>NW_026974535.1:2340793-2640793 GCF_015220805.1 Pogoniulus pusillus | reverse complement strand
TTAGTCAGACACCACTCTAATTGGTCATCTGTCAACGGTACACTGATAGATGCAGGCTCCTCCCTGTCTAGTTCTACAATTCTAGTTCTACCCTTCTTTATCAGTTCTGCAAGTGCTTCCACATGAGTTTGGACAGTATTTTTTGGGTGGGTAGGCAGGAATACCCATTCTATGATTTTCCACTCATTGTCAGTGGCGCTCTTCACTCATCTGGGTATTCTCCCCCTTTTCTTTTTGCCACTGAGCAATGATTGCAAAAGGATGTCGCTGTCTACTGATACATAGAAGTACTGGTGGTTGGTTGGCAAGTCGACAGGTGGATATACCAGTCAGTAATCTTTTGCTTATCGCTTTGACTGCCACCTTCTGTTGAGTTGTTAGAGAAATATTTTTGTTTACATCTGTTCCCTGTAACAGAGGAAGCAATGGTTCTAAATCCTCATTGCTTATTCCCACAATTTTTCATACCCATTGAACATCACCAATGAATTTTTGGACATCCGTTAGCGTTTTAAAATCTGAATGGAAGTCAATCTTTTGAGGTCTGATTGTAGCCTCAGTAATTTTCCAGCCTAAATAGTTCCAAGGACTCTGCTGCTGTATTTTTTCTGGGGCAACGATCAGACCACTTCTCTTGCAGACTCTCTCAATCATTTTCAAGTCTGCAGGCACAAATGGCCTTGAATGACAGAAAAGAATGTCATCCATATGGTGATAGATAATTGTACATGCTCAATTTTTTCTCAAGGGTTGTAATGCCCTTGCAACAAACAACTGGCAGAGGGTTGGAGAATTCTTCATTCCTTGTGGTAAAACTGTCCATTCATATTGGCTTGCAGGCTTGGCTTTATTTACAGATGGCACTGTGAAGGCAAATCACTGACAGTCTTGATCGGCAAGTGGTATGGTGAAGAAGCAGTCCTTTAGATCAATTATCAGCAAATGCCAGTCCTTTGGGAGCATACTTGGTGACAGCAATCCTGGCTGAAGAGCTGCCATAGCCTGCAGGGTTGCGCGCTGTGAGCCAGGAACAACTGATAACCTTGGAGGAGTTACAGCATAAACCTTGGGCCAGAGCCTGCGTAAAATAACACTACTCAGCGGAAGAGAAAGAGGAATTTATGACACGCTGACCTGATATATATATTGCAAGGTCTGCTGTACTGATAAGGAGTCAGAGCGTAAGGTTTCCTGTTGTGCTAGTTTGAAGCAAGCTGGAATGTTTTGGTAAAAGAACTAGATAACGGGCAGTGAAATGAAAAACAATTGATGTCAACTTCTCTCACAGTCTCGCTGAGAACGATGGGAAGAAGAAGTAAACATTCTCCATTTTTGTTTCTCACTCTTGCTTTTGCCTTAGACCGAGACACATCTTTCTAACATCACTGCTTTCTAACCCTGCTCCCTAACCTCTTAGCTGCACCTCTCATCTTCCTGAGAACTGGGGTAAGGTTGAGAGGGCCGGGGGAGGTGTTGGGGTGGTTTGAGAGCCCCTCCTGGGGACTCAGGTTTCTGGGAGGGGAGTTGTGCTTTTGTATTGTTTATCCTTTGTATATTTCTGTATATAATTGTATATAACTGTATATATTGTAAATAGCTGCTTGTAAATTCTGCTAGCTGTAAATAAATTGCTTCATCTATATTCCCAGAGGCCGTCTGAGTTAGCTGGGGCAAATACAAAGTGTGGGGGGGCGGGTAAGAGCCCAAACCATCACACCTGTGCTAATTAGAGGTCTTAGCTAGGCAGAAGTTGTGAAATCTTAGCAATAGAATGGGTTTTCTTGCCTCATCAGTCCTCAAAAACAATTTGGCAACTTCCGGAGATTATTTCACACATTGTTATGATAGCTAGGAGCCGAATATTATCGCTTTCCAGACGAGATTTTTCAATTATTTATGTGCCTGTGGTTTAGTCATACCTTTCTTTTCTTATGCAGAACTCACTCCCCTTCCAGATCGCAATACAAGGATTTTCAGGGCAATTCTCTAATCATCCTCTGCCACATAAATTTTTCCATTTATCTTTTACTTTAGCTGAATATCCAAAAAGAAGTGAAACACCATTGAAAGCTGTTACCCTTTTCACAGACGGGTCAGGAGCCTCTCACAAAGCAGTTGTCGCTTGGAAGCATTCTACTGATGAGAATTGGCAATCTGACATTACTTTTCATCCAGGCTCCCCACAAATCGTGGAATTGGCTGCAGTTGTTCAAGCTTTTACTTTGTTCCACGATTAGCCTTTTAACCTGGTAACGGACACTGTGTACGTAGCAGGTATTGTAACAAGGGCAGAGGCTTCTGCCCTTAAAGAAGTTTCTAATTTACAGCTATTCCATCTGCTTAAAGATTTGATTGCGCTTATTAATAATCGAAAATATGCCTTTTTTGTGACACATATTAGATCTCACACAAACCTTCCAGGATTTATAGCCGAAGGCAACAGAGTTGCGGACTCTTTAGCAATGCCGGTTTTGACAGCCTCTCCCCTACCTGATAGGTTAGGGCAAGCACGAGCGAGTCATGCATTTTTCCATACTAACGCGAAAGGATTAAGAAGGCAGTTCGATCTAACCGCGCAACAAGCGGCAGATATTATTTCTGCCTGCCCTGAGTGCCAGCACTTCAGTGTACAATCCCAAGCCACAGAGATTAACCCCAGAGGTTTGCAAAGCCTTGAGCTATGGCAAACTGATGTTACACACTTTTCTGAATTCGGCCGACTCAAATACATACATTCCTCCATAGACACCTTTTCAGGCGCACTTTTTGCCTCCTGTCATACAGGAGAAAGAGCTAAAGATGTCAAACGACATTTTTTAAAAGCATTCGCCACTTTAGGCGTGTCAAAAAAGATAAAAACTGATAATGGTCCAGCTTACTCATCCCAGTTTTTAAAGAACTTTTTTATGGAATGGGGGATACGTCACATCACCGGCATCCCATATTCGCCAACAGGGCAATCCATCATTGAGAGATCACATCAAACACTAAAAACACTATTAGGAAAACAGAAAGGGGGAGGGGGTATGATAGATACACCGGAAAAACGGTTACAGAAAGCCATGTACACTTTTAATTTTTTTAATTGTTTTGCAGAAAATACCCCCCCTATTGCACGGCATTTTGCAAGTAATCACCTTTACAAATGTCAGGAAAAACCACCTGTCTTGGTGCGAAATGTGGAATCAGGAAAAATAGAAGGACCATTCCCTCTAATAACATGGGGAAGGGGTTATGCTTGTGTTTCCACAGATTCAGGACCCAAATGGTTCCCGGCAAAGAACATACGCCCATATATAGAACCTCCATCTGATGCACAAACATCATCGATGAAATGAAGAATGTTACTGTGTTTCTAATTTGTATATGGGAAATTGGGTTAGGAGTTAGTATTTTTACCTTGTCCAAAACTAATGTTTGGATTACACTGGCCAATCTTACTGGATTACAGTCATTGTGTCTGGCTACAGCCACACCTCAGAATCCCTTTTCTACATGTCTAGTAGGGGTATCAGTAGATCAATGGCCAGTCCCTGAGTCGCTGAGAGATATGATTCAGGGTAAAGATGTTGTAGATAATTGGGATGGATGGGCGCCGTATTTACCTTCGGCATCCTTAGAACCTCAAGAACTTGAATTATTGGGATCAATAAAAGCGGATTATTGCCTTAGATTCAACTACACAGGGCAAAACAAAACTAGAGCATGGGATGTTACCCCGATTCATGGTATATTTAGGAATGAGTCAGCATGGTGTAATTACACAACAAAAAACATTTCTAAATCTTTCAATAAGCCTCTCAAATTACCTCCTGGTGTCTTTCTCATTTGTGGTGATAGAGCTTGGCCATCTATCCCTTCTCATATTATAGGAGGACCCTGTACAATTGGTAGGTTAACAATTTTAACACCAAATGATACTACTGTTCTGCGGTGGCGGAAACAGTATCAGAAACACCCGCATATTAGGGATAAAAGAACTATACACGCTTTTGATCAATCTTGCAGAGATGATGTTAATTTTTGGAATAGGGGAGAAATAGTTGCTACATCAATTTTTGCACCAGGAGTTGCCTCTAGCAAATCATTAGCCACCTTAAATAAATTAGGCTGTTGGCTTGCAAAACAAAGCAATGCAACTAGTGCAGCGTTATCAGGACTACTGATGGATGTGGATAGTGTTAGGCATGCTACATTACAAAACTGCGCTGCTATAGATTTTTTGCTTTTAGCTCAAGGACATGGTTGCGAAGACTTCGAAGGAATGTGCTGCATGAACTTGTCCGATCACTCCGAATCGATCCACGACAGTATACAGAAAATACGGGATGGAGTGAAGAGACTGCGAAAGGAAGATAATTGGGACTGGCTGGACAAATTATTTTCGGGATGGATTAGAAGTCTTGTAAAAACCTTGTGCTATGTTATTATTGTAGTATTAGTATTGCTTTTGCTATTGCCTTGTATATTTCAATGCATACAAAGAATGATTGATAGAGCTACTGCTAAGATCTTTGTTGTACAACAGAAAGGGGGAGATGCAGGGTCGCGTGCTGTGAGCCAGGAACAAATGATAACCTTGGAGGAGTTACAACATAAACCTTGGGCCAGAGCCTGCGTAAAATAACACTACTCAGCAGAAGAGAAAGAGGAATTTATGACACGTTGACCTGATTATATTGCAAGGTCTGCTGTACTGATAAGGAGTCAGAGCGTAAGGTTTCCTGTGCTAATTAGAGGTCTTAGCTAGGCAGAAGTTGTGAAATCTTAGCAAGAAGATGAGTTAGAATAGCCAATCAGCAGTATACACGAGAAGCTTAATGAACCAATCACTAAGAGCCTTCTGTATAGAATAGCACTGTATTGCCTATAAAAGATCATGGATTTGTTACAATAAACGGAACTTTCTTGGCATCCAAGAGTCTCCCCGTCCCCTGTTGCGGCAATAGCCTGCATCTGGTCATTCACTGCTCAAAGATCTTGTGGTAGTCTCCATTTTCCAGACTTCTTTGGGATGACAAAAATTGGTGTATTCCAAGGGCTAACTGAGGGTCGAATATGTCCTGCTTTTAGTTGTTGTTGGAAACTGTGAGTTTATCCACTTTGTTGTGCTGTCAAGCTGCCTCCTACTCCCACTATTCCAGAAGTTGGATTAACCAATGGCCAAGTTGGGGACCATACAATTTGGTTGATTAGGGTAACATCGGCTCCTGTGTCAATCATAGCGGAGAGTTTTACAGCTTTCCCATGAGATGTTAATTCAAATGTTATCATGGGGCGCTGAGACAGGACCTTTGTGAAACATATTACAGGTGCAGTTGACCCAAAACCTTCTTCTCTTTTGGCCTCTGTATTAGATGAGGGCTGTTGATTTTTTTATAGCCACGAGCTGGGCTATGTAGCTACCAGCAGGTATGAACAAGGGTGATGTTATAGCGTACATCACTAAAGCTATAGTTCCTCTAAAACCTGCATCAATAACTCCGGGCATTACAATTATGCCCTTGAGTCCTTTAGAATGGACAGTGGGCCTGTTGCAGTGGTTGAGATTTTTGTTACCTTTTCATCTTGCAAGGTCACACTTATTGCTGTTGCCAGGTCCACTCCAAGGCTCCAGCTGGTGGCTGGTTGGTGGGTGTCCAGGTACCCTTTTCCTCATTTTGGGCTACAGCTACTGTTGTCTTCTCGCAGCTGTTCATGCTGCCCTTGAAGTTTCCCAACCGGCATGCTGAAGTTGCATGGCTAGATGACTGACATCGATCACACCACACTGATGCAGTGCAACATTTTTTGACATGCCCTGGTTGCCCCCAATCAAAGCAATTGACACCAAATCTACTGGGGGGGGGGGGGCTCCTCTGAGGTTTAGTAGAAGCAACAAAAGCTTTCTTCTCAAGGGCATTTTCTACTGCCTTCCCCACTGCCTGTGCTAGGTCAGCTGTGGTAACCTGATTGGAGGCATGTACCATGTCAGCCACAAGTGCATACTGTTCTCTACCCTGGGCTCGGGCAACTCATTCTAGCATATCCTCCACTGAGGCTCCTGTTGGTAATGTGGCCATGTTGCAGAGGGCAGGAACTGATACGTGGCCGAGTCGAGAATTTATCAAAAATAGATATTTTTTATTTTTCCAAAAACCCGCCCCCACAACTATATATACAAAGATTAATTTAGTTTGATAAACAGGTTCAGTTACATGAGAATTAAGTCTACAAGGATACCATCAATAATCTGACTATATTTGAAGTCAGAATTTGGAAAAGGACTCAGCTATTAATTAATAGCGGTTTCTTACTAAATTAAGCTAAGCCAAATAACTCACTCAGGCTGGCTCGTGCGGTCTGTCTTCCTCTTCCTTTCCAGCGGCTGCAGGAGTCGTTAAGGGTCGTTAGGCACACAAAGGTGTGCCTAACAGGAAAGCGAATCCTTGGTCTCTCTGCAGTCCAGGCACAGGGGAGTGTGTGAGCTCAGGCAGACACATACGTCCAGGCACGAGCAAACTCCAAAGCGGGAACCCCAAAGGTGGGAAGACCCCCAATATTTATAACCTTCGCTAGACAAAGGGCAGAGTTACCACACCTTAGGTGCGAAAGCGCACGGCCAATCCCAGCCTGGCTCCAGCGCGGGAACTCACGGGGCAGTCCTCCCCCCCTTCATGGCTGCAGGGCAGGCGAGGGGGGGGGAAACCAGGCGGCTTTTCCCCTTTCCCCCCTAAGTCCGGGGAGGAGAGGAATTTAGGGGTACAGGACTCCAGGACATCCCACCCCGGTGGTAATGAGCATCTTTGTCTAGAACTTGAGTGATAGGTGATCCCCCTTCAATTTAGTAACCTATTAATATATATCTATAGCTTAGCCTTTTCCAACATTAACAATATATATAACACATTAATCGCCCCAAAAATTTTTAACAATACTTAACAAGGCTTAACAATAGCCCCAAACAGTATTAGTAAAGCTACACAGTCAATTGAATATTGCTCTGTTCCTGGTAGAGCAACCAAGTTCATGGCAGAGCCTTAGATGCTCTGAGTCCATGGCTGGAGGTCACAGTCCGTGGGTCCTGATGCCATCATCCACTGGCCACCCCGGTGATATGACTCCATCTCTTGTGTAGCTGGCTCTCCCTTTCCCAGGTGCTGGTCAGGTGGTCAGGAACTGGTCCTCTGCCTCGACCTTAACCTGTAAGGAGACAAAACCTGCCTTGGCCTATAAAGGCCAGGCTTGACAATTAATAATTGGGGATGATCCACCGTGCACTGATCCGGTGGCCTTTTGTACTGGGGCAGGTGGTCAGTGACCACGTGGCTCACCTAGACAGCAGGTCTTTATTCTGGGGGCTTCTGTAGCTCTCCCCGTGACTGCTGACCATTAAAAGCTGCCGAGCCACCATTACATTAATTTAATGTTTTGCCTCCCGTGTGGGAGACGAGAAAGGGTTAACCTTTCTGTCTGGGGACGAGCTGCAGTTCCCAGCGGGGGGGCTGCCGCTTCTGGGCGAGCCGCTCCCGGAGCCACCGCTGGGCGTGCCGCTGCCGCTGGCCCTGGGCTTCTCGCGGCTAACTCTGGACTTCGTAGCCGATCTCTGGAGGCACCGCACTAGATCCTTCAGCTGCCAGTCTGCCAGCTGCTTTAAGACAGTTTTTGGTACCCCCAAAGTCAGGGCTTGTCTATACCAACTGTTCTTTCCTCTGGGTCTCCAGTCACTCTGTTGGTCCCTGCCCCTTCCCCTTGGGGAGAAGCCTGCAAGACCCGTCCCCCCGGGGGGGCAGTCCTGCACTGGCCGGACTTGCCTGCGCAGAGTCCTGGAATTTTCTGGGGGAGAAACACGAGACTGTCTCTCCCCAGCCCCTTTTCCTTCAGGAGACCCAAACCCAAACTGCAGCCCATGGGCATTCAAGTCGGTTAACAGTTCAGCCCAAGCCATTACATGCTCTTTAGCATCATCGTTCTCTGCATTTTTTCCAAGCACACGTTCAATTTTCTCAACATTCTTCATTACTTGGATTTGCAGAGTTGCTGGCAAACCCTTCATAATAGGGTGCAGTCTCTCCGGGTCCACAGGGGCATAAAACGGGCAATCATAATGTCCCTTATCATAGATAGCCTGGACACAGGCAAGTCTGTGGAGAGCAGTGATGAGCTCAGAGGAGCTGGTGACCTTTAGTTCCGTCGGCTCCCCCCGGTAGGCTGGGCGGACGCTGCTTGCCCAGTAAGCTATCCGGGCGGTGAGGCTGTGTGTCCCCTCGGGTTCACGCGTCAGGAACACATCATCCCCCCAGTCTCCAGCCGCTTCCTGCGAGTCTAGAAGGACCCGGTCCCCACCGGCTCAGGACACTCGATACACATAATCAGCGATTGAGTCCCCAGGATCTCTCGCATATTTGACTTGTAAGTCACTGAGCTGTGCGTCTGTGAACTGCTTTTTGATCACAGTGGTCCCTGCATCGCCTTTTCTGCCCTTCATGGACTGAGTCCTTATTACCGGCAGCACGTGCTTCTGCACCATGGCGCCCTCCTCACCGGAGCTCTCTTCGCCGCTAGCCACGGGGGAGTCCGGTCGGGACCGGCGCTTTCCGCGTGGCTTTGGGGCTTTCTGCCGCACAGAGGCATGTGCAGAGGAATTCTCTGAGTCTATAGCAGAGTCTTTTGTGCCTGGTTTCGGGGAACTCCTCTCCCCCGAAGAGCCCCTCGGGGCATTCTCTGCCTTTTTCCCCGATTCCCGCGAATCACTCCATTCAAATTCAGACACGGAGACCGAAGAGGTAGTGTCTGCAGGCGTTACAAGCCTTTCTTTCATCTGGGCAGTCAGTGCCGCGGTCAGGCTCTTTGTCTGCGCCAGCATGCTTTCCCAGATGTTTTGGCTTTTAGCTTTTTCTGCTAATAAATCCTTTTCCAAGGCCTGAATTCTTTTTTCATAATTTTCAAATTCGGCCAGAGTCTGGGTCACGACTGGCCCCAGAACAACAGAGAAATGCTCCATTGGAGACTCAGTAATCACAGGGTCTGAGCACTCAGCTAATTTTCCCAGGATTTTCTCCAGATTTTTACAATTTTGCTGAGCCCAAACTAAATCAAGTCCTGTGATTAGGCATCCTTTTTCATGTAGAAATTCTATGATTTAACTACCTTGCATACACTGCGCCATAATGTTGCAGAGGGCAGGAACTGATACGTGGCCGAGTCGAGAATTTATCAAAAATAGATATTTTTTATTTTTCCAAAAACCCGCCCCCACAACTATATATACAAAGATTAATTTAGTTTGATAAACAGGTTCAGTTACATGAGAATTAAGTCTACAAGGATACCATCAATAATCTGACTATATTTGAAGTCAGAATTTGGAAAAGGACTCAGCTATTAATTAATAGCGGTTTCTTACTAAATTAAGCTAAGCCAAATAACTCACTCAGGCTGGCTCGTGCGGTCTGTGTTCCTCTTCCTTTCCAGCGGCTGCAGGAGTCGTTAAGGGTCGTTAAGGGTCGTTAGGCACACAAAGGTGTGCCTAACAGGAAAGCAAATCCTTGGTCTCTCTGCAGTCCAGGCACAGGGGAGTGTGTGAGCTCAGGCAGACACATACGTCCAGGCACGGGCAAACTCCAAAGCGGGAACCCCAAAGGTGGGAAGACCCCCAATATTTATAACCTTCGCTAGACAAAGGGCAGAGTTACCACACCTTAGGCACGAAAGCGCACGGCCAATCCCAGCCTGGCTCCAGCGCGGGAACTCACGGGGCAGTCCTCCCCCCCTTCATGGCTGCAGGGCAGGCGAGGGGGGGGGAAACCAGGCGGCTTTTCCCCTTTCCCCCCGAAGTCCGGGGAGGAGAGGAATTTAGGGGTACAGGACTCCAGGAGAGGCCAATATACTCTTTGTCTTGGGGTTGGCGTTTTCATAGGCTATACTTCTAATCAAACCTGCTTTTGTATTATCATCCATTTCACCTTCATACTTTAAAGCATCCCATAGTTGATCAGTAAAATGACTGTATTCTTCATATGTTCCTTGCCTAATGCCCTAATGGGAAGGTCCTGGCATTAAGCCAGAAGCTGTGTAAAAGGCTTGTTGCACTAGGCGAGCAGCTAGGCTGTGCAGGGCTGCTGGGAATTGCAGTTGAATGTCAGTGCCTTGGTACAATCCCTGTCCAGTTATCATGTCTGGTGTTAGTCCGAGCAATGGATCACCTTGTGTCTGATGTCTTGGAGCCTCTCTACATGCTTGCCAATACCATTCCCACAGCAAAAATTGAGATGGAGTTAGTATAAGACTAGTAAGATTATGACAGTCTACTGGCACACAAGGGTCTGCTGAGAAAATCCAGTCAAGTATTTGTCTTGCGGGTTCAGACCGCAAACTGTATTCTTTGACAGTTATTTGCACTCTCTCTAAAGGCTTCCAATCCCATGCCTCCCATCACAATTCGCCATTAGCTTTAGTAATCATGGGGCAAGCAGACAGCTGTGACGAGTGCCATTCACCTTCAGTAAGTGCATTCTTAATAATCCCTGACCACCTTAGATTATGTTGTGCAGCCTTCTCCTGTGTAGCAGGGTCTGTTATTTTAATGCCTTTCAGGCATTCAGAAAAGGGCTTGACTGTCAGGATAGATTGTTCCTTATCCTTCTTGGGGAGCCAAGGATTATCTGGCTTCCACTTCTCTAACATTTTCACATCCTGTTCCAAGGTGTTCTGAGTATCTGAAGTTGTAGCGGGCACGGGTGATTGATGTCCACTAATGCACACAGAGCCCCAGGAGCAAGCCTCCTTTCTTGTCTGTATAGCAGAGCTCTCAACAGACATAAGCAGGGCTTCAGTCTCCCATTTCAGAGAGGCTAAGGAGGGCTGTTCATTTGATTGGCAATTTGAACCCCTTTGTTCTTGTTCTACACTCTTTTTCAATTTGGCAACTGAGCTGGCAGTCTTGCCAGTCATCCCTTTCACCGGTGCTGTGCGGTTTACTCCGAAAAGCATGCTAGTGAATTCTCTTTTTCTTCTCGTGGAAGCGGGGGCATGCTTGGAGCTATTGGAGAGGCAGTACCATTCTCAGTGTTATCGACCACTGGCATGGGCAGTAGTGACTGTGAGGCAGCCATAGCAACATTTCTTTCTGCTTTCATCTCCATTAAGGTATTTATTACATCTTGCCAGGTGGAACTGAGCTTTTGAGCATTTTTAGATTCTTTACCTTCAGTAATAACTGCTTCCCACATTGCATTCCCCACTTCTCTCCAGCTCTCTGGGCTAAAAATCATATGAATCTTCTTCATAAAGCCCTTCTCTTTAGCCCATTTGATCAGCTCATGGAGTATTTTAATATCAGATGTAATTCCTCTCTTGGAGAGTATGCTCGCCAGTAGATGTAAGTGTCATGGAAGGTAGCAGAGCCCTTTAGCAGGCCCCATTTGTGCACAGGATCGTGGCTCACATGAAGGCCAAGCCATCGCAAAATCAAAACAATATTTCTATCTGCTGTCCCAGCAGCTACAGGGCCTCTGAGAAGATTTCTCCCCCAGAGGGGTAAAAGGTAAACATTGGCTATGTTTTGAGACAAAGACCTTGGTTCCCATCACCCGGTGAACATCTGTTGGGGACTGACCCCTGGGTGGTCCTACAGGTTGTTTTGGGTAAGAATTGTCCAATTGTATGAATTGATTATAACTTTGTACCAATCTGTAAAATTAACGTAAAATCGCCTGAACTGGCTGAACACACCTCTTTTGAACACTATAAAAATGCTGCATTTGCCTTAATTGGGAGCCCTTCGTCCTCCTGTTCTCCTTCTGAATGATACCCTGCCTGCATACGCATCACTCGGCATTCGCACCGCAGCATTGAATTTACGGCCAGTTCGGGATGGCACAAACTCGGCAGTGTCCGATCCTCGTCAGCCTCGGAAAGCCAGAACTCAGCTCGGCCCAGACTCACAGAGGCTTGGGCAACGCGCCTGAAATTTATAATACTCTGAAACTCTTCTGAACTGCATTTGGACAGTGAGTAACTGACAAACTTTATTTAGAAACTGAATAATATCTCAAGACTCAAATGAACTCTCTCAAAATCATAATGGCTGCAGCGCGAGCAGGGTCAGCGACAGCAGAAGCTGAGTTGGCTATCAGACCGTCGACAATAGACTACTTGTTTTCTAGACTGGCATCTATTTTTGAGCCTGCACATTTAAGGAAAGCCATGGATAAGCTCGCTTTTGCCAGCCCAGAACAAATAACCGACAAATCAGCAGATCTGTTAGTCACGTTGTATAATGCTTTAAAGGAAGTAGATGGAGTCGATAAAGATTCTCTTATTATGTTAGCGGCATGCATAATTCATGCTCAAGGTGCATTTGATAATATGGTAAATAGTGTTGAGAGTCTTAAACTTAAATTGAAAGAAACGAGAGAGAGTTTAAATGAACAAGTTAATTGTTTTATTAGAGAGAAAAAAGGCTGGGAACAGCAAGACGGGATGCTGAAAAAGCAGATTGAATAGTTACAAGCTGAAAACAGGAGCCTAGGTAGTAAGATCGCATGGCAACGCGAAAACTTAGAAACGGCACAACAAGAGCTAAAAAAGATCCAGACCGAGAGAGAAGCAGCCATGAGAGAAACTGCCACGGCAAAAGTAACCGAATCCACGATAACTGAGAACCAGATACGCTCTTTAGAGGAGCGGCTTAAAGAGACAGTTTTCCAAGCGTTACGGGAGCAGCAGCCGCAGCAGCTGCAGCCGCGCGCTGAACCGCCGGCTCCTGCAGTCCGACCGAAAGAACCAGCAATTTACCAAGGCTTGCCAGCTTTTTTGATGATTCAAGCAGCACAGCCGCCGCAGACGCAAGCCGCAACGCCGGGTTCTGAGCAGTTTGACTTGATAATATTTCAGGATTTGCCTCCTGCGGCATCTCAGCCGCCACACCGCCAGCCGCCACTACAACAGGAACCGCCATTGCAATCCTCACCAGTCCCTTTGCCGCAAACTCGAGTGCCGCATGCGCCGCCACCACTGCCATCAACGCCGCAGGTGATCGTCGTCCGCGCCGCGACAACTCAAACCAAGCCGCCGCCATCTTCCCAACCAGCGCCATCTTCGGAGCCACCGCCATTACGTAGCGACGGAGACCTCGCGCCTGCACCGCCCCGATGGAAGGAGAAGCACCACCCCAAGCCGTCACCCAGAAACATGCCAAGTAGCAGCATTTGGACAGTGAGTAACTGACAAACTTTATTTAGAGACTGAATAATATCTCAAGACTCAAATGAACTCTCTCAAAATCACAGACTCTCTTCATTTTTGCCATTCTCTATTTTAATCTGCAACCGCGAACCAAGAACTTACGTGGGATAGCTATAAATAAGTTTGGGGAAGGGGTTTTTCTAGTGTTTTAGTAATCAACCTTTTAACTTTTTTTTTATAATTCGGCCTCGCATGTTATTCCCCATAAATTCCCCTAAACTCCGTTCCATAACAGTAAGGCTGCGTCCATTTCCACTGCAGTCTTACCTTCTTCAACGGAGTCCTTGGCCATGGTCCGAGCTGATCCAGCTTACTGCCTCCTTTTTGCAGAGCCCTCCATAAGTGGCGCCAGTGACTTTCTTTCGATTTGAAAAGACTGCAATATCTTGGTGTGATGGTTTGGGCTGTAACCCGCCCCCCCACACTTTTGGAAATGCCCCAGCTAACTCAGATGTACTCTGGGAATATAAATGAAGGTATTTATTTACAGCTAGCACAATATACAAGCAGATATTTAAAATATATACAGAAATATACAAAGGATAAAAAATACAGAAGCACAACTCCCCTCCCAGAAACCTGAGTCCCCAGGAGGGGTTCTCAATCACCCCAGCACCTCCCCCTGCCCCTCTCAACCTTACCCCAATCCTGAGAAAGAATAGAGGTGCAGCCAAGAGGTTAAGAAGGAAGGTTAGTGGCAGTGAGGTTAAGGAGATGTGGCTCGGTCTGAAGGCAAAAGCAAAAGTGAGAAAATGGTGAATGTTATCTAATGTTTACCCTTCTTGTTCCCGGAGCTCTCAGCGAGACTGATGAGGGAAGGAGACACAACCATTGTTTTCCTTTTTCAGCCAATTATCTATTTCTTTTCACCAAAACATTCTAGCCTGCTTCAAACTAGCACACTCGGTCATTCCCAATCCTGGGTCCCTGTATTTGGGCGCCACTTGCCAGTGAGAGCACCCCGAAGTAACAAGACATATACCAATATGGTTAAATGATTGTTCTTTAACTTTATCGATCCAGGGCTCTGTTTTTATAGCATAAAACACGGTTGCCTACGTGTGGCGTTTTCTGATTGGTTTTATCTATGTATGCAAACAACAAATATGCAAGAAACACTACATCCTTTTGGGGTTAGTAAAGATAACAGTTAGTTCCTGTCTGCATCCTGTTTACTACTAAAGCTCATGCTGATTCTTTTATTTTAGGAGCTCAGGGTTAGTTCAAGGACTAGGGACAAGCCTCATGTGCTGGATTGCTCAGCTCTAATAATTCGTGCCCACCTTTTTCAGCTAAAAATTCCTCCACAATTCTGATTTGCTAAACTATGTCCAATGCCCCATTAGTCTTGAGCCAGATACTGATAAAAGGAATAAGCAGGTAGTACGGGGTGTTGCTGCTGCCTCATTTTGCATCCTGAATTTGCCTGGAGAGCTTACCAGGAACAGGCTCTAAATGACTGCACGCGATCGGCCTGCATAGTCAGCATGACATCGTGTGCTAGTTTGAAGCAGGCTAGAATGTTTTGGTAAGAAGAACTAGATCATAGGCTGTGAAAGGAAAACAATGGTGATGTCTACTCCCCTCAGAGTCTTGCTGAAGAAGAAATGTAAACATTAGATAACACTCTCGCCATTTTGTCTCACTCTCGGGCTGGGCTTTGACTGAGCTGCATCTCCCTAACCTCACCTGCCACTCACCTTTGCTTCTTAACCTCTTGGCTGAACCTCTATTCTTCCTTAGGACTGGGGTAAGGTTGAGAGGGGCAGGGGGAAGGTGGAGGGGTGGTATAGAGCCCCTCCTGGGGACTCAGGTTTCTGGGAGGGGAGCTGTGTTTCTGTATTACTTTTACCTTGTATATTTCTGTATATAACTGTATATATTGTAGATAGCTGCTTGTATATTGTGCTAGCTGTAAATAAATAGCTTCATTTATATTCCCAGAGCCGGCTGAGTCTAGTTGGGTATTTCTAAAGTGTGGGGGGGCGGGGTACACCCAAACCATCACACATCATGCTGAGACTGCACATCACAAGACATCCTGCAGGCACCTGAATGTCTCCTGATAAGACGAGACGTCCTGGAGATACACAGATTGTCCAGAGGAGACAGGAGACAAGGTCAGAGATTGCCTGCCTTCTTTCCCCAGAAGTCTGGGAAGAATCCAGTCTCAGCAGCTGACAAGACCGAGTTCCCTGAAAGTGTTTGGTTAATGTCTGGGACTGTGGCTAGCCCCGCTGATATGGGGATATGAAGAAATAGAAGATAGGATAGAGTAGAACATTATGACTAATTAAGGATATGAAGAAATACGGGATAGCATAGAAGATTATGACCAAAAGTATGCCTACACTGTGAACATAGAAACAAAACAGGTAATCATGAAATCACGTAGAAGTAGATGACTAACAAGGAGAGAAGCTGGTCTTAATCACTAACAAAGGATGTATTCGCAAGTACCAATATGAAAGCATTCCAAAGATATCTAAAGAGCAAGGCAAGAACAAATAAATCATAATATTATCTGGGAAAAGAAGAACTGACCAGCACTCGTCATAAACCCATCAGTAGGAATCCATGGTGAGAGAGAGCAGGCGGCCATCAAGGACATAGGCTGATAAGGGTATTACAGACCTGCACGAACACCAAGTTCCAGGCAAGGGGTGAAAAGTACATTGTGACAAAGACCCACAGCCTTCCTCCAAGCGACCACTGCCCACACTTGAAGAACCCCTGCCCACAATTTCCGAGGGGAACTACACAAGCGCAGAGGACTGATAAGATAATTAACACACGAAGCGGGAGCAGGTGGGTTTCAGTAATAAGAATGTATAGGCGTTTCATGAATATGCATAGATTCAGTGTATAAATGTGGGGTGGCTTGCTCCTTTGGGGTATGCATGATTTTGGAGGAAATATCCCCTGTGCATCTTGCGCAATAAACATACCTACTTTATAACTTTCGAGTTATAGAGTCCTTTCCGTATGTCATTTTGGCGAGCCAGGCAGGAGGATTTCTGCTTGACAGAGGGTCCAGCTGCAGAGTGGATGTTTCTTTGGCACGTCCCAGGAGATTTTCCTCCACGGAGGAACCTCCTCTTCTCAGCTGTTCACCCAGGGGTAGAAAAGAATCCCTGGATCTATGGACAAATGGTATGTTCTATGGTTGGGGCTGCTGGTAAAATGCACGAAGACGTCTGTCATGCAGCATAGGTACAGCCCCCAGGAAAGGAGGGTACCCTGGGAGGGAGGAGGTTTGCTGACCGAAGGGCAGCTACTAGTGATCTTGAGGGTAGATCGAGCAAACCTTTGTTATTTTAAAATCTTGCAGGATCTTAAGTAGAGCAACATAAGGTTTTAAAAAGGGGTATATATCCCATCATAACATAACATCATATCAGGATCTATAACTGTATTAACTATCTGTTTTATCTGTTTATATTGATTATCTGTTATCTATTTTGCAAAGAGCTCTGTTCTGCTAAATTTCCTGTGTACCTTTTGTATGAATATTGTCTGAGTTGTGCTAAACTTCTGTGTGCCTTTTGCGTGAATATTGTCTGAGTGTGAAAAGTGTGATTGTAACTAAAGTGTAGAGTAAGGAGTGACTGGGATTGCAGAATGGGAAATGAGAAGAGTAAGCCTTGTGAGAAATCACCTTTAGGCTGTATATTGAAACATTGGAAGGATATTGTGGGACAAGGTGGCACTGAGGATAGAAAGAGGTTAATTAAGTATTGTAATCAGTGATGGCCTTTATACAAATTAGATTATGGAGCTAAATGGCCCCGGGAAGGAGGGACACTAGATTATAACACCCTCCTGCAACTGATGTTGTTTTTAAGAAGGGAAGGAAAGTGGGATGAAGTATCACATGTGGATATGTTTTTTGTCCTCCGGGACGAACCTGAATGGCAAAGGGAGTGTGGATTAATACCCCCATGAGATCCCATGGTGTTAGCACTAGAAAAGGAAGAAAGGAGGGAAGTTAAAGAAAATTAAGAAGATGCTACTCAGCCTGTAGCATCGGGCAAAGGTGTACAAAATTGAATGAGGATCAGGAGCCTGAACTTGATGATCTATTTAACCCACCTTACGAAGCAACAAAACCAAGTTCAGTAGAAACCCCTACCTCATCCTCAGATGACCTGGAAACCCCCACCATGAACCCGAATAGCCCAGTAGCTTCACGCACTGGGCAGAAAGTTATTTTACAGGCGCCCCTCCGGGAAGCTGTAAACCCAGACTGAGGGACAATGAAAATAAAAATCCCATTTATGGGTTCAGACTTGAAAGAGTGGAAAGAAATCGCCTGGGGGTACCATAATGACCCAATAAACATGGCAAAACATTTTAACTTTGTAATTAAGCAGCATAACCCTGATTGGAGTGATATACAATTGTTATTAGATTGCCTAACTGAAACAGAGAAACAACTAGTCATAAAAACCGCAGGACACCTTGCTAAGGAACATTATGATGTAAAAGGAGATAACTATAGAGAATGGTTTCCTCTGCTGGATCCTGAATGGGACCTGAATCGTGCTGCTGAAATGGAGAGATTACAGGCATATCAAGAGCGGATATTCAGAGGGATGGAAAAAGCAATTCCTAGGACAATAAATTGGGCAATGTTATATGCAGTTAGGCAGGGTCCCTCTGAAACTCCATCCAAATTTTTAGATAGAATAAGAGATGTGATGCGCCGACATACCTCTTTAGACCCAAATTCTGAGGTGGGTGCACAGTAACTAATATCTCTTTTTAGGACAGTCACAAGGAGATATTAGGCGTAAGTTACAAAGATTAAGGCCCCCTGAAAACAGAGACCTACAGAAATTACTAGAGGAGGCATGGAGAGGAAGGTTACAGGGGTGCCCAGAAAAAGATATTAGCAGTAATTAAGGAAAATGAAGATCGGAAATCAAGAACTAGACCAAAAGAAGGATCAACACCCCTAGGTAGAAACCAGTGTGCAAAATGCAAGATTGGACATTGGAAAAATGAATGCCCCGAGTGCCAATATCAAGGAAACACGGGATGGTGCAATAGTCAAGGGAAAACAATAGCTCATGTAGAAGGGGAAAAATGACTGGCTGACCCATTAGTACTGATGGAATTGGGGGAAGGACAAGAAAAAAAGGAATTTTTAATTGATACAGGGGCAAGTTATTCAGTTTTAAATCAAGATTTAATACCTTTGGAAAATGATTACATTACGGTAAAAGGGGCAACTGGCCAGGCTGAAAAGGCTGTCTTGTAAACCCTTAAAATACAAATTGGGAAAACAGGCAGGGATCCGCAGGTTCCTATATATGCCAAACTCCCCAAAGGCTCTTCTTGGGAGAGCCCTGCAGAGGGATCTGGACAGGCTGGATGGGTGGGCAGAGGCCAATGGGATGAGATTTAACAAGGCCAAGTGCAGGGTTCTGCACTTTGGCCACAACAACCCCAAGCAGCGCTTTAGGCTGGGGACTGAGTGGCTGGAGAGCAGTCAGGAGGAAAGGGACCTGGGGGTACTGATAGACAGTAAGCTGAAGATGAGCCAGCAGTGTGCCCAGGTGGCCAAGAGAGCCAATGGCATCCTGGCCTGCATCAGGAACAGTGTGGCCAGTAGGTCAAGGGAGGTTATTCTTCCCCTGTACTCAGCACTGGTCAGACCACACCTTGAGTACTGTGTCCAGTTCTGGGCCCCTCAATTCAAGAGGGATGTTGAAGTGCTGGAACATGTCCAGAGAAGGGCAACAAAGCTGGTGAGGGGCCTGGAACACAAATCCTATGAGGAGAGGTTGAGGGAGCTGGGCCTGTTTAGCCTGGAGAAGAGGAGGCTCAGGGGTGATCTTATTACTGTCTACAACTACCTGAAGGGGCATTGTAGCCAGGTGGGGGGTGGCCTCTTCTCCCAGGTAACCAGCAATAGAACAAGGGGACACAGTCTCAAGTTGTGCCAGGGTAGGTATAGGCTGGATATTAGGAAGAAGTTCTTCACAGAGAGAGTGATTTCCCATTGGAATGGGCTGCCCAGGGAGGTGGTGGAGGCACCGTCCCTGGGGGTCTTCAAGAAAAGACTGGATGAGGCACTTAGTGCCATGGTCTAGTTGATTGGATAGGGCTGGGTGATAGGTTGGACTGGATGATCTTGGAGGTCTCTTCCAACCTGGTTGATTCTACGATTCTATGATTTATTAGAACAATTGGAGGCTACAATTAAATTCAAACAAGGGGAAGTTACTCTGGAGGTAAATGATCACCAATATGTGCAGATAATGAGTCTGTCTCTGGTAAATGTCCCCACAGAAAGGGAAATTGATACAAAAATCATTGATCAAGTATACCCTAGAGTTTGGGCAACTGATATACCAGGACGTGGTAAAAATGCAGCATCAGTGGAGGTGAAATTAAAAGAAGGACACAGTGCAGTAAAGGTCAAACAATATCCACTGAAGAAGGAAGATAGGTATCTTGGGTTCTAATCCAAATTCCCAGAGACTCCAACAAATTTTATAGACCCAATAACAATTTGTAGAGTGCCCTCCCCTCTTCCCCCTTCTTTCCCAAAGGAAGGGATTAGATATAGGGAGAGAGAGAGGTAAACACACCCGAATAAATCACTCTCACTTGATTTGGAAGTTAAAAGGAAAAGTTTAACAATAACTTAGGTATTGGAGGTAGGGAAGTTTACAAAGGATAGGTAAAGAGAAAATAGCAAAATACAAAATGTATAAATACAACACGAGTTTTTGTGATGGTGGCTTTGTCTGCCTCGTGGGTGCTGGCCATGTGGTATGCTGGTATGCAGGTAGTGGAGAGAGATGCTGAGAGTGAGGTGTGTGGCAAGAGAGAGAGGAACAGGAAGTCCCCCTCATTTATAGGACAGGAAGTGGGGGGGAGTGGACTAACCATCACCTGGTGGTGTGACCCACCCCTGGGGAGGGGTCAAGACCCCTAGAGTCAGGTTCAGGGTTACTCCCCTTGGAGTGTTAACCCTATACAACAGGGAAGGAATTCGCCCAATTATAGAACAATTTATAGAAGTAGGATTACTAAAGGAATTTGAGTCAGGGTTCAATACACTTATCCTTCCAGTTAGGAAACCAGATGGATCCTATAGAATAGTCCAGGATTTGAGAGCTATCAATAAGATAACAGAAGATCTATACCCTGTGGTGGCTAACCCTTACACTTTATTGTCCTGGAGTCCTGTATACCCCTAAATTCCTCTCCCTCTGTGGCTTGAATGGGAGAGGAAAAGCCGCCTGTTCCCCCACCCCCCACCTTGCCCTGCAGGCGTGAATGGGGTGAACATGGGCCCTTCCGGCACCATGCAGTGCCCGCGCTGGAATCGGGCTAGGATTGGCTGTATCCTTCGCGCCTAAGAAAGTGTAACTCTGCTCTTTGTCTAGAGAGGGTATAAATATTGGGGGCTTCCTGCCTTTGGGGTTCCCGCCTTGGAGTTCATTCCTGCCTGAACGTTCGTGCCTGCCTGAGAGTTCTCCCCCCCCCCCTCACCTGGCCTGGTGTGCTAGTTTGAAGCAAGCTAGAATGTTTTGGTGAAAAGAACTAGATAATGGGCTATTAAAGGAAAACAATGGTTGTGTCTCCTTCCCTCATCAGTCTCCCTGAGAGTTCTGGGAACAAGAAGAAAACATTAGATAACATTCTCCATTTTGTGTCATTCTGCTTTTGCCTTCAGACCAAGCCACATCTCCTTAACCTCACTGCCACTAACCTTCCTTCTTAACCTCTTGGCTGCACCTCTATTCTTTTCTCAGGATTGGGGTAAGGTTGAGAGGGGCCAGGGGAGGTGCTGGGGTGGTTGAGAGCCCCTCCTGGGGACTCAGGTTTTTGGGAGGGGAGTTGTGCTTCTGTATTACTTTTTCTTTGTATATAACTGTATATATTGTAAATAGCTGCTTGTATATTGTGCTGCTGTAAAATAAATACCTTCATTTATATTCCTGGAGTCCCATCTGAGTTAGCTGGGGCAATTACAAAAGTGTGGGGGGGGTGGATAAGATCTAAACCATCACACCTGGATACAGAAGGAGCTTCAAAGGACTGCTACAGCCATTAAGGTCCATTGTGAAAAGCCTAACGACTCTTAACGACCCACCTGCAGGTGCTGAAAGGGAACAGAGGGACAGACCTCAGGAGGAAGTCAGCCTGATCATGAGTTATTTTGGCTCAGCTTTATTAGTAAGAAAAAAGCTATTAATTAATAGCCAAAGCCTTTTCCAACTTCTGACTTCCAAAATAGTCAGATTATCAATGGCATTCCTGTAGATATTCTCAAACGAGTTGAATCTGGTAATTAAACTAAATTAATCTTTGTATATATAGTTTTGGGGGTGGGTTTTTGGGAAAATAAAATAACTCTATTTTTGTATAAAAATTCCTGACTTGGCCACATTAATTCCCTGCCTCCGCAACATTTATTAACCACATTGACCCCGGATTTGGCCTGGTTCACAGTCCTAGATTTAAAAGATGCCTTCTTTTGCCTCCCTCTCCATGAGGGCAGCCAGAAAATTTTTGCTTTCAAATGGGAAAACCCAAAAAGCGGTCGAAAGACGCAACTCACGTGGATGGTGTTGCCGCAAGGATTTAAGAATAGCCCGACAATCTTTGGAAACCAGTTAGCAAAGGACTTGGAATCATGGGAATCACCATCAGAAGAAGGAAAGGTACTACAATACATAGATGATATCCTTATAGCAACCAAGACTGAGGAATTCTGCATTACCTGGACTGTAAGTCTGTTAAACTTCCTGGGACTGCAAGGGTACCGAGTATCTAAGAAAAAGGCACAGGTGGCGTTACAACAGGTAACATACCTAGGGTACGAGATCAGTGCTGGACAATGGGTTCTGGGGCAGGCCCGAAAGGAAGCCATATGCCAGACCCCCAGGCAACAGACAATGAAGGAGCTATGAACATTCTTGGGAATGACTGGGTGGTGTCAATTGTGCATATGCGATTATGGTTTGCTTGTTAAACCATTATACTCCCTGATATCAGCCAATCAAAAGGAGCTTCAGTGGGACACTGAATCAGACGGAGCTTTCCATAAGCTAAAGAGAGCTTTGATGTCAGCACCAGCACTGGGACTCCCTGACGTAAGCTGTTTTTCCTATTTTCCCATGAAAAACAAGGAATGGCACTGGGAGTATTGGCACAGGATTTAGGACCATATAGGAGGGCAGTCGCATACTTCTCCAAACAACTGGATGCTGCTGCAAAAGGGCAGCCTGGTTGCCTGAGGGCAGTGGCAGCTGTCATCCTAAATATCCAGGAGGCCCAAAAATTTACTCTAGGCCAGAAAATGGCTGGTTTTGTATCTCACACTGTGTCCACAGTCCTTGAAGCAAAAGGGGGACACTGGCTCTCCCCACAAAGGTTCCTGAAGTACCAAGCTATAATGGTTGAGCAAGATGATGTTGAAATCATAACCACCAACATTATCAACCCGGCCTCATTTCTTGGAGGAAACCTCAGAGAACCAGTTGACCACGACTGCTTAGAAACAATTGAAGCCACATACTTTAGCCGTACAGATCTCAAAGACGTTCCTATCGATGGAGCCGAACACTGGTTCATGGATGGAAGCAGCTATATGCTGAACGGAAAAAGACATTCTGGGTATGCCGTCACAACCTCTGAAAAGGTAATAGAATCTGGGCCACTACCACACGAAACCTCAGCACAAAAGGCTGAAATCATAGCCCTTATCCGAGCTTTGGAGAAAGCTCAGGGAAAGGCTGTGAATATTTGGATGGATTCTAAGTACGCCTTTGGAGTAGTACATGCTCATGGAGCAATATGGAAGGAAAGAGGACTGTTAAATTTTCAAGGAAAAATTATTAAACGTGCAGAAGAAGTTTTAAGACTCCTAAATGCAGTCCAACTTCTTGAAAAGGTAGCAATTATGCATATCAAGGCACACCAAAAGGTGAGCACAGAATTGGAAAGAGGGAATGAGCTGGCAGACAGAGAGGCAAAACAGGTAGCCAAAGAGACAATTAGGATAGAAGGTGCACTAATCCCTGATGGACAGATATCTCTAGAAGGTAAGCCAGAATATACAAAAGAAGACCGTAAACTTGTTACTGACCTAGGGGGGTCATATAATGAGGAGGGGTGGGCCATAACTGAGAGTGGACAAATCATCATTCCCTCCTGTATGGTATGGTCGCTAGTCTGAGAGGAGCATAGGAAAAGACACTGAGGGGCAGAAGTCATATACAAAGATCTTATCAGAAATATAGTGGCCTGAAATTTGTATACCACAGTAAGAGAGGTGACTCAACAGTGTGATCTTTGTCTCCAGACTAACCCCAAAATTACTAAAGGACCATGGTTAGGGAAAATTGGGAGAGGAAATGGTCTGGGGCAACATTGGCAAATTGATTTCTCGGAACTCCCTAGAAAAGGGGGGTATTGATATTTATTGGTGTTAATAGACACCTTTTTGGGCTGGCCAGAAGCTTACCCGTGTAGGACAGCTAAGGCCTGGGAGGTAACTAAGATGTTGCTCCAAGAAATAATACCTAGATTTGGGGTCCCAGCAGTAATATCCTCAGATAGAGGACCACATTTTATATCTAAAGTACTGCAACAGATCAGCCACCATCTTGGAATAGACTGGCAATTATATGCCCCATATCAACCTCACTCAAGTGGTCAGGTGGAAAAGATGAACCACCTGATCAAACAGCAAATTGTTAAATTAGGCCAGGAAACTAATCTGGCTTGGCCTCAGGCCTTACCATTAGCCCTTCTACGAATACGAACCAGGCCAAAAGCAAAAGGGTTCAGTCCATTTGAAATCCTATATGGACAACCCTATGGAATGCAGAAGGGGATATCTTCACAAATTGATGAAGAATTAATGACTTCCTATATGGTGGCACTGAACAAGCAGTTGAGAAAAATCGAGAAACATGTAACCGGGACACGCAGTAGGGGTCTGTGTGGGAGAATTTCTCCCGCAGAGGGGCATGAGCTGTAAACACGAGAACTTGTGATGGGAGAAAGTCCTTGAGCTGGAAGGCACAAGTGACCAACCCACGCACACCTGCAGAGGGCTGGATCTGCCAGCCCCTGGGGCGGACACAGCTCCAGGGGGCTGAGCCTGCAAGCCCCCTGGGGTAGGAACCACAGGTTGTTTGACACAGGGTAAACCTATCTCCGCCTTGCACGTGGCTTTGGGCCAATCTGTACTGTCCACTTGTGCCAGCACCAGGCTGGCTGGATACACCTCCTCTGGGCACTATATAAGACACGGCACTACCCTAATAAAATTGTACTGATGCATAGAAGTTGCTGAGTCGAGTCTTCAGTACCCCAATCTCGCCTCTCGCCACCCTCCGGACCCCGACAGTTCTGGATGGGCCTGTTCATGACATACAGCCAGGAGACTATGTATATGTTAAGTCTCTTACAGAAAAGACCCTGGAGCCACCGTGGACTGGACCCTTCTGTCATGGAGAGTAGCAGAAGCCCTTAGCAGGCCTCCCTGTTGTGAAAGTTATAGTGTCTCACATTAATGCCAAGAGCATCGCAAAACCAAAACAGTCTTTCAGTCCCATGAGAAAGTCTCTCCCTAGTCGAGATAAAAGGTAAACAATGGCCACTGTTTTGGTTAGGAGGAACGGCAGTTCTCATGCCCGCTCGACACCTGGTGTGGGCTGAACTTGGGGTGGTCTTAGAAATTGTTTTGGTAAAAATTCTCCAATTGTATGGATTGATTATAACTTTGTGCCAATCTGTAAGAATAACGTAAAATAGCCTGGACTGGTGGGTTACACCTCTTTTGAACATTATAAAAATGGTGTGCCTTCCTGGATCGGGAGCTTGCTGGTACCTGCTCCTACCTGCTCGCTCGCTAGCCTGCCTGTCTGCCTCGCTCCTGCCCCGGTGACCTCTCTTTCCTGATCATCCCTGCCCGATGAGGGGCCCGCAGAGGCCCGAAACCCGCTTGGGCCCGATCCTGACGAACAAAGGGACACTGCCCAAACTTCGAATCCTGCTAATCTGAACGACTGAATCGTGAGTAAACCAAAGAAAGAACTCTTCTACCTAAAGACTGAGTAACTTTAAAGACTCAAAAGAACTCTAAGAAAATCACAGACTCTCCTTTATCTGCTATTTTCTGAAATGTTATTCTACAACTTCAAACCTAAAAGAATTCACGTGGGGAATTTAGTTCGGGAGGGGGATCTCCGTGTTTGAGCAATAAATCACTTGAAATCCACAAGTGAGCCTTCGCGTATTTTCCCCACAACCTCCCAAACTACCTTCCGTGACACCTTCCAAGTGCTTCTCACCACTTATACTGAGATCAAGGTCAAAGGACAGAATTCCTGGATCCATCACACTCGAATCAAGAAAGCCCCTGCAGCCCTGTGGAAAACAACTCCAGGCGACAAGGGACTGAAGCTCAAATTCGCTCGAACCAAATAAGTATATTCCACTTGAGAATGCTTGATATGGTCTGTAAGGGATTGATTCTTTTAATGTCAATAGCGAGGATCCAGAGCCTGGATAATGTCTCTGGCCACGAGAACTGTATTCTTGATGATAGAGGTAGTATACTTCATTTTAATTGTACAACTTTCCAGGCAGATTGTGATTTGCCCCAAGAGTAACGAAGTCATCTCGGTAATAATATTTCACAATGAACAAATGATTTTGAAAATTTCAGGAAAATGTTGAATTGCAGAATATTAAACGAAACCAAAGCAAATTTAACAACCGCAGAACCCCAGGTAACTACTACCTTCCCTAATGCTTCCATCCCTAACATAACATCAGAGACACTAAAAACTAGTAGTTGAGAAAAATGAGAAGCTAATGCTTACAAAATAGGTCCATACATAATAAGGAACACAGGGCAGCAACATGTGCTATTTAACCCAGAATGGTCTCTTAAAAGAATAGAATTACAGATGGAAATTAATGTTTCTGACATACAACCATCCTGTTCCCCCTTCTTACGTACTCCACATGAAGGATGGACAACCTGGCTAAGGAAAAGAGGAAACATCTATCGGAACTGTATAACAAGGGATATAACTGGAGTACTAGGGACAGGCCTCGGAATATTAAATTCCATAGACTCTGAGGTAATAATGAATAAACTAGCAGCCACTACTGCAGATTTATCAAAACTACAACAACCATTAAGGTCTTCCCTATTAGCATTAGGGGCACACCAATGGCTAGTATCGAAGGTACTTCCTGAATGGGAACAAATGAATATGGAAGACCACCAACTCATTGCTGAAGCACTTGGGGGACTTCAGGATGATGTTGCCTTAGCTTTGAGCTGTATCCAAGCTTAATTATGGGTACAATGAATAGCCGCATCTATAATTAGGGAAGGAGAGGAAGGCATTTTTCCCACTGTGCTAGTTTGAAGCAAGCTAGAATGTTTTGGTAAAAGAACTAGATAACGGGCAGTGAAATGAAAACAATTGATGTCAACTTCTCTCACAGTCTCGCTGAGAACTCTGGGAAGAAGAAGAAAACATTCTCCATTTTGTTTCTCACTCTTGCTTTTGCCTTAGACCTGGTCACATCTCATTAACCCTGCTCCTACTAACCTTGCTCCCTAACCTCTTGACTGCACCTCTCTTCTTCCTGAGAACTGGGGTAAGGTTGAGAGGGCCGGGGGGAGGTGTTGGGGTGGTTTGAGAGCCCCTCCTGGGGACTCAGGTTTCTGGGAGGGGAGTTGTGCTTTTGTATTGTTTATCCTTTGTATATTTCTGTATATAATTGTATATAACTGTATATATTGTAAATAGCTGCTTGTAAATTCTGCTAGCTGTAAATAAATTGCTTCATCTATATTCCCAGGGTCCGTCTGAGTTAGCTGGGGCAAATTCAAAAGTGTTGGGGGGCGGGGTAACCCCCAAACCATCACACCCACAGAAATTCAAAAAATGGTATGGGATAGTGCCACAGAGGTAGAAAGGAAACTACAATCATCGTGGAATATGATGAACTTTACCTACAACCCTGCTACACATACAATTACAACCTTTGTGTTGACTATACATAACGCTCAAATAATTACTGTACACCTGTGATGGTTTGGGGGTTACCCCGCCCCTCCCACACTTTTGTATTTGCCCCAGCTATCTCAGACGGACCCTGGGAATATAGATGAAGCAATTTATTTACAGCTAGCAGAATTTACAAGCAGCTATTTACAATATATACAGTTATATACAATTATATACAGAAAATATACAAAGGATAAACAATATAAAAGCACAACTCCCCTCCCAGAAACCTGAGTCCCCAGGAGGGGCTCTCAAAACCACCCCAACACCTCCCCCCGGCCCTCTCAACCTTACCCCAGTTCTCAGGAAGAAGAGAGGTGCAGCCAAGAGGTTAGGGAGCAAGGTTAGTAGGAGCAGGGTTAATGAGATGTGACCAGGTCTAAGGCAAAAGCAAGAGTGAGAGACAAAATGGAGAAAAAGTCTTTCTTCTTCCCAGAGTTCTCAGCGTAACTGTGAGAGAAGTTGACATCAATTGTTTTTCATTTCACTGCCCGTTATCTAGTTCTGTTACCAAAACATTCTAGCCTGCTTCAAACTAGCACAATCCACCCCTGTCTACTTCGCTCAGAGTATCGCTGAGAATTTTCCAATCTAATCTAAACCAATATTTACACTAAAACAATATATACAAGTTCAGTTCACACTTCAATCAGATGTAGGTGATTCAAAAGCTCAGAACAGGGACTCCCAGGTGATGTTGGGTTCGTGCTCACGTACTGTAGATTCTATCATAGATTCTCTCAGTGTTGGGCGCTGATGTTATCTAGAACAGAAAACTCCTAACAGCTTGAATTTAAACTCTCTCAGCTAAGGTTAAATTTCTCTGTGGAATACACTGGATTTCACCATTCTCCTGCATTACCCAGTATGTATGACCAGGACCTTCAGCAGAAACCACCCCTCGGACAGGTTTCCCTTCGCCCGAAGGAGAAAATACCCAAACAGTTTTCCCTAACAGATTCTTCTCACGTACAACAGGAACTTTATCACCGTCTACTGTTTGGACTAAATCTGATTGTGCAGGTCCTGCTCTGTTTACTGAACCTCTACTATTTACCAACCAGGTAGCTTGTGCTAAATGTTTGTCCCAGTTTTTCAGAGTTCCACCCCCCATGGCTTTTAGGGTGGTTTTCAGTAAACCATTGTAACGCTCAATCTTCCCTGAAGCTGGTGCATAGTAGGGTATGTGATAGATCCATTCAATACCATGCTCTTTGGCCCAGTTTTTCACAAGATTGTTCTTGAAGTGAGTACCATTGTCTGACTCGATTCTCTCTGGAGTTCCATGTCTCCACAAGATCTGTCTCTCCAAACCAACAATGGTGTTACGTGCAGTTGCATGTGGAACTGGATAGGTTTCCAACCATCCAGTGCTGGCTTCTACCATCGTTAGCACACACTGCTTGCCAGAACGAGATCGAGGTAAAGTGATGTAGTCAATCTGCCAGGCTTCACCATACTTGTACTTTGACCATCTCTGACCATACCATAAGGGCTTGATTCGCTTAGCCTGCTTAATAGCAGCACAAATGTCACAGTCATAGATGACTTGGGTGATAGCGTCCATGGACAAGTCAATTGACCTATCACGAGCCCATCGGTATGTTCCATCTCTGCCTTGATGTCCAGATGAGTCATGGGCCCACCGAGCTAAGAACAGCTCACCTCGGTGTTTCCAATCAAGGTCAATGTCAAGTTCAGAGTTGGTATCAGCTTGAGCAATCTTAGCAGCTTGGTCTGCCTTCTGGTTATGTTGATGTTCCTCAGTAGCTCTGCTCTTAGGCATGTGTGCATCTACATGCCGCACCTTCACTGGAATTTTCTCCAGCCGTGCATCAATGTCCTGCCATAGATCAGCACACCAAATAGGCTTTCCTTTCCTCTGCCAACCATTCTTCTTCCAGTCCTTCAGCCAACCCCATAGAGCATTGGCTACCATCCACGAGTCGGTGTAGAGGTAAAGGATAGGCCAATTCTCACGTTCAGCCACATCAAGAGCAAGTTGAACAGCTTTTACCTCAGCGAACTGACTGGATTCTCCTTCACCATCTTTCGTTTCGGTAACTCTCCTGGTTGGACTCAAAACTGCTGACTTCCATATTCGCTTGTTCCCAACAAGACGACAGGAACCATCTGTGAACAAAGCATAGTTCTTTTCCTTATCAGAGAGATCACCATAGGGAGGAGCTTCCTCAGCACGAGTTACTTTCTCCCCCGGAGGTTTGGAACAGTCTGTGCCTTCTGGCCAGTTGGTGATCACCTCTACCAGACCAGGTCGATCAAGATTACCCATTCGTGCTCGTTGGGTTATCAAAGCCATCCATTTAGACCAGGTTGCATCTGTGGCATGATGTGGTGATGAACCTTTGCCCTTGAACATCCAGTTAAGAACTGGCAGTCTAGGAGCTAAAAGCAATTGTGACTCAGTTCCAATCACTTCAGAAGCTGCTTTCACTCCCTCATAGGCTGCTAGAATCTCTTTCTCAGTTGCAGTGTAATTTGTCTCTGAACCTCTGTAACAACGTCCCCAGAAACCAAGTGGACGACCACGTGTCTCATTTGGAGCTCTCTGCCAAAGACTCCAAGTTGGACCATTGTCACTGGCAGCTGTGTACAGAATGTTTTTAATGTCCGGACCAGATCTCACAGGTCCTAAGCCCACTGCATGGACTACTTCTTGTTTAATTTGATCAAAGGCTGCTTGTTGTTCAGGTCCCCACTCGAAATTGTTTCTCTTACGAGTCACATCATGCAGAGGTTTGACAATCTGACTGAAACCAGGAATGTGTAGTCTCCAAAATCCCACCACACCAAGAAAAGAAAGTGTGTCCTTCTTACTAGTGGGAACTGCCATGGTAGAGACTTTGTTAATCACATCCTGAGGAATGTAACGGCGACCATCCTGCCACCGCACTCCCAGAAACTGAATTTCCTTGGCAGGTCCTTTGACCTTGTCTCTCTTAATGGCAAAACCTGCTTGCAACAGAATGTCAATGATTTTGTTACCTTTCTCGAAGACTTCCTCAGCAGTTTGGCCCCACACAATGATGTCGTCGATGTACTGGATGTGCTCTGGAGCTTTACCTTTCTCCAGTGCATTGTGGATGACTGAGTGACAGATGGTTGAGCTGTGTTTCCACCCCTGAGGCAAACGATTGAACTGGTACTGGATTCCTCTCCAGGTGAATGCAAACTGAGGCCTGCACTCCTTTGCTATGGGAATAGAGAAGAAACCATTAGCAATGTCTATGGTTGCATACCATTTAGCCTCCTTCGATTCCAGCTCATACTGGAGTTCCAGCATGTCCGGCACAGCTGCGCTCATGGGTGGCGTCACCTCGTTGAGGGCACGAAAGTCAACTGTCAGTCTCCAGTCGCCCGTAGGTTTGCGCACAGGCCAGATGGGACTGTTGAAAGGTGAATGAGCTTTCTCGATGACAGCCTGACTCTCCAGTTGACGAATCAGCTGATGAATGGGCAACAAAGAGTCACGGTTAGTTCTGTACTGCCTGTGATGAACAGTTTGAGTTGCAATTGGCACTTCCAGGTCCTCTATGTCATGATGTCCCACAACTGCAGATTCATCAGAAAGTTCAGGTCTAACAGACAATTTCAATTTATCATCCTCAATCTCTACAGATGCTATTCCAAAAGCCCATTTATGACCCTTAGGATCTTTGAAACAACCTTGTCTCAAAAAGTCAATTCCCAGAATGCAAGGTGCATTAGGACCAGTTACAATAGTATGTGTCTTCCACTCTTTACCAGTTAAACTAATCTCAGCCTGTATCTTAGTTAACTCTTGAGATCCACCAGTGATTCCAAAGATAGAAATGGACTCTGTCCCTTTACAATTAGATGGCAATAAAGTACACTGAGCACCTGTGTCAACTAAAGCCCTGTATTTCCGAACTCTTGAACTGCCAGGCCACCTAATGAATACATTCCAATAGATTCGGTTCTCTCCACTATCCCTTTCCTCCTCCTGGCTGGAGGCAGGGCACCCCTAATGCTGAACATGGCATGTAGGGTGTACACAATGATTGGTATTGTTGTGAGAGGAACTGCAACTGTTGGAACAATTGCAGTTGCTCTCGGGAGCTGAAGAAGTGACAGCTACTTTTCGGGCATTATTGCCTCTGTTTCTGCCACTCTGCAGATCCCTGACTCTCTTTGAAAGAGCTGAAGTAGGTTTACCATCCCATTTGTTCATGTTCTCACCGTATGTGTCACGCAGAAGTATCCACAGTGACGCACGTGATTGCTGCTGTCTAGGTGGAATTTGTCTCCTCCTGGGCTGGAATTGCCTTGCAGGAGGTGGGCGTCTGTTCCTGACTGCAGAAACATGCACCCATTCAGATGATGCAGGAACGGTATCCTTTACCAAATTAGTAATGTTTTTGAGATCCTCCTTCAGTTTCTTCATGCCATTTCTAATGCCATTCTCAATACTATCCTTCATCTCTGTAGTCATAGTCTTAATGGCACAGATTATACCAGAATGTGACAAGCTGTCCTCTATCTGCCTGAGCTGATCAGTGAATTCACCAACAGTGAAAGATCTTCCATTATCACTCCTTGACAGAAATTTACTGGCCAAGATGTTAGCATAGGATGAAGGAGCAAGCTTAATCAGCTTCTTCATGAGACCTGTTCCCAAAGGAATATCGTCAGGCTCATGAGTGCCATGATCTCCATAAAGCACTTCCTTCACAGCAAACTCCTTCAGAAGCTTAATTCCCTGCTCAACGGTGTTCCACTTCTTGGCAGCCCATGGCAAATCATCTCGGGAAGGATATCTCATAGCCACAGCCAACAAAAGGCGTGTCCACAAGCTAACCCTACCAAGAGGACTTGCTAGGTGTTTGTCCACTCCACTCTCCTTAGTGAGTGGTCCCAGCTGCTTGGCAGACTTGTCTCCTACCTGCAGAGCATTAGCACCAATGCCACGGCATCTCACTAGCCAGCTTAAGATTGACTCACCTGATTCCCTTGTGTATTCCTTCCTAACTTCCCTGACCTCTCTGAGTGGATCCTTGGAGCCTTGGATGTCATCTTCCTCCTCTTCCTCCTGTTGTTCTGGTGGTGCTGGGCCTAACACAATCTTCCTCATAGCATTCCTAAACTCATTGGAACCATCCTCTCTCCTGGCAGCTAACCTCACAGCACTCCTCTCACTTGAGTATTGTTGTCTCAGAACATCTACAAGGTCTCGCAGACTAACTATCTCATCCTCCTCCTCTTGCTGCTGATCACCAGAGGTCCCCTGTCTTACATCCTCCTGCGAACCACTCTTTGTCTTAGCTTTTGCCTTAGCAGGTGCCAGAAGGGCCTGAGCAGCAACAGACTTGGATGTGTCTGCTGGAGGGTTTGAATCTTTAGGAGTCTGACTTGGAGGGTTTGAATCCTTAGGGGTCTGACCTGGAGCATTTGAATTATTGGAGGTCTGACTTGGAGCTTTTGAGTTCAAATCTGCCTTGCTTTTAACAGGAGGATTCTGATTCTGGTCTGCTGGCTGGGGGTTCGAATTGGCTGAGCTGGTGTCATTAGGATTTGGACTGACTGGGCTAGCGTTACTAGCACTAGTAGTAGTATTAGCATTAGTGGGATTATTTGCCTGTCCTCCTGGGATGCCTGCCAACCCTGAGGTGTTTTGATTTTTGCTAGGGACATTCTGATTTTGGGTACCTGCCTGTCCTCCTAGGGCTCCTGCTGAACTCTGCGGCTTGTTTTGGTTATCCTTATCATTGTTTACGTTAGTGGCGGGAACACTGGCTGTGTTCCCAGAACCTATAGAGGAGGGTGGAGAGGCTGGCATGGGGAAAGCCGATGACTGTGTTCCCTTGTTTTGCTGTGAAAGAGACTGCTTCTGAGACACAGAATTTTTCCTAGCTCTTACAGAAGCTGGTTTTGAATTTTTCACCAATAATGCCAAAATTAATATGAATATTAAAATCATGAGGCAAATATTAAAAATTGTGAGAAGAAAAACAGTTTTACAAGAGCATGTACCTATACAAACAGTTGGAATTCCTGTCTTAGGCTGAATAACTCTCATTAGAGCCATATTTAAAGCAGAATTTCCATTGATTGTCACATTATTGACCAGAGCTCCTGTAATGTCCTTGGTAATATTCTCAGAGATATTAAAACCAGCATAACCAAGAATGAAATCACCCCAGCTCCAGAACATATCTGAAACCTTAGCTTTAGCCTTATTATAAGCCAGATCAATGAAATAAGCAACAATTTGAGCTTTTATCCAATTAAATGTCAAGAAAACAAAACCAGACCAGAGCAATGCACCAACCAAATACAATAGCTGCTTGATTAGCTTCATCTTAATTCCCAGAGCTAATTTCCAGTCACTCAAAAATCTCGAGCCCCACGTTGGGCGCCAATTAAAAATGTGATGGTTTGGGGGTTACCCCGCCCCTCCCACACTTTTGTATTTGCCCCAGCTATCTCAGACGGACCCTGGGAATATAGATGAAGCAATTTATTTACAGCTAGCAGAATTTACAAGCAGCTATTTACAATATATACAGTTATATACAATTATATACAGAAAATATACAAAGGATAAACAATATAAAAGCACAACTCCCCTCCCAGAAACCTGAGTCCCCAGGAGGGGCTCTCAAAACCACCCCAACACCTCCCCCCGGCCCTCTCAACCTTACCCCAGTTCTCAGGAAGAAGAGAGGTGCAGCCAAGAGGTTAGGGAGCAAGGTTAGTAGGAGCAGGGTTAATGAGATGTGACCAGGTCTAAGGCAAAAGCAAGAGTGAGAGACAAAATGGAGAAAAAGTCTTTCTTCTTCCCAGAGTTCTCAGCGTAACTGTGAGAGAAGTTGACATCAATTGTTTTTCATTTCACTGCCCGTTATCTAGTTCTGTTACCAAAACATTCTAGCCTGCTTCAAACTAGCACAACACCCTATTGTAGCCCTTGGAATCAATCATAATGAAGCACTACTATATCCTTTTGAACATAGGACATGGGCCGGGAGAGTGGATGGTAAATGGCAGACAGTAGATTTAGAATCATGTATTATAAAAAAACAACAAGGATTTCTTTGTGAAAGGAATACCTTAGTAGCTCAAGACACCTGCCTAGACACCGAACAGAAGGTGTGTCATTTTGAAGCCCATCCAAATGCAGACTTAAAAACAGCAGTTATATATGCAGGGAAGGGATGTACATGCTTGAGGACAAAATGCAGTACTATAACTGTGGACAAAAAAGTAAAGAGGACTGCACAATATTCTAATTATTGCGTTTGTAATTTTACAACCATGATGGGATGTGATTTTAATTATTCAGCTCCAACAGTCTCTCATCAGTTTTTGAGGTCAGGCTTTACCCTATCGCAGATGGTGACCCCTACTCCCATAGGGCTAAACATAAGTAGTATGATGAAGGAATTGTTAAGACACGAAGATTTACAACACATTCTGAAGGAAATAAAAGAAAAGGGGGAGGAAACTCTTCTTATGGTCCACCAGGATACAGAAGGGATTAAGAAAGTTCTAAAGAGAGTAGAACAGGAAGGGAATTACAATTGGTGGGATACTCTTTTTGGATGGTCACCTTCTGCTGCAGGGATTTTTAATTTCATGATGCACCCTCTTATAGTTTTACTGATTACTATGGGCATCTTATTAATAATGACCATATTATTATATTTATGGGCCTGGCAGATGTTTAGAAAATTAACCATTATCTATGATGCTCTGTATCACTCGGGAAACCTAGTTAAGTAAAAGAATTTACTTAGTTTGATAGAAAAGGGGGGATTGATATGGGGACATGAAGAAATAGAAGATAGCATAGAGTAGAACATTATGACCAAAAGTATACCTACACTGTGAACATAGAAACAAAACAGGTAATCATGAAATCACATAGAAGTAGATGACTAACAAGGAGAGAAGCTGGTCATAATCACTAACAAAGGATGTATTTGCAAGTAGCAATATGAAAGCATTCCAAGGATATATAAACAGCAAGGTGTTGCGGAGGCAGGAATTAATATGTGGCCGAGTCGGGAAATTATACAAAAATAGTTAATTTTATTTCCCAAAAACCCGCCCCAAAACTATATATACAAAGATTAATTTAGTTTAATTAGCAGATTCAGTCGCATGAGAATTACCTACAGGGACACTATCAATAATCTGACTATTTCGGAAGTCAGAAGTTGGAAAAGGCTTTAGCTATTAATTAATAGCGGTTTCTTATTAAAGTTAAGCTGAGCCAAATAACTCACGATCGGGCTGGCTTGCTTGCGGTCTGTCCTTCTCCACCTTTCAGCAGCTGCAGGTGAACGATTGAGGGTCGTTAAGAGGTATTCAAGTCTTACAAAGGTATCAATGGGAAAGCAAATCCTTTGAAGGTCTCTCTGCAGTCAAGGCAAGGAGAGTGTGGGAGCTCAGGGAGGCACGTACGTCCAGGCACAGGCAAAATCCAAAGCGGGAACCCCCAAAGGTGGGAAGACCCCAATATTTATAACCTTCGCTAGACAAAGGGCAGAGTTACCACACCTTAGGCGTGAAAGCGCACGGCCAATCCCAGCCAGGTTCCAGCGCGGGAACTCATGGGGCAGTCCTCCCCCCCTTCACAGCTGCAGGGCAGGCGAGGGGGGAGGGAAACCAGGCAGCTTTCCCCCTTCCCCCCGAAGTCCGGGCAGGAGAGGAATTTAGGGGTACAGGACTCCAGGACATCCCACCCCGGTGGTAATGAGCATCTTTGTCTAGAACTTGAGTGATAGGTGATCCCCCTTACAATTTAGTAGCCTATATATATATAGCTTAGCCTTTTCCAACATTAACAATATATAACACATTAATCGCCCCAACAATATTTAACAATACTTAACAAGGCTTAACAATTGCTCAAACAGTATTAAATAAAGCTACACAGTCAATTTGAAAATTGCTCTGTTCCTGGTAGAGCAATAAAGTTCATGGCAGAGCCTTAGGTGCTCTGAGTCCATGGCTGGAGGTCACAGTCCGTGGGTCCTGATGCCATCATCCGCTGGCCACCCCGGTAATATGTGTCCATCTCTGGTGTAGCTGATTCTCCCTTTCCCAGGTGCTGGTCAGGAACTGGTCCTTGACTGTCTTTAACCTGTAAGGAGACAAAACTTGCCTCAAACTATAAAGGCCAGGCTTGACAATTAATAATTGGGGATGATCCACCGTGTGCTGATCCGGTGGCCTTTTCCATTTGTATCTAGGGCTTCCCAGGAATATAAGCCTCTGGGTTTACCCCTTGCCATTGGCACTACCCCTGTAGGTTGGCCTTTTGTACTAGGCAGGTGGTCAGTGACCACTGGTGGCTCACCTAGGGAGCAGGTCTTTATTCTGGGGCTTCTGTAGCTCTCCCCGTGATTGCTGACCATTAAAAGCTGCCGAGCCACTATTACAACAATTCAGTGTTTTGTCTCCCGTGTGGGAGACGAGAAAGGGTTAACCTTTCTGTCTGGGGACCAGCTGCAGTTCCCAGCAGGGGGGCTGCTGCTTCTGGGTGTGCCACTCCGGGAGCCACTGCTGGGCGTGCCACTGCCGCTGGGCTTCTCACGTCTGCCTCTGGGCTTCGCAGCTGATTTCTGAAGGCACCGCACTAAATCCTTCAGCTGCCAATCTGCTAGCTGCTTTAAGACAGATTATGGTACCCCTAAAGACAGGGATTGTCGGTACCAACTGTTTTTCTCTCTGGATCTCCAGTCACTCTGTTGGTCTCTGCCCCTTCCCCTCGGGGAGAAGCCTGTAGGACCCGTCCCCCTGGGGGGGCAGTCCTGCACTGACCGGACCTGCCTGCGCAAAGTCCTGGAATTTCTGGGGGAGAAGCACGAGACTGTCTCTCCCCAGCCCCTTTTCCTTCAGGAGACCCAAACCCAAACTGCAGCCCGTGGGCATTTAAGTCGGTTAACAGTTCAGCCCAAGTCATTACATGCTCTTTGGCATCGTCCTCTGCATTTTTTGCAAGCACCCGTTGAATCTTCTCTATATTTCTCATTGCTCGGATTTGCAGGATTGCTTGCAAACCCTTCATAATAGGGTGCAGTCTCTCCGGGTCCACAGGGGCATAAAACGGGCAATCATCATTTCCCTTATCATATATAGCCTGGACACAGGCAAGTCTGCGGAGAGCAGTGATGAGCTCAGAGGAGCTGGTGACCCTTAGTTAGGTCGGCTCCCCACGGTAGGCTGGGCGGACGCTGCTGGCCCAGTAAGCTATCCGGGCAGTGAGGCTGTCTGTCTCCTCGGGTTCACGTGTCAGGAACACATCATCCCCCCAGTCTCCAGCCGCTTCCTGTGAGTCTAGAAGGACCCGGTCCCCACCGGCTCGGGACACTCGGTACACGTACTCAGCTATCGAGTCACCAGGATCTCTTGCATATTTGACTTGTAAGTCACTGAGCTGTGCATCTGTAAACTGTTTTTTGATAACGGTGGTCCCTGCACTGCCTTTTCTGCCTTTCATGGTCTGAGTCTTTATTACAGGCAGCACGTGCTTTTGCACCATGGCGCCCTCCTCACCAGAACTCTCTTCTCCGCTAGCCACGGGGGAGTCCGGTCGGGACCTGGGCTTTCTGCATGGCTTTGAGTTCTTTCGCCGCATAGAGGCACGTGCAGAAGAATTCTCTGAGTCACTAGCAGAGTCTTTTCTGCCTGGTTTCAGGGAACTTCTTTCCCCCAAAGAGCTCCTCGGGACATTCTCTGCTTTTCTCCCCGATTCCCAGGAATCACTCAATTCGCATGCAGATAGGGAGGCTGAAGAAGTAGTGTCTGAAGATGTTATCAATCTCTCTTTCATCTGGGCAGTCAGTGCCGCGGTAAGGCTCTTTGTCTGCGCCAACATGTTTTCCCAGATATTCTGGCTCTTTGCTTTTTCCTCTAATAAATCCTTTTCCAAGGCCTGAATTCTTTTTTCATAATTTTCAAATTCAGCCAGAGTCTGAGTCACGACTGACCCCAGAACAACAGAGAAATACTCCGTTGGAGACTCAGTAATCGCAGGGTCTGACCTCTCAGCTAATTTCTCCAGGATTTTCTCTGGATTTTTACAATTTTGCTGAGCCCAAATTAAATCAAGTCCTGTGATTAGGCATCCCTTTACATGTAGAAATTCTACGATTTAACTACCCTGCACACACTGAGCCATACTGTTGCGGAAGCAGGAATTAATATGTGGCCAAGTCGGGAAATTATACAAAAATAGTTAATTTTATTTCCCAAAAACCCACCCCCAAAACTATATATACAAAGATTAATTTAGTTTAATTAGCAGATTCAGTCGCATGAGAATGACCTACAGGGACACTATCAATAATCTGACTATTTCGGAAGTCAGAAGTTGGAAAAGGCTTTAGCTATTAATTAATAGCAGTTTCTTATTAAAGTTAAGCTGAGCCAAATAATTCACGATCAGGCTGGCTTGCTTGCGGTCTGTCCTTCTCCACCTTTCAGCGGCTGCAGGTGAACGATTGAGGGTCGTTAAGAGGTATTCAAGTCTCACAAAGGTATCAATGGGAAAGCAAATCCTTTGAAGGTCTCTCTGCAGTCAAGGCGAGGAGAGTGTGGGAGCTCAGGCAGGCACGTACATCCAGGCACAGGCAAAATCCAAAGCGGGAACCCCCAAAGGCGGGAAGACCCCAATATTTATAACCTTCGCTAGACAAAGGGCAGAGTTACCACACCTTAGGTGCAAAAGCGCATGGCCAATCCCAGCCAGGTTCCAGCGCAGGAACTCATGGGGCAGTCCTCCCCCCCTTCACGGCTGCAGGGCAGGCGAGGGGGGAGGGAAACCAGGCGGCTTTCCCCCTTCCCCCCGAAGTCCGGGCAGGAGAGTAATTTAGGGGTACAGGACTCCAGGACACAAGGCAAGAACAAATACATCATAATATTATCTGGGAAAAGAAGAACTGACCAGCACTCGTCATAAACCCATCAGTAGGAATCCATGGTGAGAGAGAGCAGGCGGCCATCAAGGACATAGGCTGATAAGGGTATTACAGACCTGCACGAACACCAAGTTCCAGGCAAGGGGTGAAAAGTACATTGTGACAAAGACCCACAGCCTTCCTCCAAGCGACCACTGCCCACACTTGAAGGACCCCTGCCCACAATTTCCGAGGGGAACTACACAAGTGCAGAGGACTGATAAGATAATTAACACATGAAGCGGGAGCAGGTGGGTTTCAGTAATAAGAATGCATAGGCATTTCATGAATATGCATAGATTCAGTGTATAAATGTGGGGTGGCTTGCTCCTTTGGGGTATGCATGATTTTGGAGGAAATATCCCCTGTGCATCTTGCGCAATAAACATACCTACTTTATAACTTTTGAGTTATAGAGTCCTTTACGTACATCACCGCGAGTCAGGTAATAATAATTTTATGAGTAAATACTTAAAAGCCACTTCCAGTATAATATTTGTGTTTGCCACCTTAAGAAATAAGTGATCTAGTTTTGCCTGTATATATCTAGTTTTCCCTACATGTATAAATTTCCAATCTGTGCATTTTTGAACCTGGTGAATTAGTTTTCTGATGAGTTTTCATAGTTATTAACAATCATTGCCTGGATATCAAAATTAATACAGATTATTAATTTTGCATAATCTCTCACAATTTGGCGTAGTCGGCACAATGCACTATCAAGGAAACACTGCATAATTTGGGATATAAAGTAACAGACTTGGGTCTGGAGTGGGCAGCTAAAAATTGCCACCAGCCCAGAATCTGAAAATCTAGCATCAAACTTTCAGGAAAATCATGCTTTAATCCTGGCTATCTGTCTATTAAAAACACTAACGGAGCTAAAAAATGCGGATGCAAAAATTCTGAGTCTGGAAAGAGAACTTGAAAACTTAAAATTTCAAAATCAGAGGCTTTTTGATTTAGTTTCACTGTGGATTTTGCAAGATGCAAAAGCAACCCATATTTCTCCACCATTCTCCTAAGCGGGGAGACTCGGGGTGGAGGTATTTGCTCACACATTAGCAAAACCAAAAGAATCGGCTCTGCCTTCAGGGGAAAAGTTATCAGCGTTCTATTCAGCCAAGAATAGCCTCGATTCAGCTAACAGCGAGGGCAAAGACAACCCCCAAAGTCCTGCCATAGGCACTGTCTCCTCCAAGCCCCTCTGCAAAGCTAGTGGCAACCAGGAGGGAAATGGCATCAGTTCTCTGAAGCTAAGAGACATTCGCACTGTCAGCCTTTGCATGTGCAATGCAATCGTTCGCACTGATGCGACCGATTCAACCTGTCCGCCGAGCCCTGACAAGCAGTGCGAAAACAGTGAATTGGCAAACCACAGCCACGCCATGACTCCGTCCAGTGACAAAGCCTCACCGTGCTGCAAACCCCAGCCGTAGGCAGGTAAAAATCGCAAAGCATCCCGATGTAATCCAAAAGGGAAATCCTGGGAAAAAGCCGTGAACTTTAAACAGCAGAAAACTGCTAATACTACGGCCTCAGCTAAGAGCACACAAGAGGCAGCACCGCATGGCAAAAGGGAAGTGCGTCACAGAAACGCGTCCCCAGCCGCTTCTGAATCTGGAAGCCAGCGTTCCTAGAGGGACAAGAAAAGGCATCACACCAGAAGGATCCACACTCAAGATCCCAGCTGCTCCCATGACTTCAATGACAAGTTCCAGGGTTACTCCAAACTGTTTTGACCTGCAAAATAAACCCCAAAACTCATGCAGAGTTATGAAGTAGGTATATTTTATTACAATGCTGAGTGCAGGCAGGATCACTCCATCAATCCTGCACACCCCATGCTAGCACAAACCACAATTTATGTTACAAGAGCAGGCATATTCATAAAAAGAGATAGGGTTATTACAATTATTTCTTGGAGTTCATTAACAGGTTTTTTTTCCATTCTCCACCCCAATTCCAACCCGCTCTGGTGGTCTTGAATGGTTATCTGCAATGAACACCACCATAGTCTTCTTCACAGGGTCTTTTCATCTCTGATCAGCAGACTCCTCTTCATTGCTGATGTCAGGATATCTCTGCTTCTCCTTTATCTCCTTCCTGCTTTCCTTAGTCACTGCAGGCCTGGGCCTTTACAAGATTACATATCACAGACCTCCAACAAGTAACTGCAGACACTTCTACAGTAGCCATTGTTTAGGTTTGCATATTATCAATTGATTACTATAAACAACCATTTCTACAAAGTTTTTCTTTTTATGATTTGCACAGACACCCTCAAAATGTGCATCTGGTCTGTAAGACCCTTCACCAGCATTCCTTGATTCTCCTTATATGATTTCCTCCCTTTTCTTATTAATTAGCAAATTCCTTTGCCAAATGTTACCAGTTTTTCCAAACTTCTCTTGAAATACTTTCCTGATTCTATTTGCTGTCTTAATTGATGCTTTTTCCAATTGACGCTTTTTCCAATTGACATAGCTATCTTCTGTTCCTCTAGTACACCAAAGAAAGCATCGAAATAAATCACAGATTAATAGTCTCATAGCTATAAGCATTAATATGAATGTAAACAACCACTTCAGCCATCCAAAATTAGGCAACCAAAATGTTAATTTGTCCCATAATCCTTGAAATCCTCATGATGTATTGTCCTTTGCTACGTCATGCAATATTCTTCCCTGCTCCCATAGTTTTTCTATATCTGTTTCAATTTATTCTGACTGAAAGTTTCTAGAGTGTGTGGAGGACAACTTCTTATCCCAACTGTTACATGAGCATACCAGGTGTGAAGCCCAGCTTGACCTGCTGCTCACAAATAGAGAGGGGATGGTTGGGGATGTAGTGGTTGGAGGCTGCCTGGAGTCCAGTGACCACAACATTATAGAGTTTTCAATATACGGTGAAACCAGGAGGGACATCAACAGAACCTCCACACTGGACTTCCGAAGGGCAGACTTCAGCCTATTTAAGGAACTAACTTGGAAAGTTACTTGGGAAACAGCCCTTAAAAACAAAGGCATCCAGGAAGGTTGGACATACTTCAAAAAAGAACTCCTAAAGGCACAGGAGCAGGCTGTGCCATTGTACTGGAAGACGAGCCAACGAGGGAGGCGGCCAGACTGGATGGGCAGGGAGCTGCTAAAGGAATTAAAGATAAAAAAGAGAGTTGTGATAGTTTGAAGCAGGGTAGAATGTTTTGGTGAAAAGAACTAGATCATAGGCTGTGAAAGGAAAACAATGGTGATGTCTCCTTCCCTCAGAGTCTTGCTGAAGAAGAAACAAAAACATTAGATAACACTCTTGCCATTTTGTCTTCGCACTCTCCTTTGGACTTCTGACTGAGCTGCATCTCCCTAACCTCACCTTCCACTCACTTTTGCTTCTTAACCTCTTGGCTGAACCTCTATTCTTCCTTAGGATTGGGGTAAGGTTGAGAGGGGCAGGGGGAAGGTGCAGGGGTGATTGAAAGCCCCTCCTGGGGACTCAGGTTTCTGGGAGGGGAGTTGTGTTTCTGTATTGTATTACCTTGTATATTTCTGTATATAACTGTATATACTGTGAATATCTGCTTGTGTATTGTGCTAGCTGTAAATAAATAGCTTCATTTATATTCCCAGAGCCGGCTGACTCTACTTGGGTATTTCTAAAGTGGGGGGGGGGGGCAGGTAACACCCAAACCATCACATATTTTTATTTGGCTTTCCCCAAGGTGGGGCAAATTCATTTGAGTGACTGTTAATTAACTCTGGGAATCAGAATGAAGCTAATCACAGTATCACAGTATCATCAGGGTTGGAAGAGACCTCACAGATCATCAAGTCCAACCCTTTACCACAGAGCTCAAGGCTAGACCATGGCACCAAGTGCCATGTCCAACCTTGCCTTGAACAGCCCCAGGGATGGCGACTCCACCACCTCCCTGAGCAGCCCATTCCAGTGTCCAATGACTCTCTCAGTGAAGAACTCTCTCCTCACCTCGAGCCTAAATTTCCCCTGGCTCAGCCTGAGGCCGTGTCCTCTCATTCTGGCGCTGGCCACCTGAGAGAAGAGAGCAACCTCCCCCTGGCCACAACCACCCTTCAGGTAGTTGTAGACAGCAATAAGGTCACCTCTGAGCCTCCTCTTCTCCAGGCTAAACAATCCCAGCTCCCTCAGCCTCTCCTCGTAGGGCTTGTGCTCGAGGCCTCTCACCAGCCCTTCTCTGGACACGCTCAAGCATCTCGATGTCCCTTCTAAACGGGGGGCCCAGAACTGAACACAGTACTCGAGGTGTGGTCTAACCAGTGCAGAGTACAGGGGCAGAATGATCTCCCAGCTCCTGCTGACCACACCATTCCTGATGCAGGCCAGGATGCCACTGGCTCTCTTGGCCACCTGGGCACACTGCTGGCTCATGTTCAGGCGGGTATCAATCAGCACCCCCAGATCCCTCTCTGTCTGGCTGCTCTCCAGCCACTCCGACCCCAGCTTGTATCTCTGCATGGGGTTGTTGTGGCCAAAGTGCAGCATCCTGCACTTGGAGCTATTGAATGCCATCCTATTGGACTCTGCCCATCTGTCCAGGCGGTCAAGGTCCTGCTGCAGAGCCCTTCTGCCCTCCAACTCAGTCACATTTGCCCCCAGCTTAGTGTCATCTGCAAACTTGCTGATGGCTGACTCCATGCCCTCATCCAGATCACCTATGAAGATGTTAAAGAGGATGGGGCCCAGCACTGATCCCTGAGGGACACCACTAGTGACTGTCCGCCAGCTGGATGTGTGTGATGGTTTGGGCTCTTACCCGCCCCCCTACACTTTTTGAATTTGCCCCAGCTAACTCAGACGGCCTCTGGGAATATAAATGAAGCTATTTATTTTACAGGAGCAAATATACAAGCAGATATTTACAATATATACAGTTATAAACAGAAATATACACAGGATAAACAATACAGAAGCACAACTCCCCTCCCAGAAACCTGAGTCCCCAGGAGGGGCTCTCAAACCACCCCAACACCTCCCCTTGCCCTCTCAACCTTACCCCAGTTCTCAGGAAGAAGAGAGGTGCAGCCAAGAGGTTAGGGAGCAAGGTTAGTGGGAGCAAGGTTAATGAGATGGGACTAGGTCTGAAGGCAAAGGCAGAAGTGAAAGACAAAATGGAGAATGTTTTACTTCTTCTTCCCAGAGTTCTCAGCGTGACTGTGAGTGAAGGAGACACAATTGTTTTCATTTCACTGCCCGTTATCTAGTTCTTTTACCAAAACATTCTAGCTTGCTTCAAACTAGCACAATGTGGCACCATTCACCACCACTCTCTGGGTCCGGCCCTCCAGCCAGTTCCTAACCCAGCACAGAGTGTTACCATCCAAGCCGCGGGCTGACAGCTTAGCCAGCAGTTTGCTGTGGGGGACAGTGTCAAAGGCCTTGCTGAAGTCCAGATAGACCACATCCACAGGCCTCCCCACATCCACCAAGCGGGTCACCTGATCATAGAAGGAGATCAGGTTAGAAAGGCAGGATCTGCCCTTCCTAAACCCATGCTGGCTGGACCTGAGCCCTTTGCCATCCCCCAGGTGCGCTCTTATCACCCCCAAGATAACCTGCTCCATCAGTTTCCCTGGTACTGAGGTCAGGCTGACAGGTCTATAGTTCCCAGGTTCCTCCATCCGACCCTTCTTGTGGATGGGGACCACGTTGGCCATTTTCCAATCTCCTGGGACCTCTCCGGTGAGCCAGGACTGCAGCTGTTTTACTTGGTGGGGGCTACTGTGTGGCCTGTTTTCTGTTTTCTTGTGTACAATTGGATCAAAGCCCAAATTGGTTATTTCTTGCTTAAATGTAGTTTTTAAGAAGGTCAAAGCTAAACTCACAAGCCTTTTCTGGAGCTGGGGTGATCTCATTCGTGGGTATACTGGTTTTAATGTCACTGAAAATCTTACCAGTAACATTACAGGGGTATTCACCAATAATTTTACAAGCAATCAAAGCACTGCCTTATCTAGGGCATTAATGAGGGTGATTCAACCCCAAACTAAGATGCCAGACCCTTGTTCAGAATTTTACTCGAGGCAAACTATGGCATGTCTGGTGGCTGTAATTTTATGTCTTGTAATTTTAATTTTCATATTAGTTCTGGCATTATGTGTGAAAAATTCGAATGCAGTGGCTTTAAGAACTAGGAAAGTCTCTGTCGAATGCAATGCCTGTGAAAGCTAAAGAGAAAGGGACAGTGTCTCAAAAACTGTGTACCAGTGGAAATCAAAACAAAGACAACTTAGGGGCACAACAACTACCTTCACCCCAGCAAGATTCAGGGACAGTCCCTACACCTCCCTCTCCAGATTCTGGGAATGCTGCCAACATTGGCAAAGATAACATGGCAGGATTGGCAGGCGTCCCAGGAGCACAGGAAAATAATATTACTAATACTAGTAACACTAACTCAGCCAGTTCAAATCCACAGCCAACAAACCAAAACCCGGTTAGCTCTAAGGCAGATCTGAACTCACAGACCTCAGGCCAGACCCCCAATGATTCAAACCCTCCAGCAGACATGTCAAAGTCTGTCGCTGTGTAGGCCTTTTTGGCACCTGCTAAGGCAAAAGCCAAGACACAGCATTTGACAAAGTGTGATTCAAAGGAGGATGTAAGAGAGGGGACCTCTGGTGAGCAAGAGGAGGAAGAGGAGGCATTTGGTCTTCGGGACCTGGTGAAAATGCTCAGATCCCAGTACTCTGATGAGAAGAGCGCTGTGAGGTTGGCTGCCAAGACAGAGGATGGTTCCAAAGAGTTTAAGAGTGCTATGAGGAAGGTTCTGTTTCTAGGCCAGGGACAACCAGATCAACAAGAGGAAGAGGAGGACGATGACATCCAGGACTCCAACGATCCCCTCAGAGAGGTCAGGGAAGTTAGAAAGGAATACTCAAGGGAATCAGGTGAACCAATCCTAAGATGGCTAGTGAGATGCCGTAGCATTGGTGCTAATGCCCTGCAGGTAGGAGACAAGTCTGCCAAGCAGCTAGGACCACTCACTAAGGAGAGTGGAGTGGACAAATACCTAGCAAGTCCTCTTGGTAGGGTTAGCTTGTGGACACACCTTCTGTTGGCTGTAGCTATGAGATATCCTTCCCGAGATGATCTGCCATGGGCTGCCAAGAAGTGGAACACCATTGAGCAGGGAATTAAGCTTCTGAAGGAGGTTGCTGTGAAGGAAGTGCTTTATGGAGATCATGGCACACATGAGCCTGATGACATTCCTCTTGGAACAGGTCTCATGAAGAAGTTGATTAAGCTTGCTCCCTCATCCTATGCTAACATCTTGGCCAGCAAGTTCCTATCAAGGAGTGATAATGGAAAGTCTATCACTGTTGGTGAATTCACTGACCAGGTCAGGCAGATAGAGGACAGCTTGTCACATTCTGCCCTAGTCTCTGCCATAAACACTATGACTGCAGAGATGAAAGGGATAAGGAATGACATTAAAAATTGCATTGAAAAGGGCATTAGAAATGGTATGAATGAACTGAAGGAGGATCACAGAAACATTTCCAGTCTGGTAAAGGATACCATTCCTGCATCATCTGAATGGGTGCATGTTTCTGCCATCAGGAACAGACGCCCACCTCCTGCAAGGCAATTCCAGCCCAGGAGGAGACAAATTCCACCTAGACATCAGCAATCACGTGCGTCAATGTGGATAATTCTGGGTGACAAATTCGGTGAGAACATGAACAAATGGGATGGTAAACCTACTTCAGCTCTTTCAAAGAGAGTCAGGGAACTGCAGAGTGGCAGAAACAGAGGCAGCAATGCCAGGAAAGTAGCTGTCACTTCTTCAGCTCCCCAGAGCAACTGCAATTGTTCCAACAATTGTTGCAATTTCTCTCACAACAACACCAATCACTGTGTACACCCCACATGCCATGTTCAGCATTAGGGGTGCCCTGCCTCCAGCCAGGAGGAGGAAAGGGATAGCGGAGAGAACCGAATCTGTTGGAATGTAGTCGTTAGGTGGCCTGGCAGTTCAAAAGTTCAGAAATACAGGGCTTTAGTTGACACAGGTGCTCAGTGTACTTTATTGCCATCTAATTGCAAAGGGACAGAGTCCATTTCTATTTTTGGAATCACTGGTGGATCTCAAGAGTTAACTAAGATACAGGCTGAGATCAGTTTAACTGGTAAAGAGTGGAAGAAACATACTATTGTAACTGGTCCTGATGTGCCTTGCATTTTGGGAATTGACTTTTTGAGACAAGGTTGTTTCAAAGATCCTAAAGGTCACAAATGGGCTTTAGGAATAGCATCTGTAGAGATTGAGGATGGTAAATCGAAATTGTCCATTAGACCTGAACTTTCAGATGAATCTGCTGTTGTGAGCCATCACGACATAGAAGATCTGGAAGTGCCAATTGCTGCTCAAACTGTGCACCACAGGCAGTACAGAACTAACCGTGACTCTTTGTTGCCCATTCATCAGCTGATTCCTCATCTGGAGAGTCAGGCTGTCATCGAGAAAGCTCATCCACCTTTCAACACTACAATTTATCCTACACACAAACCTAACGGAGACTGGAGACGGACAGTAGACTTCTGGGCCCACAAGGTGACTCCACCCATGAGTGCAGCTGTGCCAGACATGCTGGAGCTCCAGTACGATCTGGAATCGAAGGAGGCTAAATGGTATGCTACCACAGACATTGCTAATGCTTTCTTCTATATTCCCATAGCAAAGGAGTGCAGGCCTCAGTTTGCATTCATCTGGAGAGGAATCCAGTACCAGTTCGACCGTTTGCTTCAGGGGTGGAAACACAGCTCAACGATCTGTCACTCAGTCATCCACAATGCATTGGAGAAAGGTAAAGCTCCAGAGCACATACAGTTCATCGACAACATCATTGTGAGGGGCCAAACTGCTGAGGAAGTCTTTGAGAAAGGTAACAAAATCATTGACATTCTGTTGCAAGCAGGTTTTGCCATTAAGAGAGACAAGGTCAAAGGACCTGCCAAAGAAATTCAGTTTCTGGGAGTGCGGTGGCAGGATGGTCGCCGTCACATTCCTCAGGATGTGATCAACAAAGTCTCCACCATGGCAGTTCCCACTAATAAGAAGGACACTCTATCTTTCTGGGGGGCAGTGAGATTTTGGAGGCTACACATTCCTGGTTTCAGTCAAATTGTCAAACCTCTGCATGATGTGACTCGTAAAAGAAACAATTTCGAGTGGGGACCTGAACAACAAGCAGCCTTTGATCAGATCAAGAGAGAAGTAGTCCATGCAGTGGGCTTGGGACCTGTGTGATCTGGTCCGGACATTAAGAACATTCTGTACACGGCTGCCAGTGACAATGGTCCAACTTGGAGCCTTTGGCAGACAGCTCCAAATGAGTCACGTGATCGTCCACTTGGTTTCTGGAGTCATGGCTACAGAGATTCAGAGGCAAATTACAGCCTAACAGAGAAAGAGATACTAGCAGCTTATGAAGGTGTGAAAGCAGCTTCTGAAGTGATTGGAACTGAGTCACAATTGCTTTTAGCTCCAAGATTGCCAGTTCTAAACTGGATGTTCAAAGGCAAAGGTTCATCACTGCATCATGCCACAGATGCAACCTGGTCTGAATGGATGGCTTTGATAACCCGACAAGCACGAATGGGTAATCTTGATCGACCTGGTCTGGTGGAGGTGATCACCAACTGGCCGGAAGGCACAGACTGTTCCAAACCTCCAGAGGAGAAAATAACCCGTGCGGAAGAAGCTCCTCCCTATGGTGATCTCTCTGATCAGGAAAAGAACTATGCTTTGTTCACAGATGGTTCCTGTCGTCTTGTTGGGAATAAGCAAAGATGGAAGTCAGCAGTCTGGAGTCCTACCAGGAGAGTTACCGAGGCAAGAGATGGAGAAGGAGAATCCAGTCAGTTCGCTGAGGTAAAAGCTGTCCAACTTGCTCTTGATGTGGCTGAACGTGAAAATTGGCCTATCCTTTACCTCTACACCGACTCATGGGTGGTAGCCAATGCTCTATGGGATTGGCTGAAGGATTGGAAGAAGCATGGTTGGAAGAGGAAAGGAAAGCCTATTTGGTGTGCTGATCTATGGCAGGACGTTGATGCACGACTGGAGAGACTTCCAGTGAAGGTGTGACGCGTAGACACACACATGCCCAAGAACAGAGCCACTGAGCAACACCAACACAAACAGCAGGCAGACAAAGGTACTAAGATTTCTGAAGTTGATACAAACTCTGATCTTGACCTTGATTGGAAACACCAAGGTGAACTGTTCTTAGCTCGGTGGGCGCATGATTCATCTGGACATCAAGGCAGAGATGCAACATACCGATGGGCAAGGGATAGGTCAATTGACTTGTCCACGGACGTGTGGCCGTTTGAGCTGATTCTCTCGCTCAGACATAGGGGAAAGATGAACAATCCAGGGATAGGCCACATAATGGCAACAATGGATAAATTAATATAATTTCGTTGGAGCATCAAGAGCTTAATGTCTATAAGCACAGCTTGTTCTCCCCCTTTTCCCACTGGCTTCTGCTGCTTTCAGCTGTGCCTTTCTTCCCCAGCTGCTGTTTTGGCTGCTGTTGCTGCTTCTGCTGCTTCACCGCTGCTTGACCCCTCCCCCACCTCCCTTAAGGTTATTGTATTCGTTTTTTTTTTTCCTTCCTTCTCTAGTTATTATCTCTCTTTACATTGTTATACTATTAGAAATACAATTTCATCTTTCCCTGACTTTCAGAAAAAGGGATCTGTGTTGTTGTGAGTTTATTTCTCCCCAGGGGAGGGATCTCCCCTAACCTGGGACATTAATTTTGGTGCTTTTCCAAACGTGGGGCATGATCTTGGTTTGGTTTTTTTTTCCCTTTTGATTGATAATCAGTATAAGAACATCAAGGAAAAATTGAGTTGTTTGATATATTCTGGCCTATTATTGCCTCAATTCTGACTTTATCAGTTCAGCAGTGTTTTACAGCTATGGTGCACTACCAGGTCTGTTCGTTCTTCGCTAAGATGGTCTGGGACTCGGTAAAAGCTGTGGTAACAAAGGTTGGAGATGTTGTTAGGAATGTTATAGGGTTTAGGAATGTCGTTGACGGTGTGCCATATGTGACATTGGTGTCAGAGACTAGGATTTATTTGGATGAGCTGAGCTACCCAGTAGCCTGCTTAATATGTGTGAACTTGATGTTTTTGGCTGCTATTGTAGGTCTGGTTGTAGTGTGGAGACGAGAAAGATGCAGGAACAAACAGGCTGTAAGTGAGGTTTTTGCCTTTTCTGGAGGCAATAGCAGGGAGCTAAGGGTTAAAGAAACAGTCTGCGACCAAGGAGGGGGAGGGAAGGCCACGGCACTGGGCAGAGGGATTGCTTGCAGAGCAGCAAAATGTCCTGCCTCAGAACCTTCGAAAGGAGGAAAAATGGTTGGACATGGCCCGTACCCCACTGACCCTGAAGCATGGAGGCAGGAAACAATCTGATTCCCATTTGTACCTAATAGAACGGAGGAAAGTAAAGGTAGAGGCGATGGAACCCCTGCAGAAGTGCAGTTACAAAGGGCTGCGGTGGCGGCGCCGGATCTGGCTGCAGACGGTGTGGGCTACGGCAAAGTCCCTCAGACAGATAAAGTCGAGGAACTGGTTTGTGGAAAATGTGGCTCGAACGTTTTGATCTGTAGGAGGGGCGCTGACACCAGAGCCTCTGCCAGTAAAGAGGCTGCTGAGGCAAAGATTCTTTCGACTGCAACCAGGGGACCAGAAGTGGTACTGGGGGATGCAGCAGGGTCCTCGGAGGGCGAGCCCACTAACGCCATCAAGCCTGCTAATTCCACTGCTAATTCCACTGCTCCTGCCTTAGCCCCGCTTGTCTCTGTTGAGCTGGCTGCTGTTGCTGCTGCGGGGAAGGGTCCTTCTGCCTCAGTCTCAGCTCCAGTACCACATGAGGAACAGAGCCAGGCAGACAAACAAAATTCAGATGATACAATGAAAGGCACCACCCAGAGTAAGACACAGTTTACTTTAGATAAGATCTCCCTTGCTCCGATTAAAACGAGGAGAAAAATGGCAGCTAGCCTAGGGGGTCAAGATAGCTCAGATGATGATGGGGATAAACCAGAGCAGGGTAACCCTTTTGCTGTGGACGAGGGGCTTCAGAAGTCTGCTCAACTCATGAAGCAAAGGGAAGAGGATCCAGGAGAAGGTACATCGGCTGGTGTGAAGGCTAGTACCCTTGGGGGCACAAGGAGTGGAAAGGCTAGAGCGAAGGGAAAATATACTCAGGAGAGAGATGATAGTGATGATGAGGAGAGAGCCCCATTGCCAAGGAAAGAGGTCAGGCATATTAGGCAAGACTATGCCCGGAAAGAGCGAGAACTGCTGATGAGTTGGCTGAACAGATGCTGGGATGGAGGAATAGACACCACAGAAATAAACCCTCAGACAGTAAGGCAGTTGGGAGTTTTCTCGAGAGACAATGGCATAGATAAGCACTTAGGACATCTCGGTGGCAACTCTAACCTCTGGTCACGCATATTGACAGCTGTGGTACTGCGGTACCCCAACAGGGATGATTTACCCTGGGGACCCTTACACTGGAATACAATTGAACAGGGGGTTCAGTGCTTGTGAGAGATGGCCATAAGAGAGCTAATCTATGGAGATTATACAACGGAGGACCCTGAGGAGATACCTAAGAGCCGAGCTCTCCTAAAGAAACTTATTCAGCTCGCCCCCTCTAATTATGTCCATACATTGGCAAGTAAAATGGTGGGGAAAGATGATGCAACAACTTCTTTGACTGTGGGTGAATTCGCTGATCAAATGAGGCAAATGGAGGATAGCCTTACGGTTAATGCTATGGTGTCAGCCATAAATACTATGACTGAAGAGATTAAAGATATCATGAAACAACTCAAGGAGGAATTTAAAACCTCCCTATTCCAGTTGGCAAAGGACAGTGAACTTTCTTCTTCACCCTCAGTGTGGGTACATGTCTCAGCCATCAGGGATAGGCATCCTCCTAGAAGACCAATTCAACCTGACTCACTAAAATATAGACAACAGTCATGTGAGTCTCTTTGGCTAATCTTACGTGACCAGTTTGGTGAAAACATGGATAAATGGGATGGAAAACCTACCTCACTTCTCCTAAAATCCCCATCCTCTTTAACATCTTCATAGATGATCTGGATGAGGGCATGGAGTCAGTCATCATCAAGTTTGCAGATGACACTAAGCTGGGGGCAGATTGTCCTGGAGTCCTGTACCCCTACATTCCTCTCCTGCCCAGACTTCGGGAACAAGAGGGAAAGCCGCCTGGTTTCTCTCCCGCCTCAACTGCCCTGCAGCCGTGAAGGGGGGGTGAGGACTGCCCCGTGAGTTCCCGCACTGGAATCAGGCCGGGATTGGCCGTGCGCTTTCGCACCTAAGGCGTGGTAACTTCGCCCTTTGTCTAGCAAAGGTTATAAATATTGGGGGTCGTCCCGCCTTTGAGGGGTTCCCGCTTTGGATTTTGCCTGTGCCTGGACGTACCTGTCTGCCTGAGCCCCTACACTCTCCTCGCCTTGACTGCAGAGAGACCTTCAAAGGGATTGCTTTCCTATTGACACCTTTGTGTGCCTCACGACCCTTAACAACCTTTAACGATCCACTGGCAGCCGCTGAAAGGTGGAGAAAGACAGATTGCGAACAAGTCAGCCTGAATGAGTTATTTGGCTTAGCTTAATTTAGTAAGAAACTGCTATTAATTAATAGCTAAAGCCTTTTCCAACTTCTGACTTCCAAAATAGTCAGTTTATTGATAGTATCCCTGTAGTTTAATTCTCATGCGACTGAATCTGCTTATTAAACTAAATTAATCTTTGTATATATAGTTTTGGGGGCGGGTTTTTGGGAAAATAAACATTAACTATTTTTGTATAATTTCCCGACTCGGCCACATATTAATTCCTGCCTCCGCAACACAGATGTGACTGAGTTGGAGGGCAGAAGGGCTCTGCAGCGGGACCTTGACTGCCTGGACAGATGGGCAGAGTCCAATGGGATGGCGTTCAATAGCTCCAAGTGCCAGGTGCTGCACTTTGGCCACAACAACCCCATGCAGAGATACAGGCTGGGGTCGGAGTGTCTGGAGAGCAGCCAAACAGAGAGGGATCTGGGGGTGCTGATTGATACCCACCTGAACATGAGCCAGCAGTGTGCCCAGGTGGCCAGGAGAGCCAATGGCATCCTGGCCTGCATCAGGAATGGTGTGGTCAGCAGGAGCAGGGAGGTCATTCTGCCCCTGTACTCTGCACTGGTTAGACCACACCTTGAGTACTGTGTTCAGTTCTGGGCCCCCCAGTTTAGGAGGGACATCGAGATGCTTGAGCGTGTCCAGAGAAGGGTGACGAGGCTCGTGAGAGACCTTGAGCACAAGCCCTAGAAGGAGAGGCTGAGGGAGCTGGGATTCTTTAGCCTGGAGAAGAGGCTCAGGGGTGACCTTGTTGCTGTCTACAACTACCTGAAGGGTGGTTGTGGCCAGGAGGAGGTTGCTCTCTTCTCTCAGGTGGCCAGCGCCAGAACGAGAGGACACGGCCTCAGGCTGCGCCAGGGGAGATTTAGGCTCGAGGTGAGGAGAAAGTTCTTCACTGAGAGAGTCATTGGACACTGGAATGGGCTGCCCGGGGAGGCGGTGGAGTTGCCGTCCCTGGGACTGTTCAAGGCAAGATTGGACGTGGCACTTGGTGCCATGGTCTAGCCTTGAGCTCTGTGGTAAAGGGTTGGACTTGATGATCTATGAGGTCTCTTCCAACCTTGGTGATACTGTGATACTGTGATACTGTAAAAAGAGTGAGAGAGGTACAGAGTGAGAAGACTAAAAGAGTAGTTGCCTCAGTTTCCCCACATGACTCAGATGGTTCTGGCAATGATTCAACTAAAACCATTAAACACTGTGCCAATTGCAGTTGTAATGGCCAACATTAGGGGGGCCCTGCCTCTTACCAGGCAGAGGCCAGGGACCAGGAAGACAATAGAATATACTGGAATGTATATGTTAAATGGCCTGGTACCTTGAAAATTCAGAAATACAGGGCTCTAGTGGACACGGGTGCACAATGCACATTGATGCCTTCAAACTGTAAAGGAATGGAGTCTATTACTATTTATGGAATTACAGGAGGCTCTCAAGAATTGACAAGGTTAGAGGCAGAGATGAGTTTGACTGGGAGTGATTGGCGAAGGCATGCCATTGTAACGGGTCCAAATGCACCTTGCATCTTGGGAATTGACTTTCTGAGAGAAGGGCGCTTTAAGGATCCCAAGGATTTTAAGTGGACCTTTGGAATAGCAACTGTAGAAGCTGTTGGAGACAAATTGAAGTTGTCTGCTAGGCCTGAGCTCTCAGATGAGTCTGCAGTTGTTGGGCAGCATAATGTAGAGGATGTGAAGTTGCCAGTTGCCACTCAAACTGTACACCACAGGCAATATAGAACAAACTGTGACTCTTTGGTGCCCATACATGATCTGATTCGTCATCTGGAGGGCCAGGATGTCGTTAAAAAAACCCTTTCACCTTTCAATAGTCCCATATGGCCTGTGCAAAAGGCAAATGGAGAATGGCAACTGACAGTTGATTTCCGTGGCCTAAATCATAGAATCATAGAATCATAGAATCAACCAGGTTGGAAGAGACCTCCAAGATCATCGAGTCCAACCTATCACCCAGCCCTAGCCAGTCAACTAGACCATGGCACTGAGTGCCTCATCCAGTCTTTTCTTGAAGACCCCCAGGGACGGTGCCTCCACCACCTCCCTGGGCAGCCCATTCCAATGGGAAATCACTCTCTCTGTGAAGAACTTCTTCCTAACATCCAGCCTATACCTACCCTGGCACAACTTGACACTGTGTCCCCTTGTTCTATTGCTGGTTACCTGGGAGAAGAGGCCAACCCCCACCTGGCTACAATGCCCCTTCAGGTAGTTGTAGACAGTAATAAGATCACCCCTGAGCCTCCTCTTCTCCAGGCTAAACAGGCCCAGTTCCCTCAACCTCTCCTCATAGGATTTGTTTTCCAGGCCCCTCACCAGCTTCGTTGCCCTTCTCTGGACATGTTCCAGCACCTCAACATCTTTCTTGAATTGAGGGGCCCAGAACTGGACACAGTACTCAAGGTGTGGCCTGACCAGTGCTGAGTACAGGGGCAGAATAACCTCCCTTGTCCTACTGGCCACACTGTTCCTGATGCAGGCCAGGATGCCATTGGCTCTCTTGGCCACCTGGGCACACTGCTGGCTCATCTTCAGCTTACTATCTATCAGTACCCCCAGGTCCCTTGCCTCCTGGCTGCTCTCCAGCCACTCAGTCCCCAGCCTATAGCGCTGCTTGGGGTTGTTGTGGCCGAAGTGCAGAACCCTGCACTTGGCCTTGTTAAATCTCATCCCATTGTGACTCCGCCCATGAGTTCTGCTGTGCCAGTCATGTTGGAACTCCAGTATGAGCTGGAATCCAATGAGGCCTAATGGTATGCAACCATAGATGTTGCTAATGCTTTCTTTTCTATTCCAATAGCAGAGGAATGCAAGCCTCAATTTGCTTTCACTTGGAGGGGCATTCAGTATACATTTAACCGTTTGCCCCAGGGGTGGAAGCACAGCTCAACGATCTGTCATGCAGTGATCCATGATGCATTGGAGAAAGGTGAAGCTCCAGAGCATCTGCAGTTCATTGATGACATCATTGTCTGGGGGAACACGGCACAAGAAGTTTTTGAGAAAGGTAACAAAATAATTGACATTCTGCTGAAGGCAGGTTTTGCCATAAAGCGAGACAAGGTGAAGGGACCTGCTTGAGAGATTCAGTTCCTGGGAATTCGTTGGCAAGATGGTTGCCGTCACATTCCAATGAATGTGATAAATAAAGTTTCTGCCATGGCAAATCCCACAAACAAGAAGGACACATTGTCTTTCTTGGGAACAGTTGGATTTTGGAGGCAGCACATCCCTGGGTACAGCCAAATTGTAAAACCTTTGTATGATGTAACTCAAAAGAGGAACAACTTTCACTGGGGACCTGAACAACAGGCAGCCTTTGGTCAGATAAAACAGGAAGTAGTTCATGCAATGGGTTTGGGGCCTGTTTGAACTGGTCCAGACATTAAGAACATTCTTTATACGGCTGTGAGTGTTAATGGTCCAGCATGGTGCCTATGGCAAAGAGCCCCAGGAGAAACACGTGGCCGACCACTTGGTTTCTGGAGTAGAGGATATAGAGGGTCAGAAGCAAACTATACACCAACAGAGAAAGAGATCCTTGCTGCTTATGAAGGTGTAAAAGCTGCTTCAGAAGTAATAGGAACAGACTCTCAGCTTCTTTTGGCTCCCAGATTACCAGTTTTGAAGTGGATGTTTAAGGGAAAGGGGTCATCGTCACCTCACGCAACCGATGTTACCTGGTCTAAGTGGATGGCTCTCATAACACAGCGAGCACACATGAGGTGTTTTGAACAACCTGGCATAGTGGAGATGATCACCAACTGGCCAGAAGGCACAAACTGTATAAATCCTCCAGAGGAGCGAATAAATCGGGCTGAGGAAGCTCCTCCTTACAGTGATTTGTCTAAAGAAGAAAGGAACTCTGCTCTATTTACTGATGGTTCCTGTCGCCTTGTTGGAAACAAGCGAAAATGGAGAGCTGCAGTTTGGAGCCCTATATGAGCAGTGGCTGAAGCAAAAGCTGGAGAAGGTGAGTCGAGCCAGTTTGCAGAGGTAAAAGCTATCCAACTTGCTCTTGATGTGGCTGAGCGTGAGAACTGGCCCATGCTTTACCTCTGTACTGATTTGTGGATGGTGGCCAATGCCTTATGGGGTTGGCTAAAGGACTGGAAAAGAAATAATTGGCAACGGAAAGGAAAGCCAATTTGGGCTGCTGACTTATGGCAGGACATTGCTACCCGTCTAGAGAAAATCCCTGTAAGAGTATGACACATAGACGCTCACATGCCCAAGAGTAAAGCTACTGAGGAACATCAGCACAACCGTCAGGCAGTTTTGGCTGCCAAGGTGTTTCAAACCGAAGTGAAGTGTGATTTGGATTTAGATTGGGAACACTGAGGTGAACTGTTCTTAGCCCAGTGGGCCCATGATTCCTCACGACATCAAGGCAGAGATGCTACCTACCAATGGGCACGGGATAGAGCAATCAACATCTCCATGGACGCTATAACACAAGTTATACATGACTGTGATATTTGTGCTACTATTAAACAAGCCAAGCGTCTGAAGCCCTTGTGGTATGGTGAGCGATGGGCAAAGTACAAATACGGTGAAGCCTGGCAGATTGATTACATCACTCTACCTCGTTCTCGGACTGGAAAGCAATATGTGCTGACCTTGGTAGAAGCAAGTACTGGATGGCTGGAAACCTATCCAGTTTCCCATGCTACTGCAGGTAACACCATTTTGGGCTTGGAAAGACAAATCCTGTGGCGACATGGCACTCAAGAGAGAATTGAATCGGATAATGGTACCCACTTGAAAAATAATCTCATAAAATCTTGGGCCAAAGAGCACGGCATTGAGTGGATCTATCACATCCCCTACTATGCACCCGCCTCAGGCAAAATTGAACGTTACAATGGCTTGCTGAAAACAACTTTAAAGGCCATGGGGGGAGGAACCTTAAAGAACTGGGAGAAACATCTAGCCCAAACCACTTGGGTAGTGAATAGTAGAGGTTCCACCAACCGAGCTGGCCCAGCTCATTCAGAGGTCTTACAAAAGGTAGAAGGTGACAGGGTTCCTGTCATTCATGAAAAGAATTTGTTGGGCAAGTCTGTTTGGGTATTCTCCCCTTTGGGGGAGGCTACGCCTGTCCGAGGGGTGGTTTCTGATGAAGGACCTGGTTATACCTATTGGGTTATGGAGAAGAATGGTGAAATACAATGTGTGCCACAAAAGAATCTGACATTGGCAGAAAGAATGTAAATATGTTGTTAGGAGTTCTTTTGCAGATGAATGTGGTGCCCTAAAAGCATGAAGAGCCCGCTATCCATGAGCATGAACCCTGTGAGTGCCAAGAGTCCTGCTCTGTTCCACTCATCGAAGAAAATATCTGACTGTTCTAGAAAACCATTGAGCTAGCCAACGCCTGAGACAGATGGGAATGAGAAGATGAATCACCAGAAATTGAAGAGGGATGCTTAAAGCCTGGAAAATGACCATCTACGATACTGATGTTATCCCTAGTTACATAGAATGACTTAATGCTGCAATGGTAAATTATATTAAAGGGGTGGATTGTGGCCGTTTGAGCTGATTCTCTAGCTCAGACATAGGGGAAAGATGAACATACCAGGGGTAGGCCACATAAATGGCAACAATAGAAAAATTAATATAATTTCATTGGAGCATCAAGAGCTTAATGTCTAGAAGCACAGCTTGTTCTCCCCCTTTTCCCACTGGCTTCTGCTGCTTTCAGCTGCGCCTATCTTCCCCGGCTGCTGTTTTGGCTGCTGTTGCTGCTTCTGCTGCTTCGCTGACGCTTGACCCCTCCCCCACCTCCCTTAATGTTATTGTATTTAGGTTTTTTTTCCTTCCTTCTCTAGTTATTATCTCTCTTTACATTGCTATACTTATACTATTAGAAATACAATTTTATCTTTCCCTGACTTTCAGAAAAAGGGATCTGTGTTGTTGTGAGTTTATTTCTCCCCAGGGGAGGGATCTCCCCTAACCTGGGACATTAATTTTGGTGCTTTTCCAAACGTGGGGCATGATCTTGGTTTGGTTTTTTTTTCCCTTTTGATTGATAATCAGTATAAGAACATCAAGGAAAAATTGAGTTGTTTGATATATTCTGGCCTATTATTGCCTCAATTCTGACTTTATCAGTTCAGCAGTGTTTTACTGCTGGGACAGGACGCTATTACCCAAGTCATCTGTTGGAGAATTCTTGTTAGCAGAGGACACAGAAATGATAAACATGAGCAACTGTGCTGAGAATGTCATTGAATCCATCCTGGGACCCACATAGCAGGCATAGGGTAGTTTCCCCCCACATGCAGCTTCAGGGGGTGGAGTGCAGCTGCAGGTGGGCAGGATTTAGCCAGCCCCCAGAGGCTGACCCTCAGACTGTTATGGTATGCTGACCTATTGATGCCTTACAAGTAACCCTGTACCCTCTGATTGTAACCAATCTTGGTGGAGCACGCCTCTTGCTAGAATGCATATAAGTCACTGTATCACGGAAATAAAGTGGATTTGACCATCTAACCATATTGGTGAACAAAGAGTCATTTACCCATAGCACTCCACCAACAGTCATCCATGACTGTGACATTTGTGCTGCTATTAAGCAGGCTAAGCGCATCAAGCCCTTATGGTATGGTGAGAGATGGTCAAAGTACAACTATGGTGAAGCCTGGCAGATTGACTACATCACTTTACTGTAGGAGGACGGAGACTGGTGCGGCAAGAGATCGGGGCACTGAGAGTCGACTCTGTGGCTTCTGTGCAGCAGTGCGTTTTATTAGGGAGATGCAACGACCTTTATAGCCCCCAAAGGGGGTGTAGACAACTAACTTAGCCTAAGATTGGTACAAGTGGAAGGTACAGATTGGCTCCAAGTTAAGTGTAAGGCAGAGATAGGTTAGCTTACAGTAAACACCTTGAGGCTCCCACCCAGGGGGGCTGGCCAGGGTCAGCCCCCTGGGCTGTGCCCGCCTCAGGGGCCGGCAGATTCCACCCCCTGACAGCTGTGCGTGGGTTGCTCATGGTTCCCAGCCTAGGCCCCTGGGAGCCTCAAGGCTCCAAAGACACTTCTCATCACAGGGTCTGATGTTTACATTTCATACTTCGCTGCAGGAGAAAGCTTCCCACAATACCCCCTTCTTTTCTTTGAGCAACCCACGTTTGATCTTATGCGAGCTGTGCTTGGTAGGAGCGCAGGTCAATGGTGCTAAAGTGGGGAGAATACATTTGTTAAGAACTTTTGCTAGTAACAACAATCTGGCAAACCGGCCACCCAAGCTTAGCTAACGATCCCAAAAGCTATTTCTGCAAGCGACAGCGAGTCAAATGTTCAAAAACCCAAAAGTCCAGACGAAGATCACAGCTTCTGGAGAGTGCAAGTCTGTCACGTCTTCGTTAGCTCACCATGGTAGCCGATGTTGTGGGTGAGTGAATTGTCCAATATCTCTCCCATAGCTTTGAATTCACTTCACAATTCTCAGAGATCTTGATGTTTCCACTGCAGTCCTCGGCTATGAGCTGCATCTGACTATCGTGCTTAAGAACTACAAACCCCTAAATACAATACAAGTGTGCGCCTTAGATGTTACTTTCAGGCTATTCTGCTTAGGCCTTTTCCCACAGCTCTTCATTTGCTTCAAGAATTTGGGGCAGTGTTTTTTCATCCCTTGCAGGGCCCTTGCAAGAGATAAAGAAATCACTTCGCCATCTTGTGCCAATTTTAAGTGGGCTTTGGCCTTCGCCAAAGGGATCAGACTGAATCTATTCCATTAAGCTACAATCACTGAAGCTCATGAAAATATCCAAATTCATTAGCCAAGATCCGAAACCTTATAATCCAAATACTTATAACCATCATCTCAATGATTCTCCCAAGATCTTACCACAACTCTGCCATCTGAGCAAGATTTTCTGCTCACTTCATAAAAGGACAGACCAATCATATTCAGGCTGGTATCCACCTTAAGGCCTGTACGGACAAGTGATAAAACATACTACGAGCATATTCAGTACCTAAGCTGACAAATCCACTGATCTTATTTGTGTGATGTGTCCAAAGAAACTGCAGTGCTTCTCCATACCTCTCTCCTTATCGTTCTAGCTCCTCCTCCTCCTCGCCCTTCTCTTTTTTTTTTTTTTTTTTTTTTGGTTACTGAGCAACTATATAAAAGACAAAATTCTACAACATTTCTATGTGTTAAGGAAAAATCTTATAACTATAATACTGTCTTAACCTATAAGCCTAGTAAAAGAGGAAAAAAGAAAAGAAAAAAGGAGGGGGGGGTGTTAAAGAAAATATGGTACCATATCATCCTTAGTATAGGGGAAGTAAGCAGGAACTTATGAATATAAAATATAATGCCTTACCATAGTATATCAGTATAATATCTATCAAATGCTAATTATACTCTATCATGATCGCCTAAAAATTACTGTGTTATTAACGTTATCCTAAAAATCCAATACGATTAATAAGCATCACTATCTTATCCAACAAGTGTCTAAAGTACAAAATATATTACAATTAAAGTCAGAAAAAACGGTAAGGTCCCAGAGTCCGATATAGTCATCAAGACCCCAGTCTATATCTCAAGAAATCAAACAGGCTGTGTTCGTTGTCCATCCGGCTGACTCGGCAGGGGGTTGCTGCTATTGCAATTTCCAGGTACAGCCTTGGTCCAGCGTGAAGGAACCCATAAGGGACCTGACTGGGTAGAGACACACATATACCCTCGTCCCAGATAAATCACGGAGGCCGGACCTCCCCATAGTTCCATCTTGGGGTCCTTATACATAACTGTCATTTGCACTGGAGGTGTTCCCTTTTGTACCAAACCTGAATGCACCTCTGCAGGTGGTCCTGGATCGTCACCAAAAATACACAGATGGTTAATTGTGGAAGAATTTCTCACCAGTCGAGGACATAAAGTCATAAACATGGGTAACTTGCGCTGAGAACGTCCTTGGTTCCCAGCGGGGCCAGGAAACCGAGATGTAAACAACTGAGCACCCCACACACAGCTGCAGTGGGCAGAGACTAGATAACCAAGGGGGCTGGAGTGGGTGGTCTGGAAGGCTGACCCTTAGAATGTTGTGATAAGTTAACCTATGCACACCTTACATGTAACTCTGGACCCTCTGACTGTAACCAATCTTAAGCTGAGCACGCCTCTTGCTAGAACGCATATAAGTCGCTGTATCACGGAAATAAAGTGGATTTGACCATCTAACCATATTGGTGAACAAAGAGTCATCTTCCCATAGCGCTCCACCGAACGTGTTTCCCAACAGTTAATAACAAAAAGGGCCTTGCTCACGCATTCAGCCGGGTCAGTTATGTCCCGAAACTTTTCAAGGTAACCTTTTATCACCTGATGGGCACGCTCGATAATAGCCTGGCTCGTGGGTGAATTGGCTATGCCAGTGGTGTGAGTAACGCCCCATTTCTGCACAAACCTCCGAAACTTCTCACTAGTGTATGCAGGGCCATTGTCTGTTCTAATTCTTTCTGGCACACCCATCACCGCGAATCACCCTGTTAGATGTTTGATAGCGTGAACGGCTCTTTCTCCTGACAGCGGTGTTGCCCACATATGTTTGCTATAGGTATCAACAGTAACATGGAGGTAATGCAGTCTGCCAAAGGAGGGAACATGAGTAACGTCCATTTGCCACAATTCTGAGGCCTTGAGTCCTCTGGGATTCACACCCAATCCTAATCCCGGCCCCATATGGCTGCAGACCGGGCAGGAACGTACGATTCCCTTGGCATCGTTGTTAGAGATCTGAAACTGGCATTTCAGTCCTTTTGCATTCTGATGAAAGGTAGCGTGGGCCTCTCTGGCTAGGGAAAATTGATCAAGTGGGGCAGGCTGTCCAGGTAGTGCCACTAACCTGTCAGCTCTAGCATTTCCTTCCCCCAGACCTATCTCCCACTTATGACTACGAATATGGATAATGCAGTAGGGAGCCGTTCTCTGGGCTATGGCAGCATACAGTGAACGTAGTAATTGGTATAGGCGCTGATTCTTCACCTCTCTGATAGAAGAGTCCTCAATTCTTCGCACCACTCCAGCTACGTACATTGAGTCAGTTACTACATTTACGGGGGCGTCGAGCCAGTTAACTAAAGCCCACACCACTGCGGTTAATTCCAGGGTTTGCAAGGAGTCCGTGGCCATCCCCTGCAAAACGTGCCATACCACAGCAGCCTTATGTGAGTTCCTTCCTGCATCTGTAAATGCATTAACTGCATTCTGTAAGGGAGAAAGAGACTGCTTTGGCCTAGTTATCCAGTTTTGCTGACTTATCCACCGGAGTGTGTTAGACTTCAACATCTGTATGGAAATGTGGCCTGGGAAATTCAGGAGGCTGGTCTGCAGCTCCTCTGATTGGCATAAAAACCATTCCAGGTCGTCCCGTTTGATAGGTAATCTTATGGAATCAGGTTCTGTTCCGGCGATGTCCAACAGCCGTCTCCTGCCCTTCTTGATCAACTGGGCCATCGTATATGTCTGTGTCTCTATTGTTTTTTGCAGCTGCGTGGTTGTAAACAACCACTCCAGAACAGATAGTTGGTCCTTTGATCGAGATTTGCACTGTGTGATAGCCCCAAAGATACAGTGCTTGCCCTTAATTATAGACAAGTCAATAGGCACGCTCGGGTCTACTCGTTCTACCCATCTGCTGGTGATCATGTCACTGAGCTTCTGTATAATCTCCCGCTGTAGGTCAGAGAGTTCAACCTTTTTGGCAGGGTCTGTGCCTTGTAGCAGTGGCCTCAAGGGTCGTAGGTCGTCATTTGTAAACCCTATAACAGGGCGCAACCACTGCAAGTCCCCCATCAATGTCTGAGCATCTTTAAGTGTGGTAATACTGGTAGTCAGCTGTAATTTCTGGGGACGAATGAGGTATTTGGCTATGTGCCAGCCTAGATATTTCCATGGAGCTTCCCTCTGGATTTTTTCCGAGGCAATCTGAAGTCCCACAGCCTGGAGTTTCGTCATGAGTTGCTGCAGATGAGTATCGAGCAAGGGCTCTAGCTGGGCTATTAGGATATCATCCATATAGTGGTAGATGATGGCTGTTTTCCACATCTGTCGAATGGGACGCAGCGCGAAGTCGACGTAAAGTTGACACATTGTTGGGCTATTTTCCATTCCTTGGGGCAAGACCACTCAGTGGAAGTGGCGTGCTGGATGCTGCTTATTAATGGCCGGCAAGGTAAAGGCGAAACGCTGACAGTCTGCAGGGTGTAGTGGAATTGTAAAGAAACAGTCTTTTAGATCTATGACGAGTAATTCCCAGTTCTCTGGTATCATGGATAGCGAAGGCAGGCCCGGTTGAAGAGCACCCATAGCTTGCATTTGTTTGTTAATAGCTCGAAGGTCATGTAGGAGACGAAATTTTCCTGACTTTTTTGGTATTACAAAAATTGGGGTGTTCCATGGGCTGGTTGAAGGTACAATATGGCCTGCAGCAAGTTGTTCTTCGACGAGCTTGTGTGCTTCTTGCAGCCGTTCTTGTCGCAGCGGCCACTGATCTATCCAGATCGGTGTATTAGAAAGCCACTGAAGTTTGATTATGGGCGGCCGCCGTCCAGTGGCCGCTGCTGAAAAATTACCTGCGTGTGGGAAGCTTTCTCCTGCAATGAGGTATGGAATGTAAACATCAGGCCCTGTGATGGGAAGTATCCTTGGGTCTTACTGATTCCCAGGGGCCTAAGCTGGAAAGCATGAGCAACCCACGCACAGCTGTCAGGGGGTGGAATCTGCCGGCCCCCGGGGCGGACACAGCCCCAAGGGGGGCTGACCCTGGCCAGCCCCCCTGGGTGGTACTCACAGGTTGTTTACCACAGGTAACCTATCTCTGCCTTACACATAACTTGGGGCCAATCTGTACTGTCCACTTGTGCCAGCCCCAGGCTGGCTGGAAACACCTCCTCGGAGACACTATATAAGATGCTGCACTACCCTAATAAAGTTGTACTGATGTACTGATGCACAGATGCCTAGAAGCTGCTGTCTCGAGTCGTCAGTACCCCGATCTCGCCTCTCACCAGCCTCCGTACCCCGACAAATGGCGCTCGAACAGGCTAATTGGACCACCGTATCGCTGCGGCCAGGCACTGAGGCCTGCATCGTGACCACCGGCAGGCCTCCAGGCCGCGATCGACAGAATTCTAAGCCGGCCCTTGAGCCGCAGGGGCCCTGAGGAGGGGCCGAGACATCGCTTCACCTCCATGCGTAAGGAGCTGGCAGAACCGTAAGAGATCGGACGCTACTATACCCCCTGCTGGGGAAACACACCTTTTTTCTTTTTTTCTTTTTTTTTCTCGCTCCTCTCTTTCCTTTTTTTTCTTTTTTTATCTTTCTCTTCCCCCTCGCTTAACCTGTTACTAACCACAAGGGATAGGTGTCTGCTGATACGGGCAGCCTATATAGATAGGTGCTTATTGAAGATTAACACCGCTCATATATATGGGGGCACTTTAATAACGATAACTGTCGTGACGACGGGTGCGACCATATAGATGGGCACTTCTGGGGGCAGTGATCGTGCATAGTCAGGTCCCCCCCAGAGCAGTTGTTGCCGGAAGGCAGGAACACACACCCATCCCCCCCTTTCCCCCCTTTCTCGCTTACAGAATTTTTCCGGGGAAGTGCGCTGGTTTTCCTTTTTTTTATCCCGTCCCTAACCGCGGGGGACAGTGTCTGCTGGTACGGGTGGCCTATAGAGATAGGCGCTTATTGAAGATTGACCGCTCATAAATATGGGGGTACTTTAATAACGGCAGGTGTCGTGACGACGGGTGCGACCATACAGATGGGCACTTCTGGGGGCGGTGATCGTGCATAGTCAGGTACCCCCCGGAGCAGCTGCCGCTGGAAAGCAGACCACCCCCTTCCCCCCCCTTCCCTTTTTTTTTTTTTTTTACTTTCGGCGGAATAGCGACCGCACGGAGCTGGTAGCCGCTCCCACCACCCCGTGATGGCGATTGCCGATGGCCGTCCGGCGGCGGCAAACTGCCAAAGTTTCTCAGCCTGTAAAAGTTTTTCGGGACTGCCGTCCAAAGTGGCTGCTTCCAGCCGCCACTGCCGTGTCAAATCTGCCAACCGCTACGGCGCTTTCCTTCTGCGTTCCATCATCAGGATGGCAGCTCCCCCACCACCGCGTCCCCAATACGGACAGAACAAAAGCACAAAGAAAAAGTAGAAACGGCAGCAGCGCCCGCGCTTCCCGAGTCTCGCCGCCGGCGGGAAACGCCCCTCCCCAACTGCGGAGCCCGGCGGAACCCAACCCCCCCCGTGCCCCCCACTGATCGTGGGTACAGGACATGAGAACACCAAAGAGACAGACGGACGAACAGAAAGACTCTGGGGGACTGGGCTCGAAGACCAGCCTGCGGAGATCAGCGAGAAGTCATCTGGAAGTCCGAGCCGCCCCCCCCCCCCGACCTCTCCCCTGGCCGGCAGCAGAGTTCGGCAGGGTCCTTTTCCCGTCCTGGCTTGGAAAGTTCGAAAATGGTGGCTCCGCAGGTCACGGGGCACACCCCCCACCTCTCCTTCCCTCCCCCCCCCCGCTCCCTCTTCCCCTGCCTCCCTCCCCCGGCACGGGCTCACCCCCCCCTCCCTGCACTTCCTCAGCGAGAAACGAACAGCTTAGTTCTTACTGTAACAAACTCGTATTGTTGTATCTTGCTACCTATATGAACTATTGACGTCAATATTAATGCTTTTTTTTTTATTGTACTGGATCTTACAGGTTAGGAGTTTACTGAATAGGATGTTAAATGATTGTTAATTGTATCAGAATTTCTAGGAAGATCTTCTTTACCCCTCTGTTCTGATTCTGACTCTCCTGTGGTACCACACTTCTTGAGTTTTTCTTCGCCTTTTTTTTCTCCTATTTCCTTCATTTCCTAGACCTCTCAGCTGCTAAAATAGTATAGCTGAGGCTAACAGTTTGTAATATAACAATTATGGGATTTTTTGATATGGGGAAATCATGGGATGTTCTGGTTTTGGGTTCTTTCTGTATATCTGGGTTTTTTCTGGAATAAAAAAAAAAAGAGGGGGAAAAAAGTGGTAGAAAGACAAGGGAGCAGGTATAAAAAAATCTGCAGACAGGATCAATGGATTTGTTAGCCTAGGCACTCAATATGTTTGTGTTTGTTTCTGTATTTGTTTCTGTATTTGTTCACTTGCATTTGTCTCTGTATTTGTTTGTGTTTGATCCCTTATCTTCACAGGCATTGTAAGATGGGGACCAGTTTGAGTATGATTAGCCTGTCCTTTCCTAAGGTGAGCAGGAATCCTGCTCAGATGGCAGAATTGTGGTAAGATCTTGAAAGGAGTACTGAAATGATGGCTGTATGTGTCTATGGATGATGAGGTCTGATCATAGTTAGTGAATTTGGGTATTTTCATGAGTTTCAGTGATTGTGGTTTAATGGAATAGATTCAGTTTAGCATCCTTTTGTAAAGGCCAAAGCCCACTCAAATTGGCATAAGATGGCAATGTGACCTTTTATCTCTTGCAAGGGTCCTGCAAGAGATAAAAGACACTGCCCTAAATTCTTAAAGTAGATGAAGAACTGTGGGAAAAGGCCTAAGCAGAATACCCTGAATGCAATATCTAAGGCATATCCTTGTACTATATTTAGAGGCTAGTAGTTCTTAAAGCACAATGGACAGACGCAGCTCACAGCTAAGAGGTGTGATTAGAACATCAAGATTTCTGAGGACTACAGACTGAATCCAGAACTGTGGGAGTCTGAGGAGAAATACTGGACAGCTTGGTGCAGCTGCAGCTCTACAACATCAGCTGCCACGCTGAACCAACGAAGACGACGGATTTGCACTCTCCAGTGACTGTGATGTTCGTCTGGACTTTTGGGCTTTGAACATTTGACTCACTGTCGCTTACAGGAATAGCTTTTGGGATTGCTAGCTAAGCTTGTGTTGTTAGTTTGCCAGACTATTGCCACTAGCAAAAGGGTTCTTCACAGATGCATTCTCTTAACTTTAGCATTGTTAACCTGCACTTGTATCATCCATACCTGTATCAAACACGGCCTGTATAAGATCGAATGTGGGTTGCTCAAAGAAAAGAAGGGGGTATTGTGGGAAGCTTTCTCCTGCAACGAGGTATGGAATGTAAACATCAGGCCCTGTGATGGGAAGTGTCCTTGGGTCTTACTGATTCCCAGGGGCCTAAGCTGGAAAGCATGAGCAACCCACGCACAGCTGTCAGGGGGTGGAATCTGCCGGCCCCCAGGGCGGACACAGCCCCAAGGGGGGCTGACCCTGGCCAGCCCCCCTGGGTGGTACTCACAGGTTGTTTACCACAGGTAACCTATCTCTGCCTTACACATAACTTGGGGCCAATCTGTACTGTCCACTTGTGCCAGCCCCAGGCTGGCTGGAAACACCTCCTCTGAGCACTATATAAGACGCTGCACTACCCTAATAAAGTTGTACTGATGTACTGATGCACAGATGCCTAGAAGCTGCTGTCTCGAGTCGTCAGTACCCCGATCTCGCCTCTCGCCAGCCTCCGTACCCCGACACCTGCGGAGTAGTTATCACGACTCCCATCTGTGTCATGACATCTCTACCAATCAGCACATTCACGCCTCGTGGGAGAGGTACGATGGTTGCAAAGATGTGGCCTGTCCTCCCATCTATGGTTATACTGGTTCACTGTGAACTTGTCAGAGTCTGAGATACTCCACCAATGCCTTCAACACCGTCTTTGGCTGGGCTTGCTGGCCAGTGTGAGGGCCATGCAGGTGTGGAAAAGATGGTCATATCGGCACCTGTATCCAGGAGAACGTCCATAGTTATTGTGTCCTGACCATTCCTAATGATAGCTGATGTAAATGGTCGTTGAGTCAAGGACAGGGTCAGCATGGCTAAGCCACCTGTAGATCCAAAACCTTGTTCTCCTCTTTGTGGCAAGGCACGGCCCCGGGCCATGTCCTGTAGCAGGTTGGCCAGTGGCACCAGTTGAGCAATGTGACTGCCTTCTGGCACCACGATAGGTGGGCTGTTAGTGTACGCAACGATTTGTATGATTCCAGTATAGTCCTCATCAATCACCCCAGGAATGACCACCAGTCCCTTCAGCCCTGCAGAGGACCTTCCCAGGAGTAATGCGCCAGTGGGTTTGCCATTTATCATTAATGGGCCTTTCATGGAGGTAGCGATGGGGACTGGGCGGTTGTCAATCAAAGTGATGCTCACTGCTGTTGTAAGATCCAACCCGAGGCTGCCGGAGGTTGCTGGGCAGATAGCGTCGTTGGGGCAGCGACTTGTGTCCTCGCGCGGCTGCCTGTCGCACTGCGCTGGTAGTTTCCCGAACGCTTACAGGCTGCAGTTGCATGAGTGTTAACCTAGCAGTGGTCACACCAGACTGCAGCCTGTGGGCAATGATCACGTGAGTGTCCAGTTAGGCCGCAGCGGAAGCAGGGATTCCGTGGGTTGTTGGTCCGACGGCCACGATTCCCCGCATCCACGGATTGCAGTGCTGCCATTACGAGCTGCGTGTGTTTATCCAGAACTTGATCCATTTGGTTTGCAACAAATGCCTGCTGCTGGTTTGTAGGCATTCGAGCAACTCGCTCCAACATATCATCCACTGAGGCCTCCCTAAGCAGAATGGACAACAGCTGCTTGGTCTTATTATTAGCATTCTCAAAAGCTAGGGTTTGAAAAAAGGCCTGTCTGGTTGCAGCATCTAACTCAGTGGCTGCTTCAACTGCAGCTGCCAGTCTATCGATGAAATGGCTGTAGTCCTCACTTAAGCCTTGCTTAACAGCGGTATAGCTAGGTGCTCTTGGCTCTGTAGGTACCATATTAAAAGCTGCTCCGGCAGTTGTCATGGATGCATGATTGCACTCAAAGGGATGACGTATCTGGGCGTCCAGCGAGCTGAAGGTCCCCTTTCCCAGTAGTATGTCTGCTTGAACATTAAGTAAGGGGTCGCCTAGTTGTCATGGCTGCTCCACCACCTTCCTGCACTCATCACGCCATGCCCTTTCTCACATGAACTGGGATGGTGTTAAAATCAGTCTCGCAACAGTCTCACAATCTGCTGGGCAAAGCACATGGGCAGAGAAAATGTAATTCAGCAATTGCTTAGTCGGTTGTGAGTGCAAGCCGTGGGAAGATACTGCTGTTTTCAATTGCATAAGAAGCTTCCAATCAAGAGCCGTGTGAGTGGCTCCTGGCTGTCCATCTGCGGTCCGTGCTGCCACGACTGGGAATGCCGCTGCACTCTCCAGAGCAGCAGCTGCCTCCCAGTCTCCTTGTAGCAAGGTGTCACAAATAATGGCACGCCACCGATGCTGTGGACTGGTGGGTGTAAGCTGAAGAGTCTTTCCCGTGATCTCTGTAGTTTGTGGTGCCGCCAAGGGCTGGGCATTGCCAGAAGGCATTATTTTAAGATTCTGCAAGCCGTCGGCAACGTTGTCAATAGCGTCGTCGGCATCGGACTGTGAGGAGTGTCATGGAGGGTAGCAGAAGCCCTTAGCAGGCCTCCCTGCTGTAAAAGTTGCAGTGTCTCACATTTTAAGCCAGAAGCATCGTAAACCAAAACAGTCCTTCAGCCCCATGAGAAAGTCTCTCCCTAGTCGAGATAAAAGGTAAACAGTGGCCACTGTTTTGGTTAGGGGGAACGGCAGTTCTCATGTCCGCTCGACACCTGGTGTGGGCCGAGCTTTGGGTGGTCCTACAGGCTGTTTTGGTAAGAACTGTCCAATTATATAGGTTAATTGTAATTTTGTGCCAATCTGCAAGAATAACGTAAAATAGCCTGGACTGGAGGGTTACACCTCTTTTTGAACATTATAAAAATTTTGTGCCTTCCTGGATCGGGGCGCTTGCTGGCTTGAGCTTGCTGGTACCTGCTCCTACCGCTCGCTCGCTAGCCTGCCTGCCTGCCTCGCTCCTGCCGCGGTGCCCTCACGTTTCTGATCGGCCCTGCCCGACGAGGGGCCCGCAGAGGCCTGAAACCTGCTTGGGCCCGATCCTGACGAACAAAGGGACACTGCCCAAAACTTCGAACTTTGCTGAACTAAACTACAAACAGTGAGTAAATTGGAGAAAGAACTCTTTACCTAAAGACTGAGTAACTTTAAAGACTCAAAGGAACTTTAAAGAAATCACAGACTCTCTTTTATCTGCTATTTTCTGAACTGTTATTTTACAACTTCAATCCAAAAGAACTCACGTGGGGAATTTAGTTTGGGAGGTGTGATGGTTTGGGGGTTACCCCGCCCCTCCCACACTTTGTATTTGCCCCAGCTAACTCAGATGGACCCTGGGAATATAGATGAAGCAATTTATTTACAGCTAGCAGAATTTACAAGCAGCTATTTACAATATATACACTTATATACAGTTATATACAGAAATATACAAAGGATAAACAATATAAAAGCACAACTCCCCTCCCAGAAACCTGAGTCCCCAGGAGGGGCTCTCAAAACCACCCCAACACCTCCCCCCGGCCCTCTCAACCTTACCCCAGTTCTCAGGAAGAAGAGAGGTGCAGCCAAGAGGTTAGGGAGCAAGGTTAGTAGGAGCAGGGTTAATGAGATGTGACCAGGTCTAAGGCAAAAGCAAGAGTGAGAGACAAAATGGAGAAAAAGTCTTTCTTCTTCCCAGAGTTCTCAGCGAGACTGTGAGAGAAGTTGACATCAATTGTTTTAATTTCACTGCCCGTTATCTAGTTCTGTTACCAAAACATTCTAGCTTGCTTCAAACTAGCACAGGAGGGGGATCTCCGTGTTTGAGCAATAAATCACTTGAAAATCCACAAGTGAGTCTCCACGTATTTTCCCCATAACCTCCCAAACTACCTTCCGTGACAAGGAGTCACTAGCTTCCGAGTTAATCACGGGCGGCGTTTCCCAGGCTTGAGAGGAAGGACCGGCTTCTGCGGCAGAAGCCCACCTCGGGACTGCTGCAGCCGGGGGGACAGATGGGAATGTAGCACAAGGAGTTTGCGCCGGAAGTGGCGAGATGGTAGCAGAAGGCGGGAGAGGGGAAAACGGACCACAGTATGGTGGCGGCGCTGGCAGCAGGGGGGCAGGCAGCTGCACCGGAACGGCAGGGATGGTGGGGATGTTTAGGAGAATTGGTGCCGCTGGCAGCGGGGGCACTGGCGGTTGCACCGGGATGGCAGGGACGTCGTGAACGTCTTGGGGAAGCGGCGCCGGCTGTTGAGGCAGTGTAGGGTATAACGGAGGGTTCTGAGTCGGCGGCGCTGGCTGTTGGGGCGCTGCAGGCTGCATCGGGACATCAGGGGTCGTCGGCGCCAGCTGCTGGGGCGCCGCAGGCTGAGCAGGAGCATCTGGGGTTGGCAGCGCCGGTTGTTGGGGCGCTGCCGGCTGCATCGGAGTGTCTTGAGTTGGCGGCGCCAGCTGCTGGGGCGCTGCGGACAGCATCGGAACAGTAGACGCACTGGGGAGGGTCATCAAAGGCACCACCGTACCCGGGGAAATTTTCAGGTCGGAAAAGAGGGAGCTAGCTGACGTAACCAGTGCCTCTAATGGTCCCTCCCCCTGAGTGTCCAAGCCGTCAGGAAACCGTGCCGCTGCCATAGCTGCAAGGGCCTGTTCCATTTTATATTTCTTTAAGCAATTGGTGACATCGCGCCATTGCTTTTGCATGCTTTTGGCTGTTTTGTCACCATCAATAGCCTGGTCAAAAATAGTATCGCCACAGCGGCGCCATTCGGATTCATCGAAAAGAGAGTCCGAGGTTTGAAAGTGTCCTCTTACTAATCCATATGCCACTAAGGAGGTCAATTTTTTCTTCGACATGGAAACTCCTCACTTTTCCAAAAAGTTCAAGAGGAGAGAAATTGCTACTTGTTTATCCAAAAGCGCTTGCGTGGTCGGTTCGCAAGTCCCCCAGAGGGAGTCACTGATACTTTGAAAAAGCCGTGGAAGAAGGGGGGGGGCGGCTGGGAGGCTCCATGTCAGCGGCAAGGTTCCATAAGCGGGGGGGGGCGTTCTGCTTTCCGGCGGCAGCTGCTCCGGGGGAGGACCTGACTATGCATGATTACCGCCCTCAGGACATGCCCATCTGTATGGTCGCATTCGTCGTCACGACAGCCACCGTTATTAAAGTACCCCCATATCTATGAGTGGTTCCAATCTTCAATAAGCGCCTATCTCTATAGGCCGCCCGTATCAGCAGACACCGATCCCCCGTGGTTAGTAACGGGTTAAGCGAGGGGGAAGATAAAAAAAGAAAAAAAAGGAGAAATAGCGTGTCTCCTCAGCAGGGGGTATAGTAGTGTCCGATCTCTTGCATTTCTGCCAGCTCCTTCTATGTGGAAGCGAAGTGATGCCTCAACCCCTCACTGAGGCTGCAACGACCCGGGGACCAAGCGCAAGGCTCCGTTCTTCGTGGCCTGCAGGCCTGGATCTTCGTGGCCTGGGGGGGGGGCGGGGTTGCAGCCTAGCAGGCTCTTCACGGCCGAGGGGGGGGCCCGGAGTTGCAGCCTGCAGGATCTTCGCGGCCTGCAGGCCCTGCAGCCGTGGGTGGTCCGGAGTGCAGGTTTTTCGTACCTGGTCGCGTAGCTATCCAGAGGTTCAATCGGTGTGTTCGGGTGCCATCTGTAGGAGGACGGAGACTGGTGCGGCGAGAGATCGGGGCACTGAGAGTCGACTCTGTGGCTTCTGTGCAACAGTGTGTTTTATTAGGGCGATGCAACGACCTTTATAGCCCCCAAAGGGGGTGTAGACAACTAACTTAGCTTAAGATTGGTACAAGTGGAAGGTACAGATTGGCTCCAAGTTAAGTGTAAGGCAGAGATAGGTTAGCTTACAGCAAACACCTTGAGGCTCCCACCCAGGGAGGCTGGCCAGGGTCAGCCCCCTGGGCCGTGCCCACCTCAGGGGCCGGCAGATTCCACCCCCTGACAGCTGTGCGTGGGTTGCTCATGGTTCCCAGCCTAGGCCCCTGGGAGCCTCAAGGCTCCAAGGACACTTCTCATCACAGGGTCTGATGTTTACATTTCATACTTCACTGCAGGAGAAAGCTTCCCACACTTTACCTCGATCTCGTTCTGGCAAGCAGTATGTGCTAACGATGGTAGAGGTCAGCACCGGATGGCTGGAAACCTATCCAGTTCCACATGCTACGGCACGTAACACCAATCTTGGCTTGGAAAGGCAAATCATGTGGAGGCATGGAACTCCAGAGAGAATCAAGTCAGACAATGGCACTCATTTCAAGAACAATCTTGTGAAAAACTGGGCCAAAAAGCACGGTATTATGTGGATCTACCACATACCCTACTATGCACCAGCTTCAGGGAAGATTGAACACTACAGCGTTTTGCTGAAAACCACCCTAAAAGCCATGGCGGGTGGAACTCTGAAAAACTGGGACAAACAGTTAGCACAAGCTATCTGGTTGGTAAATAGTAGAGGTTCAGTAAACAGAGCAGGACCTGCACAATCAGACTTGGTCCAAACAGTAGACGGTGATAAAGTTCCTGTTGTACGTGGAAAGAATCTGTTAGGGAAAACTGTTCGGGTATTTTCTCCTTCGGGCGAAGTGAAACCTGTCCGAGAGGTGGTGCCTGCTGAAGGTCCTGGTCATACCTACTGGGTAATGCAGGAGAATGGTGAAATCCAGTGTATTCCACAGAGAAATCTAACCTTAGCTGAGAGAGTTTAAATTCAGAGTGTATAATACAAGCTGTTAGGAGCTTTCTGTTCTAGGTACCATCGGCGTCCAACAGTGGAAGAACCTATGAGAGAATCTATGGTATGTGAGCACGAACCCAACGTCTCCTGGGAGTCCCATGTTCTTGTCTCATCTGTGAGGAGACAAACTGTTCTGAGCTTTTGAATCACCTACATCTGAGATAGCTGGAATGAAGTTTGAACTGAGCTTGTAATATTCATTAGCGTAAATATTGGTTTAGATTAGATAAGTTCTCAGCAATACTCTGAGTGAAGTAGACGGGGGGGATTGTGCTAGTTTGAAGCATGCTAGAATGTTTTGGTGAGAAGAAGAACTAGATTATAGGCTGTGAAAGGAAAACAATGGTGATGTCTACTTCCCTCAGAGTCTCGCTGAGGAATTTGGGAGCAAGAAATGAAAACATTAGATAATACTCTCGCCATTTTCTCTCTCGCTCGCTTGGGCTGCTGGCTGCTGGCTCCTTCCCTCAGTGTCTCGCTGAAGAAGAATGTAAACATTAGATAACACTTTCGCCATTTTGCGGCACTTTCGGGCTGGGCTTTGGCTGAGCTGCATCTCCCTAATCTCATCTGCCACTAACCTTCCTCCTTAACCTGTTGGCTGAACCTCTCTTCTTCATTAGGCCTGGGGTAAGGTTGAGAGGGGCAGGGGGAAGGTGCAGGGGTGGTTGAGAGCCCCTCCTGGGGACTCAGGTTTCTGGGAGGGGAGTTGTGTTTCTGTATTGCTTTTACCTTGTATATTTCTGTATATAACTGTATATACTGTGAATATCTGCTTGTATATTGTGCTAGCTGTAAATAAATAGCTTCATTTATATTCCCAGAATCATCTGAGTCTAGTTTTGGTACCTTCTAAAAGTGTGGGGGGGGTGGGTAACATCCAACATCTTACTCCCTAGCCTCACCTTCAATTTTGGCCTAACCCACTTTGCTTCTTAACCTTTTCTTAACCACTCTAAAGTGTGCAGGGGTGGGCCACACCCAAACCATCACAAGGCCAGTACCATCCAGTTACACATGCTACTGCATGTAACACCATTCTTGGCTTGGAGAGACAAGTCATGTGCCGGTGGAGCACCTGGGTAAAAATGACTCTTTGTTCACCAATATGGTTAGATGGTCATTTTCCGCTTTTTTTCCATGATGCAGTGTCTTATATGCTTTCTTGGAAGAGGCGTGCACAGCTAAGATTGTTTACATGTGGAGGGTACAGGGTTACATATATGGTATAGGTAGGGTGCTATAAAATAACATTCTAAAGGATCAGCCCCTAGGCTGGCTAACCTAGCCCCCTTGGGCTGGCTAACTCTGCCCACATGCAGCCAGCACTCCACCCCCTGCAGCTGCATGTGGGGGGTTCTACCCAGCACCTGGTATCTTAACTCCCAGAACGGACTCAAGGACACTTCCCAGCACAGGTTGTTCATGTTTATCATTTCATGTCCTGTTAGCAAAAATCTCTCCACATTTCCCTCTCTTTCTTTTGAGCAACCCAGGCTTGATCTTCAGCTTTACATAGGGTGTTCAACACAGGGGTAAATGATACAACTACAAATCAATAATGCTGAAATCAGAAAGAGAATAAACCTGTTACAGCTTTTGCTAGTAGCATTAGTTTGGCAAGCTGACAACACAAGCTTAGCTAACAATCCATAAGCTTTTTCTGCAAGTGACAGGAAGTCATTGGTTCAAAAGGCCAACAGTTCAGATGAATCATCACAGTCACAGGAGAGTGCAGGTGTGCCACGTCTTCTTTGGTTTTGTGTGGCAGTTGATGTAGATTCGCAGATGCATCTGTTGTCCAGTATTCCTCCTCAGACTCCCATTGTTTTGTATTCACTCTACAATTCTCAGAAATCTTGATGTTTTCACTACACTCCTTAGCTATGAGCTGCGTCTGTCCATTGTGCTCAAGAACTAGTAATTTCTAAATATGATACAAACATATGCCCTAGATGTTGCTTTCAGCCTATTCTATTAGGCCTTTTTCCCACAATCCTTTATTTGCTTTAAGAATTTAAGGCAGTGTTTCTCATCTTTTTGCAGGGCCCTTGCAAAAAGATAACAAGCACATCACCATCTGTGCCAATTAAGTGGATTTTGGCCTTTACAACAGGTGCTATTAAATATCGTGAAAATACTCAAATTCATTAACCATGATCCAAACCTTATGATCTATACACATTTAATCATCATTTCAGTACTCCTTTCAAGATTTTGCCACAATTCTGCCATCTGAGCAAGACTTCTGCTCACTTTAAGAAAACAGGTTGGTCAAAACAAGCTGATCTCCATCAAAAGCCTGTGAACACAAATGAACAAGCACGCAAACAAACACAAAACCAGATGCAAACATACTGTGATGGTTTGGGTGCTGCCTGCCCCTCCACACTTTAGAAATCACCCAGACTGGACTCAGTCAGCTCTGGAAATATGAATGAAGCTTATATTTACAGCTAGCACAATATACAAGCAGATATTTACAGCATATACAGTTATATACAGAAATATACAAGGTAAAAGTAATACAGAAACACAACTCCCCTCAAGGAAACCTGAGTCGCCAGGAGGGGCTCTCAACCACCCTTTCACCTTCCCCCTACCCCTCTCAACCTTACCCCAGTCCCAAGGAAGAATAGAGGTTCAGCCAAGAGTTTAGGAAGCAAAGTGGGTTAGCCCAAAATGGAGGGTGAGGTTAGAGAGATGCAGTTCAGCCAGCAGCCCCAGCATGAGTGATTATCCAATGTTTTTGTTTCTTGTTCCTATACATCTCAGCAAGACTGTGAGTGAAGTAGACATCACCATTGTTTTCTTTTTACAGCCTGTAATGTAGTTCTTCTCACCAAAACATTCTAGCTATCTTCAAACTAGCACACATACTCATTGCCTAGGCTAACAAATCCATGGACCCTGTCTGTATGATGTAACTACAGAAATTAAAAAAAAATTTCTTCCTTCTTCTCCTACTTTCCTCTGAATCACATTTCCCCCCCCCCCTTTTTTTTTTGTGATCCCAGTGATGCCCAGATATACAGGAAAAAAACCAAGAAAAATGTCCCATGATATCCCCACATCCTAATATCTCACAATTGTCATATTACAAACTCTTAGCCTTAACTTATCAAATCAAAAATCTATCAGCTGAAGGAAATTCAAGACAAAGCAAAGAAAATTCAAGAAGATAATACCATGGTATTCTCAGAAAAAAAGAAACTCAGAATCATTACTGAAAGAATTAAGCAGTAACCTATACAGTTACAAAAACAGTTTCTTGCCATAATATTCCACTACAATGCCTAATGAGTGTTAAACACACTCCACTTCAGTCAGCTGTCTCATCAAGCTACTAAAATCATATCAAAACTCATTCCATTGCAATTAACAGCTTCTCCAGTAAACTCCTAAACTCCAAAATATGTTACCATCAAAAGGGCTCTCAAAAATACAGGACTGTCTTTATCTGTTCGAACACATTTACTGGGGGAACTAGCTGACTGGCGCTCACTAGCTTATCAGCTCTATCATTCCCTTCTCCTAATCCAGAATCTAGCTGGTGACTTCTAATGTGGATTACACAGTGTTCATGAGAGAGGCGATGTCTGAGTTCTAGTAACAACTGTGCTAGTCTTTCCTTTTCTGGTGCTTTTAGCAATGAATCTTCAATTCTAGTGACAACACCTGCAACATTGTGATGGTTTGGGTGTTCCCCGCCCCCCACACTTTAGAAATCACCCAGACTAGTCTCAGCCGGCTCAGGGAATATAAATGAAGCTATTTATTTACAGCTAGCACAATATACAAGCAGATATTTACAATATATACAGTTATATACAGAAATATACAAGGTAAAAGTAATACAGAAACACAACTCCCCTCTCAGAAACCTGAGTCCCCAGGAGGGGCTCTCAACCACCCCTGCACCTTCCCCCCTGCCCCTCTCAACCTTACCCCAGTCCTAAGGAAGAATAGAGGTTCAGCCAAGAGGTTAAGAAGCAAAGGTGAGTGGAAGGTGAGGTTAGGGAGCTGCAGCTCAGTCAGAAGCCCAAGGCAGAGTGCGACAAAATGGCGAGAGTGTTATCTAATGTTTTCGTTTCCTCTTCAACAAGACTCTGAGGGGAGTAGACATCACCATTGTTTTCCTTTCACAGCCTAAGATCTAGTTCTTCTCACAAAACATTCTACCCTGCTTCAAATTAGCACAAACATAAAGAGAGTCAGTGACCACATTCAACGGCTCTTGTGCCCAGTTTTTAAATGCCCACACTACTGCTGTTAATTCTAGGGTCTGTAGTGAGTTGTATCTAGTTCCTACCATAAGGTGATGATGCCATCGACCACTGTTATGCCATGTACATACTGCTTTCCTTTTTCTCCTTCCAGTGTCTGTGCATACTGTCTTAATTTTGGAATTCTGAACCACTGTAGGTCTTTAACTACCTGCCAGCTCCTTCCAGCTGGATAAGCATTACTTATCTTCCCTGTAAACCCCAACAGGGCATCCTGTAATGGTGCAGAGTTGTAGAGGCACCAGTCCAGCTGATCACTGGTCAATGGTACACAAATCATAGCTGGCTCCTTTCCATCAATTTCAATGACTCTAAGCTTACTCATTTTAATCACTTCAGCAAGTGCCTCTGCATGGGTCTGTACAGTGTTCTTTGGATGGGTGGGCAAGAATACCCATTCTATGATCTTCCACTCATTGTCAGTGACACTGGCATCTCTCCTACCCTTGGCAGTTTCCCCTCTCTTCTTTTTGCCACTGAGTGTGCTAGTTTGAAGCAAGCTGGAATGTTTTATTAAAAGAACTAGATAATGGGCAGTGAAAACGTAAACAATGGTTGTGTCTCCTTCCCTCATCAGTCTCGCTGAGAGTTCTGGGAAGAAGAAGGAAAACATTTGATAACATTCTCCATTTTGTCTTTCATTCTGCTTTGAGCTTCAGACCTAGCCACATCTCCTTAACCCTACTGCCACTAACCTTCCTTCTTAACCTCTTGGCTGCACCTCTATTCTTCCTGGGAACTGGGGTAAGGTTGAGAGGGACAGGGAAGGTGTTGGGGTGGTTTGAGAGCCCCTCCTGGGGACTCAGGTTTCTGGGAGGGGAGTTGTGCTTCTGTATTGTCTATCCTTTGTGTATTTCTGTATATAACTGTATATATTGTAATTAGCTGCTTGTATTTTTGCTGCTGTAAAATAAATATCTTCATTTATATTCCCGGAGGCCTTCTGAGTTAGCTGGGGCAATTCCAAAAGTGTGGGGGGCGGGTAAGAGCCCAAACCATCACATTTTTAATTGGCTTTCCCAACGTGGGGCTAAATTTATTTGAGTGACTGGTAATTAGCTCTGGGAATTAAGATGAAGCTAGTTAAGCAGCTATTGTACTTGTTTGGGGTGTTAATCTGGTCTGGTTTTGTTTTCTTGGCATTTAGTTGGATAAAGGCTCAAATTGTTGCTTATTTTATTGATTTAGCTTATAAGAAGGCTAAAGCCAAAGTTACAGATATGTTCTGGGCCTGGGGTGATTTGATTCTTGGTTATGCTGGTTTTAATGTCACTGAGAATATTACTAATAACATTACAGGAGCACTTATCAATAGAAATTCTGCTTTAAACACTGCACTAATGAGAATGATTCAACCTAAAACTGGGATTCCAGAGGTTTGTTTAGGAAACTGCTCAAGTAAAACTGTTTTAATCCCCTCAATTTTTAATGTATGTCTCATGATTTTAATTTTCATATTAATTTTGGCATTATGTGTAAAAAATTCAAAGGTAGAGCCAAAATTAAGAACTAGGAAAAATTCTGCGTTGAAAGCAAATGGTACAGTGTCTCAGATGCAGTCTCTTTCCCAGCAAAACAAGGGAACACAATTATCTGCTTCCCCCCTGCCAGCCTCTGATCCCTCCTCTCCAGATTCTGGGAAGTCGGCCAATGTTCCTGGAGGGAATCTAAACAATAACAACGGACAGAGTTTGTCAGGAGTCCTAGGAGCACGGGCAGGTACCCAAAATCAGAATGTTCCTAGCAACACTGATAACACCAGCTCAGCCAGTTAGAATCCCCAGCCAGCAGACCAGAATCAGAGCCCTGCTAAATGTAAGGCAGATCTGAACTCACAAGCTCCAGGTCAGACCCCCAATAATTCAAACCCTCAAGCAGACACGTCCAAGTCTGTTGTTGCTCAGGCCCTTCTGGCACCTGCTAAAGCAAAAGCTAAGACAAAGTGTGGTTCACAGGAGGATGTAAGAGAGGGGACCTCTGATGATCAGCAAGAGGAGGAAGAGGAGGCAGTTAGTCTGCGAGACCTCGCAAATGTGCTGAGACATCAATACTCAAATGAGAGGAGCGCTGTGAGGTTGGCTGCCAAGAGAGAGGATGGTTCCAATGAGTTAAAGAGTGCTATGAGAAAGGTTCTGTTAGGCCAGGTACAATCAGGCCAAGAGGAGGAAGGGGAGGAAGATGACATCCAGGACTCCAATGATCCTCTCAGAGAGGTCAGGGAAGTTAGAAAGGATTATGCAAGGGAATCAGGTGAACCAATCCTAAGCTGGCTAGTGAGATGCCGTGGCATTGGTGCTAATGCCCTGCAGGTAGGAGACAAGTCTGCCAAGCAGCTGGGACCACTCACTAAGGAGAGTGGAGTGGACAAATACCTAGCAAGTCCTCTTGGTAGGGTTAGCTTGTGGACACACCTTCTATTGGCTGTGGCTATGAGATATCCTTCCCGAGATGATTTGCCATGGGCTGCCAAGAAGTGGAACACCATTGAGCAGGGAATTAAGCTTCTGAAGGAGTTTGCTGTGAAGGAAGTGCTTTATGGAGATCATGGCACTCATGAGCCTGATGAAATTCCTTTGGGAACAGGCCTCATGAAGAAGCTGATTAAGCTTGCTCCTTCATCCTATGCTAACATCTTGGCCAGTAAGTTTCTAGCAAGGAGTGATAATTTAAGGTCTTTCACTGTTTGTGAATTCACTGAGCAGCTCAGGCAGATAGAGGACAGCTTGTCACATTCTGGTCTAGTTTGTGCCATAAAGACTATGACTACAGAGCTTAAGGAAGGTATTGAGAAAGGCATTAGAAATGGCATGAAAGAACTGAAGGAGGATCTTAAAAACATTACCAATCTGGTAAAGGATACCATTCCTGCATCATCTGAATGGGTGCATGCTTCTGCCATGAGGAACAGATGCCCACCTCCTGCAAGGCAATTCCAGCCCAGGAGGAGACAAATTCCACCTAGACATCAGCAATCACGTGCGTCACCGTGGATACTTCTGCGTGACACGTACGGTGAGAACATGAACAAATGGGATGGTAAATCTACTTCAGCTCTTTCAAAGAGAGTCAGGGAACTGCAGAGTGGCAGAAACAGAGGCATTGTTGCCAATGCCAGGAAAGTAGTTGTCACTTCTTCAGCTCCTGAGAGCAACTGCAATCATTCCAACAATTGCAATTTCTCTCACAACACCACCAATCACTCTGTACACCCTACATGCCATATTCAGCATTAGGGGTGCCCTGCCTCCAGCCAGGAGGAGGAAAGGGATAGTGGAGAGAACCGAATCTATTCGAATGTGTTTATTAGGTGGCCTGGCAGTTCAAAAGTTCAGAAATACAGGGCTTTAGTTGACACAGGTGCTCAGTGTACTTTATTGCCATCCAATTGCAAAGGGACAGAGTCCATATCTATTTTTGGAATTACTGGTGGATCTCAAGAGTTAACTTAGATACAGGCTGAGGTCAGTTTGACTGGTAAAGAGTGGAAGAAACATACTATTGTAACTGGACCTGATGCGCCTTGCATTCTGGGAATTGACTTTTTGAGACAAGGTTTTTTCAAAGATACTAAGGGTCACAAATGGGCTTTTGGAATAGCATCTGTAGAGATTGAGGATGGTAAATTGAAATTGTCTATTAGACCTGAACTTTCAGATGAATCTGCAGTTGTGGGACATCATGACATAGAGGATCTGGAAGTACCAATTGCAACTCAAACTGTTCATCACAGGCAGTACAGAACTAACCGTGACTCTTTGTTGCCCATTTATCAGCTGATTCGTCAACTGGAGGATCAGGCTGTCATCGAGAAAGCTCATTCAACTTTGAACAGTCCCATCTCGCCTGGCGTAAAGCTAACGGCGACTGGAGACTCACAGTAGACTTTTGTGCCCTCAACGAGGTGACGCCACCCATCAGTGCAGCTGTGCCTGACATGCTGGAACTCCAGTACGAGCTTGAATCGAAGAGGCTAAATGGTATTTGTCACGGAAGGTAGTTTGGGAGGTTGTGGGGAAAATACGTGGAGACTCACTTGTGGATTATCAAGTGATTTTTTGCTCAAACACGGAGATCCCCCTCCCGAACTAAATTCCCCACGTGAGTTCTTTTGGATTGAAGTTGTAAAATAACAGTTCAGAAAATAGCAGATAAAGGAGAGTCTGTGATTTCTTTAGAGTTCTTTTGAGTCTTTAAAGTTATTCAGTCTTTATGTAAAGAGTTCTTTCTCCAATTTACTCACTGTTCGTAGTTCAGTTCAGCAAAGTTCGAAGTTTTGGGCGGTGTCCCTTTGTTCGTCAGGATCGGGCCCAAGCAGGTTTCAGGCCTCTGCGAGCCCCTCATCGGGCAGGGCCGATCAGGAACGTGAGGGCACCGCGGCAGGAGCGAGGCAGGCAGGCAGGCTAGCGAGCGAGCGGTAGGAGCAGGTACCAGCAAGCTCAAGCCAGCAAGCGCCCCGATCCAGGAAGGCACACCATTTTTATAATGTTCAAAAGAGGTGTAACCCTCCAGTCCAGGCTATTTTACGTTATTCTTACAGATTGGCACAAATTACAATTAACCTATACAATTGGACAATTCTTACCAAAACAATTTCTAAGACCACCCCAAGCTCGGCCCACACCAGGTGTCGAGCGGGCATGAGAACTGCCGTTCCCCCTAACCAAAACAGTGGCCACTGTTTACCTTTTATCTCGACTAGGGAGAGACTTTCTCATGGGGCTGAAGGACTGTTTTGGTTTTACGATGCTTCTGGCATCAATGTGAGACACTGCGACTTTTACAGCAGGGAGGCCTGCTAAGGGCTTCTGCTACCCTCCATGACAGTATTCAACCATAGACATGGCTAATGCTTTCTTCTCTATTCCCATAGCAAAGAAGTGCAGGCCGCAGTTTGCATTCACCTGGAGAGGAATCCACTACCAGTTCAATCGTTTGCCTCAGGGGTGGAAACACCGCTCAACAATCTGTCACGCAGTCATCCACAATGCACTGGAGAAAGGTAAAGCTCCAGAGCACATACAGTTCATTGAAGACATCATTGTGTGGGGCCAAACTGCTGAGGAAGTCTTTGAGAAAGGTAACAAAATCATTGACATTCTGTTGCAAGCAGGTTTTGCCATTAAGAGAGACAAGGTCAAAGGACCTGCCAAAGAAATTCATTTTCTGGGAGTGCGGTGGCAGGATGGTCGCTGTCACATTCCACTGGATGTGATCGACAAAGTCTCCACCATGGCAGTTCCCACCATTATGGAGGACACTCTATCTTTCCTGGGTGCAGTGGGATTTCGGAGACAACTCATTCCTGGTTTCAGTCAGATTGTCAAACCTCTGCATGATGTGACTCGTAAGAGAAACAATTTCGAGTGAGGACTTGAAGAACAAGCAGCCTTTTATCAGATCAAACGAGACGTAGTCCATGCAGTGGGCTTGAGACCTGTGTGATCTGGTCCGGACATTAAGAACATTCTGTACACGGCTGCCAGTGACAATGGTCCAACTTGGAGCCTTTGGCAGACAGCTCCAAATGAGACACGTGGTCGTCCTCTTGGTTTCTGGGGACGTTGCTACAGAGGTTCAGAGACAAATTACACCGCAACATAGAAAGAGATACTAGCAGCCTATGAAGTAGCCAAAGCAGCTTCTGAAGTGATTGGAACTGAGTCACAACTGCTTTTAGCTCCTAGACTGCCAGTTCTAAATTGGATGTTCAAAGGCAAAGGTTCATCACCACATCATGCCACAGATGCAACCTGGTCTAAATGGATGGCTTTGATAACTCAACGAGCACGAATGGGTAATCTTGACCGACCTGGTCTGGTGGAGGTGATCATCGATTGGCCGGAAGGCACAGACTGTACCAAATCTCCAGAGGAGAAAATAACTCATGCTGAGGAAGCTCCTCCCTATGGTGATCTCTCTGATCAGGAAAAGAACTATGCTTTGTTCACAGATGGTTCCTGTCGTCTTGTTGGGAACAAGTGAATATGGAAGTCAGCAGTTTGGAGTCCGACCAGGAGAGTTACCGAAATGAAAGATGGAGAAGGAGAATCCAGTCAGTTCGCTGAGGTAAAAGCTGTTCAACTTGCTCTTGATGTGGCTGCACGTAAGAATTGGCCGATCCTTTACCTCTACACCGACTCATGGATGGTAGCCAATGCTCTATGGGGTTGGCTAAAGGACTGGAAGAAGAATGGTTGGCAGAGGAAAGGAAAGCCTATTTGATGTGCTGATCTATGGCAGGACATTGATGCACGACTGGAGAGAAATCCAGTGATTGTGCAGCACGTAGATGCACACATGCCTAAGAGCAGAGCTACTGAGGAACATCAACATAACCAGAAGGCAGACCAAGCTGCTAAGATTTCTCAAGTTGATGCCAACTCTGACCTTGACATTGACCTTGATTGGAAACTCGGTGAGCCCATGATTCTTCTGGACATCAAGGCAGAGATGGAACATACCGATGGGCTCGCGATAGGTCAATTGACTTGTCCATGGATACTATCACCCAAGTCATCTATGACTGTGACATTTGTGCTGCTGTTAAGCAGGCTAAGCGAATCAAGCCCTTATGGTATGGTGAGAGATGGTCAAAGTACAAGTATGGTGAAGCCTGGCAGATTGACTACATCACTTTACCTCGATCTCGTTCTGGCAAGCAGTATGTGCTAACGATGGTAGAGGCCAGCACCGGATGGCTGGAAACCTATCCGTTTCCACATGCTACTGCACGTAACACCATTCTTGGTTTGGAGAGACAGATCATGTGGAGACATGGAACTCCAGAGAGAATCGAGTCAGACAATGCACTCATTTCAAGAACAATCTTGTGAAAGACTGGGCCAAAGAGCATTGTATTGAATGGATCTACCACATACCCTACTATGTACCACCTTCAGGGAAGATTGAACGCTACAACGTTTTGCTGAAAACCACCCTAAAAGCCATGGGGGGTGGAACTCTGAAAAACTGGGACAAACAGTTAGCACAAGCTACCTGGTTGGTAAATAGTAGAGGTTCAGTAAACAGAGCAGGACCTGCACAATCAGATTTGGTCCAAACAGTAGACGGTGATAAAGTTCCTGTTGTACGTGAGAAGAATCTGTTAGGGAAAACTGTTCGGGTATTTTCTCCTTCGGGCGAAGGGAAATCTGTCCGAGGGTTGGTATCTGCTGAAGGTCCTGGTCATACCTACTGGGTAATGCAGGAGAATGGTGAAATTCAGTGTATTCCACAGAGAAATCTAACTTTAGCTGAGAGAGTTTAAATTCAGAGTGTATAATACAAGCTGTTAGGAGTTTTCTATTCTAGGTACCATCGACGCCCAACACTGGAAGAATCTATGAGAGAATCTACAGTGCGTGAGCAAGAACCCAATGACACCTGGGAGTCCCTGTTCTCATCTTGTCTCATCTGTGAGGAGACAAACTGTTCTGAGCTTTTGAATCACCTACATCTGTGATACCTTAATGAAGTGTGAACTGAACTTGTGATATTTGTTAGTGTAAATACTGTTTTAGATTAGATCAGATAGTTTGCAGCAGTACTCTGAGTGAAGTAGACAGGGGTGGATTGTGCTAGTTTGAAGCATGCTCGAATGTTTTGGTGAGAAAAACTAGATTACAGGCTGTAATAGCAAAACAATGTGATGTCTGCTTCCCTCATAGGCCTGCTGAGAAGTATAGGGACAAGAAATAAAAACATAGATAACCAGTCTCACTTGGGCTGCTGGCTGATCTGCATCTCTCTAACCTCACCCTCCATTTTGGGCTAACCCACTTTGCTTCCTAAACTCTTGGCCGAACCTCTGTTCTTCCTTGGGACTGGGCTAAGATTGAGAGATGTAGGGGGAAGGTGAAGCGGTGGTTGAGAGCCCCTCCTGGGGACTCATGTTTCTGGGAGGGGAGTTGTGTTTCTGTATTTGTGGTGGAGGGGCAGCAGCCCCAAAACTGAGGCCTCTCTATGCCTCTACATGCCTGGACATGTTTTTCTGCCAGGGATCATGGCAGTAAACAGGTTGTGCAACACACACACGCCCAGTCCGTGTATCCCTGGGGTCCGCCCAGGTAATACCCTATTGGGAGGGTCCAGGCAAACAGCTACTGCCTATTAAGGTAAGGTTTGGCTTACTGCCAGCCTGATTGGTCACTTTAGATGGCCAAATGAGCCACAAATCTAGGTTCAGAATCTATAAAGAGGAGTGCAAAGGAGCACCACATGTTCAGAGCGTTCAGAGTGTTCCGAGGTTCAGACTTAGAGATTCAAGGTCAGCTCTCTGATCCACATAGCAGTCCTGACCTGCTTGCATGGCCTAGATACAGGATCAGGCCCTTACTCACTCACTTGCGTTAACCTCAAGGCGCAGTTATCATAGAATCATAGAATCATAGAATCAACCAGGTTGGAAGAGACCTCCAAGATCATCCAGTCCAACCTATCACCCAGTCCTATCCAATCAACTAGACCATGGCACTAAGTGCCTCATCCAGTCTTTTCTTGAACACCTCCAGGGACGGTGCCTCCACCACCTCCCTGGGCAGCCCATAAGCAGAGCACATGCACGCCTGCACTTGATACATATATGGGGAGCTGAGAGCCCCCTGCCTAAGCCTGGAGCAGCCATACTTACTGGCTTGCTATCGTGCATTTATCTACGGAGCTCAAGTCTTCCTGCAGCCCGGCATATACTGCTTGCCAGCTGCCCTGTAAGCCTGGAGAATCCAGGCTCAGCAGACCTTCCAGCCTGTCTGGTAATCTACAAACACAGCCTGCTATCTGTGAGACGACTGTGCAAGAAGCTGCACGGACAAATCCTTCTCCTGCATCTGGAAATCCTGCCAGCTGACCATCCCTGGACACCGGCATCCAGAAGAACCAGCAGCACCAAGGCAGAGACCACTTCACACCAGGAGAGAAGGTCAGAGAAATCCTGTTTACCCCAGAGACTGGGAACACTTATCATTTCTCTGCAAGCTGGGACAGATTCCAGCCTCACCAAGACCCAAATACTGGGCACACGCTGTGACACAATCCCAGGAGGGTGATTAATAATTAATACTTAAGAGTAACACATTTAAGCAAGCTTTAATTCCTTTGTAAAATAAGTTACCTCTGTCTTAAGAGCAGACACAGTTTCAGCCCTTGCTGGGCAGACAGCATAGTTGTTAAGAGGCATTAAGCCTAAGGGAATCTTTCTCTCTGTCTGTAGTTGTTGATAATTTGGTATTTCCATTTAATAATCCAATCCCTGTAAATATATCCCAACTGTTTTCATAACCATGCAATAGAACTTAATTACATAGTGGTTGGGGGTGGTACAAATTTGTAAATATTAATTTTAATAAATAATTTTATAAAAAATTAATACCGCCTCAAATTAATTTCTCACCTCCCCCTAATAGGAAGGAATAGAGCAATCCCCCTCAACAACAGTATTAGCTTTTACCTTGTATATTTCTGTATATAACTGTATATGCTGTAAATATCTGCTTGTATATTGTGCTAGCTGTAAATAAATAGCTTCATTCATATTTCCAGAGCCGACTGAGTGCAGTCTTGGTGATTTCTAAAGTGTGGGGGGCAGGGAACACCCAAACCATCACAGGGAAAATTCAAGGCATGCGGAGGCGGGATTTGGGAAAGTCAAGAGACGACTCAATATGAGTTAGCTGCAAGACGATCCAAAGGGGATCTTAACCATCCGTCAAATGGATTATCACCTTTTACGATTTTTTGAGTATGTTCCTTTAATCATGCCAACTTCTTGTGAATTGATTCACTACGATATGACAGGTTAAAGCAACACATTCCTTCAAAGTCCTCACAGCCATGCCCCTGAGCAATCAAAAGAAAATCAATAGCTCTGTTTTGAAGCAAAGCATGTCTAAGACTATTCTGATCATATAATAACTGATTCAGGATATTGGTGGTAACATTAGCCTGTTTGATTGACCAACAAGCTAGTTTCTCTAGCTGCCTTAAAGCCTGTGCGGCTGCCACTCCAGGTGCAAAAGATGAGGCAAATACTTTTGCTGCAAAGGACCATAGTTCTACATCATCCTTACAGTAACTCTTAAGGTAGTGAAGAGAGCGCCTAGTTCTACCGTATTTTTTAATTTTTTGAGATGTTTAACCAGTCCCCTTGATGAGGGGCAAACAAATTAAGTTTGCCTAAATAACAGGGACCACCCTAGGCCTTATTTGGAATACCTTGTCAGGCTCTGTCTCCACAAATTAAAAACACATCAGGGGGTAATGCTTTTGGAGTCCCGTTATTTCATAACAATGGGCCAATTTTTCTTTTTGGATGCATCATATCAACTGCTCAACAAGTGCCAAGGGATAAAGATCCAAACCAACCACCTACGGTATCATTCAGGCCACAGAACTCTGATGTTTTAGTTTTAGAGGGGCGATATTCAGGACCAGGTGTAACATCTGTCCATCCTGAGCTATCCCAATTCTTTTTCCAAGGTACCCCTACCACTTTGTTAAGGGCTTGTTGGAGAATTCTTGCTAGCTGAGGACACAGAAATGATAAACATGAGCAACTGTGCTGAGAAACGGCCTTGGGACGCTGCTAGCCCAGGAAATCAAGCTGTAAACAAGTGAGCACCCCACACACAGCTGCAGTGGGCAGAGTTAGATAGCCAAGGGGGCTGGAGTAGGTGGTCTGGAGGGCTGACCCTTAGAATGTTATGGTATGCTGACCTATCTATGCCTTACAAGTAACCCTGTACCCTCTGATTGTAACCAATCTTGGTGGAGCATGCCTCTTGCTAGAATGCATATTAGTCACTGTATCACGGAAATAAAGTGGTTTATGACCATCTAACCATATTGGTGAACCAAGAGTAATTTTTCCCAAGCGCTCCACCGGCAAATGGCATCTGAACAGTGAATCAGGCATTTGGCTAAGACCAAGGCAGGCCGGCTGCGGGAAGGACCGCATTCAAGAGGCCGAAGGGTTGGCCAAGAAGGGGTCGATCACCCTGCGGATATTTTTTGTATCGAAAAAACTATCGTCAACGGTGTCGCTGGACAGGAGGGCGTCACCTCGGGATGGAGGTGATAGCCGGATATTCACGTCACGGGTGAATTCCCCGAGTGTGCAGGTAAGCCCGACATGGAATCTGATGTGGCACTGTCTCTGCTGGCGTGCGTTCTCTCTAAGAGAGGGGTCTTGTCGGACATGAAAAATCTCTGAGAGCTGTTGGCCTGGGCGCGTGCGCAGGGTTATATGAGTGAACCTCCCATGATTTTTAAACCGGAAGTGTGGCGCTGTGGGATGCAGTTATTAACAATGGAAAAGACTCTAAGACAGCTCGACAGCTAGGTCCCACCTGGCGTGATGTGCTCCATGCATTACTAGAAATGAAAGCCGAAAGAAACGCTGCAATGGTGGCTTCATAGTCGCTTCTGACCGCGCCGGTCATTGCCAGCAGTTCTGACGCATGCGTTGTGCCAGCTTCCGCCTCTGCCCCCGCCCCAAGTGCCCCATCGCTGCCTGCGGTTGAGAAAGAGAGCACAGTGCCTCGGTTTTTTGGTCTTAGCCATGCCGCTCCAGTCAAGGGCATGACCAGGAAGATTACCAGCTCAGTGGCGGAGTTGAAAAAGAGCGTGCAGCATGATCCGGGCCGTCAGCCAGGTTGCCCGCACCATGCCCCGCCGCCGCCCCCCCCTACTGGGGCCGCACCTGATAAACTGGTCGTTGACACCCCTGAGCCTGATGATGGTGCTGCAGCTGGAGGGGTGTGCTCTCACGGCTTGGGGTGCATTAGTGGCCATCAGTTGCCCACGGCTGCTGCTGATGATACAAAGCGGTCGCTGGAACAGGTGATTAAGATGTTAGAAACATGGACGCCTGACCGTGCAACACAACCAAACGTGCCGCTGCGCCTGGCGACTCTGCCCACCCCGCCGCCCCCTCCTTCGCCAGCGCTGCGCCCGCTGGCCAAGCACCTTCAGGAGATGCAGGAGCCAGATGCTGCGATTCGGGAAAAGACATCTCAGCATAATCTGAAGTGGTCTGGTGTCATTAAAAACGCCCTGTTCGAGGGAGGGTGGCACCCTGTGCAGTCCACAGCCTTCCCCATGATAACCGGGGCAAATGGCAAGGTGCGCTGGGATGTCTGGGATTGGAAGCCCCTGGAGCATGTGCAGAAGGCGGTTAAGGAATTCGGGATACAATCAGAAACCGCCAGGCAGATGTTAGATTGGCTGTTTTCCGCCAATCGCTGCATGCCAGTGGACTGCTGTAATTTGGCCAGTCTTATCCTGACCCATTCCCAGTTTCTCCTGTGGGAATGGGAGTGGTCTCGGCAGGCGACCAGGGAAGCCGCACGGCACCAGCGGAATGGTGATCCCCTGAACGGGATTGCACCCAACATTCTAACTGGTCAGGGCAGCTACCAATCTACAGAGGTACAGCTACGTTTCCCGCAGGAGCTTCATAATCTGTCTGCCCGGTTGGCATTACAAGCCTTTTATAGCGCTCCTGGCTTAACGCCCAGTCCCTCCTATGCAGGAATCAGGCAGGGGACGAACGAGGAGTATAGTCACTTCATTGACCGGCTGTGGGCAGCTTTAACATATGAAGGGGAGTTGGATGATACCACCAAAGCAGGGCTAATGAAGAGCATGGCATTTGAAAATGCTAATCCCAAGACCAGGGGTATTTTAGCCACGTTGCCCACAGGGGCATCGGTAGAAGACATGTTAGAACAGGTGGCTCATGCCCAGGGACAAGAACAGTACGCACTTGTGGCAGACACCGTGCATGCATCTAATCAAGCTACGGCAGGAGAGTTAGCCCAAGTGGTGGGACAGGCGGTCGAGACTGCGCTTGACAAAAAGGTCCTTCTTGTTTCGGCAAAACAGCGGGAGAACTGCCCGATGCCTGCGGGCTGTTATCGCTGCGGCCAGCTGGGTCACGCAATGCAGCACTGTTCGGCCTTGGTGTGGTGTGACCTTTGCCAGTCTCCTGGCCATGCCACAGCAGTCTGCCGGTCGGGAAACTTCGAAGCCAGCGCGAGCAGCCGCGCGCAGCCGGCAATATCTGTAGCGCAGGACGAGGCAAATGGTACCTGGACACCCACTACCCAGCCACCAGCGGGAGCCTCGGGGTTGACTTGGCAACAGCAGTAAGTGTCACCTTGCAGAATACACAAGTCACAAAACTTCCTACCACTGCTTCTTCGCTATCTCCCTCGCCAAACAAGATTGCCAGCGATTTTCCTTTACAATACCATCTGTGAATAAAGCTGAACCTGCGAGCCGCTGTGAGTGGACAGTTTTGCTGCAAGGAATGAAGAGCTCACCAACCCCCTGCTGTTGGGAAACACGTTCGGTGGAGTGCTATGGGAAGATGACTCTTTGTTCACCAATATGGTTAGATGGTCAAATCCACTTTATTTCCGTGATACAGCGACTTATATGCATTCTACCAAGAGGCGTGCTCAGCTTAAGATTGGTTACAGTCAGAGGGTCCAGAGTTACATGTAAGGTGTGCATAGGTTAACTTATCACAACATTCTAAGGGTCAGCCTTCCAGACCACCCACTCCAGCCCCCTTGGTTATCTAGTCTCTGCCCACTGCAGCTGTGTGTGGGGTGCTCAGTTGTTTACATCTCAATTTCCTAGCCTCACTGGGAACCAAGGATGTTCTCAGCGCAAGTTACCCATGTTTATGACTTTATGTCCTCGACTGGTGAGAAATTCTTCCATACCCTGCCAATTGTTTGTTGCAAGAGCATCACAACACTTACAAAAATTGGGCATGTACAATTGTCTATCACTATATGGACGACATTATTTTCTGTAGTTCATGGCTGTTTGTGCCAGCAGACTTGAAAATGATTGAGACAGTCTGCACAAGAAGTGGTCTGATTGTCGCCCCAGAAAAGATACAGCAGCAGAGCCCTTAGAAGTATTTAGGTTGGAATATTACTGAGGCCACAATCAGACCTCAAAAGATTGACTTACACACAGACAGCAGTTTAAAATTTTTTCAGGATAGCTTTTATACTAAGGAGTAGGACAGCAAATACAAAGGGGAAGGAAGGAAGGAAGGAAGGAAGGAAGGAAGGAAGGAAGGAAGGAAGGAAGGAAGGAAGGAAGGAAGGAAGGAAGGAAGGAAGGAAGGAAGGAAGGAAGGAAGGAAGGAAGGAAGGAAGGAAGGAAGGTACAAAGGGGAAGGAAGGAAGGAAGGAAGGAAGGAAGGAAGGAAGGAAGGAAGGAAGGAAGGAAGGAAGGAAGGAAGGAAGGAAGGAAGGAAGGAAGGAAGGAAGGAAGGAAACAAACAGCTGGGGGCTGGGCAAGATGGAGAGTAAGGGACACCAGCGGTGCTGGGGCTGGCCCCGTTCCAACCCCCCCCCCCGCCTCCTCCGCCCATCCGTTGTCCCTTTACTGATTTTTTTTGTTTCTGCTGGAAGCAGCAGAGCCTCAGAACTGTTTTGAGCTGGAAAATTACTGAGGCCAGAGTCAGACCTCGGGAGATTGACTTACACATGGACTTGAGTACAATGCCAGATGTCAAAAAAAGTTTATGGAAAAGATAGTAAGAATAACGATGAAGACTTAGAACCATTTGTGCCTGTTACAGGCATGAATGCACACAGGTGCGTCCTTTTTAGCCACCTGATTATGACAGTTTGCACTCAAAACGATAGCTAATAATTCCTGACTGGGGTATTCACCCATTGCCTTACTGATTAATTCCTTCTACAGACTAGGCAGCAGCACCTTTTGCACCCTTGCTCAGTGGCAAAAGAAAGAGAGGGAGATTGCTAGGAAATAGCAGAGATGCCAGTCCCACTGACAATGGGTGGAAACTCATACAGGCACAGAAAGCACCAAACAGGACAGACTAGCACACTTATTACTAGAACTCAGATGCATAGCCTCTCTCAACAAGAGCATGGGCACTGAAACCCACATTACAAGTCACTAACCGGATTCTGGACTAGGACAGGGAATGATAGAGCTTGTAGGCTAACGCCAGTCAGCTCCTTCCCCCCAATAAACTTGTTCAAGCAGATAAATACAGGACTATTTTTGAAGGCCTTTTTTGATGGTACCATATTTTGGAGTATAGAAGTTTACTGGAGCAGCTGCTAATTGCAATGAAATGAGTCTTGTGACAATTCTGACTTTCTCCTTTCCTGAGAATACCATGGTATTGTTATCTTCTTGAATTTTCTTTGCTTTTTCTTGAATTCCCTCCAGCTGATAGATTTTTAGAGTTAGATAAGTTAAGGCTAAGGGTTTGTTATATGACAATTTTGGGAATTTAGGATATAAGGATACTATGGGATGTTTTTTCTTGGGTATATCTGGGCATCATCAAAAAAAAAGAAAAAGAGGGAGAAAATGGGTTTAGAGGAAAGTAGGATAGCAGAAGAAATTTTTCTTTTTTCAAAATTTCTGTAACGACATTATACAGACCAGGCCAATGGATCTGTTAGCCTAGGCAATAAATATGTCTGCATTTGTTCTTGTATTTGCTTGTGTTTGATCATTTATCTTCACATGCCTTGATGAAGACCAACCTGATTATGATCAACCTGTTTTTTCCTCAAGTGAGCAGAAGTCTTGCTCAGATGGCAGAACTGTGGAAAGGACTTGAAAGGAGTACTGACATGATCATTGTGTGTGTATGGATCATAAGGATTGGATCACGGCTAACGAATTTGGGTATTTTCACGAGTTTTTAGTGATTGTGGTTTAATGGAACAGATTCTTTTTAGCACCTGTTGTAAGGCCAAAGCCCACTCAAATTGGCACAAGGTGGCAATGTGGCTTTTGTCTCTTGCAAGGGCCCTGCAAAAGACAAAAACCACTGCCCTAAATTCTAAAAGCAAATGAAGAACTGTGAGAAAAGTCCAAATAGAAAAGGCTGAAAGCAACATCTAGGGCATATCTTTGTATTGTATTTAGAGATTAGTAGTTCTTAAGCACAATAGTCAGATGCAGCTCATAGCTAAGGAGTGTGATGAGAACAGCAAGATTTCTGAGAACTACAGAGTGAATCCAGAACTATGGGAGTCTGAGGAGAAATACTTGACAGCTGAATGATCTGCGAGTCTGCAACGTCGATTCCCACACAGAGCCAACGAAGACGTGGCACACCTGCACTCTCCTGTGACTGTGATGTTCGTCTGGACTTTTGGGTTTTTGAACAAATGACTTACTGTCGCTTGCAGAAATAGCTTTTGGGATTATTAGCTAAGCTTGGGTTGTTAGCTTGCCAGACTAATGCTACTGATGAAAGCTCTAACAGGTTTATTCTCTTTGTGGTTTTAGCACTATTGATTTGTAGCTGTATCATTTACCCCTGTGTTGAGCAGCTTATGTAAATTTGAAAGATCAGCCCAGGTTGCTCAAAAGAAAGAGAGGGAATTGTTGGAGAATTCTTGCTAGCTGAGGACACAGAAATGATAAACATGAGCAACTGTGCTGAGAAACAGCCTTGGGACGCTGCTAGCCCAGGAAATCAAACTGTAAACAAGTGAGCACCCCACACACAGCTGCAGTGGGCAGAGTTAGATAGCCAAGGGGGCTGGAGTAGGTGGTCTGGAGGGCTGACCCTTAGAATGTTATGGTATGCTGACCTATCTATGCCTTACAAGTAACCCTGTACCCTCTGATTGTAACCAATCTTGGTGGAGCACGCCTCTTGCTAGAATGCATATTAGTCACTGTATCACGGAAATGAAGTGGATTATGACCATCTAACCATATTGGTGAACCAAGAGTAATTTTTCCCAAGCGCTCCATCGGCAAGGGCTGTTCCTATCCCATTCATACCTGCAAACCTATCTCCAAAAACAAAACAAGTTTGACTCCAGCCCTTAGACACATTTCAAATAGCTTGTGATCCTAATAATTCCAACTCTTGGGGGTCCCAGGGAAGACTATTATTTAAGCTGGAAATCAACTCTACCGCACATTCTGATGCACTCAGTCTTCCTGTACAACTTCCAGTGCTGTACTTTCTACAATCATTATCATTAAATTCTGGAATTCCCACTAGGCACATCTTGAATGGTAAGTAAGCTTAGACAAAAGTCAAGGTTACCAGTTCTATTTGCCCAAGCTTAGTTAACAATCCTAAAAGCTTTTTCTGCAAGTGATAGTAAGTTATTTGTTCAAAAGACCAAGAGTCCAGATGAACATCACAGTCACAGGAGAGTGCATGTGTGCCACATCTTTGTTGGCTCTGTGTGGCAATCAATGTCATAGATTCGCAGATGTATCTGTTGTCCAATATTCTTTCTCAGACTCCCATTGTTCTAGATTCACTCTATAATTTTCAGAAATCTTGATGTTTTCACTACACTCCTTAGCTATGAGCTGCGTCTGTCTATTGTGCTTAAGAACTACCAATTTCTAAATATGATACAAAGATATGCACTAGATGTTGCTCTCCAGCTATTCTATTAGGCCTGTCCCCACAGTCCTTTATTTGTTTTAAAAAATTTGAGGCACTGTTTCTCATCTTTTTGCAGGGCCCTTGCAAAAAGATAACAAGCACATTGCCATCTGTGCCAATAAGTGGGTTTGGCCCTTACAACAGAAGCTAAACTAATATCTATTTTGCAATTATCCATTCATTAAAACTCATGAAAGTATCCAAATTCGTTAACCATGATCAAAACCTTATAATCTATACAGACACAATCATCATTTTAGTACTCCTTTCAAGATTTTGCCACAATTCTGCCATCTGAGCAAGACTTGCTCACTGCCAAGAAAATAGGTTGGTCATAACAAGCTGGTCTCCATTAAAAAAGCCTGTGAACATAAATGGTCAAATGCACAAACAAATACAAAAACAGATGCAAACATATTCATTGCCTAGGTTAACAAATCCATTGACCTAGTCTGTATGATGCAACTACAGAAATTTCAAAAAATTTCTTCTCTCCTTCTTTCCCCTTTTCTCCCTTTTTGTGTGTGCTTCATACATAATCCTAGTGCTATCCAAATATACAGAAAAATCCTAAAAAAACTCTACAACATCACTACATCCTAAAATCCTACAATTGTCATCTTACAAACTGTTAGCCTTAGCTATATTATTTATCAACTTAAAAAATATATCAATCAAAGTAAATGAAACCATTAAATGATTACTAAGGAAAAACAAAGAAAATCAAGAAAATATTACATCCATGGAGCTCCTTGGAAAATACTCTGGTGTCCAAAAAAAAAAGAACCTTAAATCACAACTTATACATGTCATAAATAACCGGTATAAACTTGCGTTCATGCAAAATAAGGCTTTAATAGAGTTGCAGGAATCAAGCAATGTACAAGCCTGGGTGCGCGGGGAGACTCCACTCTACCCTAACGCACACCCTTTGCCTTCAGTTTTCTCTTTTTATACCCTATTCTATTTACATATTTATTACTCATTCTAAGAAAAGGTTGGGTTTTCCTTATCAGTTTTAAGAATGGGAGGTGTCTCTTTCATGCATGTCTCTTTTTATCCGGTGGTCCCTCTGGTGGTCTTCAGTGATGAAGTAAGGGGTCTTCCTCAAGTGTCCTTTCCATGAACTCCAAACTAGTAGGGTCCTTTGTATGACTCTTCCTCTGTTTGCTCATGTGCGAAGGCTGTCTCTTCCACCTGCCTCCCTCCTCCACCAACCTTTCTAGTTTCTAATTATTTATTGCTGTTATCTTAAGCCAAGTGTATACTCTTGTGATGGTTGTGCAAGGAGGAGTGCAGCTCCATTCAAAACCCCCCTTCCTCCCTGTCTGTGGTCTCTTACCACGAATTGATCGGGTCAAACATATATTTCTCACAATCCCCCATTTGCTTTTTGATCAGATAGATTCGTGTCTTATTTTCAAATCGGGTGTCCCGGGTTTGGGCTGATCCCTCCCCCGGGAAGAAAATTCACAACACAAACCCCCCTACTTTTTTGAAAGTCAGGGAAAGATGAAATTGTATTTTCTTATAATATAAGTATAACAATGTAAAGAGAAATAATAACTAGAGAAGGAAGGAAGGAAAAAAAAGAAAACAATACAATAACCTTAAGGGAGATGGGGAGGGGGTCAAGCGGCGGCGAAGCAGCAGAAGCAGCAGTAGCCAAAACAGCAGCCGGGGAAGATAGGCGAAGCTGCAGCAGCAGAAGCCAGCGGGTGAAGGGGGAGAACAAACTGTGCTTCTAGACATTAAGTTCTTGATGCTCCAATGAAATTATATTAATTTATCTATTGTTGCCACTTATGTGGCCTATCCCTGGAATGCTCATCTCTCCCCTATGTCTGAGCTAGAGGATCAGCTCAAACGGCCACAATCCACCCCTTTAATATAATTTACCATTGCAGCATCAAGTCATTCTATGTAACTAGGAATAACATCAGTATCGTAGATGGTCATTTTTCAGGCTTCAAGCATCTTTCTTCAATTTTCGGTCATTCATCTTCTTATTTCCGTCTGTCTCAGGCGTTGGCTAGCTCAATGGTTTTTTTTTTTTCAATGAGTAGAACAGAGCAGGACTCTTGGCACTCTCAGGGCTCATGCTCATGGATAGCGGGCTCTTCATGGCTTTCCTTGGACACCACAATCATCAGCAAAAGAACTCATAACAACATATCTACATTCTATCTGCCAATGTCAGATTCTTTTGTGGCACACATTGTATTTTACCGTTTTTCTGCATAACCCAATATGTATGACCAGGTCCTTCAGCAGAAACCACCCCTCGGACAGGTGTAGCCTCCCCCGAAGGGGAGAATACCCAAACAGACTTGCCCAACAAATTCTTTTCACGAATGACAGGAACCCTGTCACCTTCTACCTTTTGTAAGACCTCTGAATGAGCTGGGCCAGCTCGGTTGGTGGAACCTCTACTATTCACTACCCAAGTGGCTTGGGCTAGATGTTTCTCCCAGTTCTTTAAGGTTCCTCCCCCCATTGCCTTTAAAGTTGTTTTCAACAAGCCATTGTAACGTTCAATTTTGCCTGAGGCGGGTGCATAGTAGGGGATGTGATAGATCCACTCAATACCGTGCTCTTTGGCCCAAGATTTTATGAGATTATTTTTCAAGTGGGTACCATTATCCGATTCAATTCTCTCTTGAGTGCCATGTCGCCACAGGATTTGTCTTTCCAAGCCCAAAATGGTGTTACGTGCAGTGGCACGGGAAACTGGATAGGTTTCCAGCCATCCAGTGCTTGCTTCCACCATGGTCAGCACATATTGCTTTCCAGTCCGAGAACGAGGTAGAGAGATGTAATCAATCTGCCACGCTTCACCGTATTTGTACTTTGCCCATCGCTCACCATACCACAAGGGCTTCAGACGCTTGGCTTGTTTAATAGTAGCACAAATATCACAGTCATGTATAACTTGTGTTATAGCATCCATGGAGATGTTGATTGCTCTGTCCCGTGCCCATTGGTAGGTAGCATCTCTGCCTTGATGTCCTGAGGAATCATGGGCCCACCGGGCTAAGAACAGTTCACCTCGGTGTTCCCAATCTAAATCCAAATCACAATTCACATCGGTCTGAAACGCCTTGGCAGCCAAATCTGCCTGATGGTTGTGCTGATGTTCCTCAGTAGCTTTACTTTTGGGCATGTGAGCGTCTATGTGTCGTACTCTTACAGGGATTTTCTCTAGACGGGTAGCAATGTCCTGCCATAAGTCAGCAGCCCAAATTGGCTTTCCTTTCCGTTGCCAATTATTTCTTTTCCAGTCCTTTAGCCAACCCCATAAGGCATTAGCCACCATCCACGAATCAGTATAGAGGTAAATCATGGGCCAGTTCTCACGTTCAGCCACGTCGAGGGCAAGTTGGATAGCTTTTACTTCTGCAAACTGGCTTGACTCACCTTCTCCAGCTTTTGTTTCAGCCACTGCCCGTATAGGGCTCCAAACTGCTGCTCTCCATTTTCTCTTGTTTCCAACAAGGCGACAGGAACCATCAGTAAATAGAGCATAGTTTCTTTCTTCTTCAGACAAATCACTGTAAGGAGGAGCTTCTTCAGCCCGACTCATTCGCTCCTCTGGAGGATTTATACAGTTTGTACCTTCTGGCCAGTTGGTGATCATCTCCACTATGCCAGGTCGTTCAAGGCTCCCCATGCGTGCTCGCTGTGTTATGAGAGCCATCCACTTAGACCAGGTAGCATCGGTTGCGTGATGTGGCGATGACCCCTTTCCTTTAAACATCCAGTTCAAAACTGGTAATCTGGGAGCCAAAAGAAGCTGAGAGTCTGTTCCTATTACTTCTGAAGCAGCTTTCACACCTTCATAAGCAGCAAGGATCTCTTTCTCCGTTGGTGTATAGTTTACTTCTGACCCTCTATATCCTCTACTCCAGAAACCAAGTGGTCGGCCACGTGTTTCTCCTGGGGCTCTCTGCCATAGGCACCAGGTGGGACCATTATCACTCGCAGCCGTATACAGAATGTTCTTAATGTCTGGACCAGTTCGAACAGGCCCCAAACCGATTGCATGGACTACTTCCTGTTTTATCTGATCAAAGGCTGCTTGTTGTTCAGGTCCCCACTGAAAGTTGTTTCTCTTTCGAGTTATATCATATAAAGGTTTTACAATTTGGCTGTACCCAGGGATGTGCTGCCTCCAAAATCCAACTGTTCCCAAGAAAGACAATGTGTCCTTCTTGTTTGTGGGATTTGCCATGGCAGAAACCTTATTTATCACATCCATTGGAATGTGACGGCGACCATATTGCCAACGAATTCCCAAGAACTGAATCTCTCTAGCAGGTCCTTTCACCTTGTCTCGCTTTATGGCAAAACCTGCCTTCAGCAGAATGTCAATTATTTTGTTACCTTTTTCAAAAACTTCCTGTGCCGTGTTCCCCCAGACAATGATGTCATCAATGAACTGCAGGTGCTCTGGAGCTTCACCTTTCTCCAATGCATCATGGATCACTGCATGACAGATCGTTGAGCTGTGCTTCCACCCCTGGGGCAAACGATTAAACGTATACTGAATCCCTCTCCAAGTGAAAGCAAATTGAGGCTTGCATTCTTCTGCTATTGGAATAGAAAAGAAAGCATTAGCAACATCTATGGTTGCATACCATTTGGCCTCCTTGGATTCCAGCTCATATTGGAGTTCTAACATGTCCGGCACAGCAGAACTCATGGGCGGAGTCACTTCATTTAGGCCGCGGAAATCAACTGTAAGTCGCCACTCTCCATTTGCCTTTCGTACAGGCCATATGGGACTATTGAAAGGTGAATGGGTCTTTTTAATGACGTCCTGGCACTCCAGACTACGAATCAGATCATGTATGGGCACCAAAGAGTCACGGTTTGTTCTATATTGCTTGTGGTGTACAATTTGGGTGGCAAGTGGCAACTTCACATCCTCTACATTATGCTGCCCAACAACTGCAGACTCATCTGAGAGCTCAGGCCTAGCAGACAACTTCAATTTGTCTCCAACAGCTTCTACAGTTGCTATTCCAAAGGTCCACTTAAAACCCTTGGGATCTTTAAAACGCCCTTCTCTCAGAAAGTCAATTCCCAAGATGCAAGGTGCATTTGGACCTGTTACAATGACATGCCTTCGCCAATCACTTCCAGTCAAACTCATCTCTGCCTCTAACCTTGTCAATTCTTGAGAGCCTCCTGTAATTCCAGAAATAGTAATAGACTCCATTCCTTTACAGTTTGAAGGCATCAATGTGCATTGTGCACCCGTGTCCACTAGAGCCCTGTATTTCTGAATTTTCAAGGTACCAGGCCATTTAACATATACATTCCAGTATATTCTGTTGTCTTCCTGGTCCCTGGCCTCCGCCTGGTAAGAGGCAGGGCCCCCCTAATGTTGGCCATTACAATTGCAATTGGCGCAGTGTTTAGTGGTGTTAGTTGAATCATCACCAGAACCGTCTGAGTCATGTGGTGAAACTGAGGCAACTATTCTTTTAGGCTTCTCACTCTGTAACTCTCTCACTCTTTTTAGGAGAAGAGAGGTAGGTTTTCCATGCCATTTATCCATGTTTTCACCAAACTGGTCACGTAGGATTAACCAAAGAGACCCACGTGACTGTTGTCTATTTTTTAGTGAGTTTGGTTGAATTGGTCTTCTAGGAAGACGCCTATCCCTGATGGCCGAGACATGTACCCACTCTGAGGGTGAAGAAGAAAGTTCACTGTCCTTTGCCAACTGGGATAGGGAGGTTTTAAATTCCTCCTTGAGTTGTTTCATGCTATCTTTAATCTCTTCAGTCATAGTATTTATGGCTGACACCATAGCATTAACCGTAAGGCTATCCTCCATTTGCCTCATTTGATCAGCGAATTCACCCACAGTCATAGAAGTTGTTGCATCGTCTTTCCCCACCATCTTGCTTGCCAATGTATGGGCATAACTAGAGGGGGCAAGCTGGATAAGTTTCTTTAGGAGAGATCAGCTCATTGGTATCTCCTCAGGGTTCTCTGTTGTATAATCTCCATAGATTAGCTCTCTTATGGCCATCTCTCGCAAGCACTGAACCCCCTGTTCAATTGTATTCCAGCGTAAGGGTCTCCAGGGTAAATCATCCCTGTTAGGGTACCGCAGTACCACAGCTGTCAATACGCGTGACCAGAGGTTAGAGTTGCCACCGAGATGTCCTAAGTGTTTATCTATGCCATTGTCTCTCGAGAAAACTCCCAACTGCCTTACTGTTGGAGGGTTTATTTTTATGGTGTCCATGCCTCCATGCCAGCATCTGTTCAGCCAACTCATCAGCAGTTCTCGCTCTTTCCGGGCATAGTCTTGCCTAATATGCCTGACCTCCTTCCTTGGCAACGGGGCTCCCTCCTCATCATCACTATCGTCACTATCATCCGTCTCCTGAATATGTTTTTCCTTTGCTTTTGCCTTTCCACTCCTTGTGCCCACAAGGGTACTGGCCTTCACACCAGCCGATGTACCTTCTCCTGGATCCTCTTCCTTTTGTTCACCCTGCTCTGGTTTATCCCCATTGTCATCTGAGCTATCTCGACCCCCAAGGCTAGCTGCCATTTTTCTCCCCGTTTTAACCGGGGCAAGGGAGACCTTATCTAAGGTAAACTGTGTCTTACTCTGGGAGGTGCCTTTCACTGAATCATCTGAGTTTTGTTTGTCTGCCTGGCTCTGTTCCACACGCGGTAGTGGGGCTGAGGCTGAGGCAGAAGGACCCTTCCCAATAGCAGCAACAGCAGTCGGCTCAGCAGAGGCAAACGGGGCTAAGGCAGGAGCAGTGGCATTAGCAGGCTCGATGGCGTTAGTGGGTTCGCCTTCCGAGGACCTCGCCGCCTCCCCTGGGACCGCTTCCAGTCCCCTGGTTGCAGGCGAAAGAATCTTTGCCTCAGCAGCCTCTCTGCTGGCAGAGGCTCTGGTGTCAGCGACCCTCCTACAGATCAAAACGTTCGAGCCGCATTTTCCACAAACCAGTTCCTCAACTTTATCTGTCCGAGGAACTTTGCCATAGCCCACACCGTCTGCAGCCAGACCTGCCGCCGCCGCAGCAGCCCTTTGTGACTGCACTTCTGCAGGGGTTCCATCGCCTCTACCTTTACTTTCCTCCGTTCTATTAGGTACGAATGGGAATCAGATTGTTTCCTGCCTCCATGCTTCAGGGTCAGTGGGGTACGGGCCATGTCCAACAATTTTTTCTCCTCTCAAAGGCTCCGAGGCAGGGTGTTTCGCTGCTCTGCGAGCAGTCCGTCTGCCCGGTGCCGTGGCCCTCCCTCCCCCGCTTCGGTTGCAGACTGTTTCTTTAACCCTTAGCTCCCTACTATTGCCTCCAGAGAAGGTAAAAACCTCACTTACAGCCTGTTTATTCCTGCATTTCTCTCGTCTCCACACTATAACCAGACCTATAATAGCAGCCAAAAACATCAAGTTCACACATATTAGGCATGCTACTGGGTAGCTCATCTCTTCCAAATAACTCCTAGTCTCTGACACCAATGTCACATACGGCACACCCTCAACGACATTCCTAAACCCTAAAATATTCCTAACAATATCTCCAACCTTCCTTAGCACAGCTTTTACCGAGTCCCAGACCATCTTAGCAAAGAATGAACACACCTGGTAGTGCACCATAGCTGTAAAACACTGCTGAACCGACAGAGTCAGAATTGAGGCAATAATAGGCCAGAATATATCAAACAACTTCATTTTTTCTTAATGTTCTTATTCTGATTATCAATCAACAGGGGGAAAGGAAAAAAAAATAAAACAACAAGCCAAGATCGTGCCCCACGTTAAGGCGCCAAAAAGAGTCCTGTCCCGGGTTTGGGCTGATCCCTCCCCCGGGAAGAAATTCACAACACAAACCCCCCTACTTTTTTGAAAGTCAGGGAAAGATGAAATTGTATTTTCTTATAATATAAGTATAACAATGTAAAGAGAAATAATAACTAGAGAAGGAAGGAAGGGAAAAAAAAAAACAAAACAATACAATAACCTTAAGGGAGATGGGGAGGGGTCAAGCGGCGGCGAAGCAGCAGAAGCAGCAGTAGCCAAAACAGCAGCCGGGGAAGATAGGCGAAGCTGCAGCAGCAGAAGCCAGCGGGTGAAGGGGGAGAACAAACTGTGCTTCTAGACATTAAGTTCTTGATGCTCCAATGAAATTATATTAATTTATCTATTGTTGCCATTTATGTGGCCTATCCCTGGGATGTTCATCTCTCCCCTATGTCTGAGCTAGAGGATCAGCTCAAACGGCCACATCGACATAAAAGGTAAACAGTGGTCACTGTTTTGGTTAGGGGGAACGGCAGTTCTCATGCCCGCTCGACACCTGGTGTGGGCCGAGCTTTGGGTGGTCTTAGAAATTGTTTTGGTAAGAACTGTCCAATTGTATAGGTTAATTGTAATTTTGTACCAATCTGTAAGAATAACGTAAAATAGCTTGAACTGGAGGGTTACACCTCTTTTGAACATTATAAAAATGGTGTGCCTTCCTGGATCGGGGCGCTTGCTGGCTTGAGCTTGCTGGTACCTGCTCCTACCGCTCGCTCGCTAGCCTGCCTGCCTGCCTCGCTCCTGCCGCGGTGCCCTCACGTTCCTGATCGGCCCTGCCCGACGAGGGGCTCGCAGAGGCCTGAAACCTGCTTGGGCCCGATCCTGACGAACAAAGGGACACCACCCAAAACCTTCGAACTTTGCTGAACTGAACTACGAACAGTGAGTAAATTGGAGAAAGAACTCTTTACCTAAAGACTGAATAACTTTAAAGACTCAAAAGAACTCTAAAGAAATCACAGACTCTCTTTTATCTGCTATTTTCTGAACTGTTATTTTACAACTTCAATCCAAAAGAACTCACGTGGGGAATTTAGTTCGGGAGGGGATCTCCGTGTTTGAGCAATAAATCACTTGAAAATCCACAAGTGAGTCTCCACGTATTTTCCCCGCAACCTCCCAAACTACCTTCCGTGACAAATTGGCGACGAGGGTGGGATTGTAACCGTAGAATAACTACAGATTTATGGCAGAAAATATCATGATGGAGCAGCAACAGCCGCAGCTACAGGCTATGGCTGCTGAAGCAGAGTCTGAGTCTGCCACAGTGGAGGCAGAAGATTCACTGGAGGCAGTAGCAGATGATCCAGTTGTTAAGTTGATGTCTGTTTTTGAGATCGCTCACATACGAAAGACTATGGATGCACTTGCAAATGATACCACACCTTTACATCCATCCTGGTACAAATCAAGAACATTTGACCGAAGGAGCAAACCTCCACATGGAAAGAAGCCAGAAGTGAGGTATGCCAAAGCTTATGGTGGTCCAGAAAGCCCTGTGGGAAGCCCCAGGACGAGCCCACGGTCGAGCCCCAGGGGGAGCCCTGAGATCAACCGTCGCTCTAATTCGAGAACATTCTGGGGGCGGAATTCCTATTATGGGCAAGGTGACTACCTGAAGAAGAGACTGGTGGAGTATGACCCCATAAAGGCTGAAATCGGTGCTATGGGTAAAGCCATCATTGATGCAATGAAAAAACTATTAGGCCAGGATGGAAATAAGACAAAACAGGGACGCAAGAGGGGTTCCAGAAACACCTCTCCCAATAAGTCAGGTCAATCTGATCAGCAAAGGGCTAAAAACAAGTCAAAAAACTAGAAGCAGCGATGAATGCTTCAGGCCACACTCATCGCTTCATTTCTGCTTGTCAGTGGTCTGAAAAACCTGAACCCTTCATTATGATTCCAACAGGACCAGATAGAACTGCTGTTAGGTACTTAATAGACACAGGTGCACAAATTACTGTGTTGAATGAGCAATTGGCAAAACGCCTCAGAATTCTGCCATCTAGTAAGAAGATAAAAATAACAGGTGTAACAGGACAGCCTGACATATGCCACTTGGCTAAAACAAAACTATGGTTGCCTGGGGAGAAGAGAAGTACCCTGGTAGAAGTAGCATTAGCTGATTGTCGATATAATATTCTCGGATTTGATGTTTTAGCAGGTAGAAGGTGGCATCTTCCAGATGGAACATTATGGAGCTTTGGTGCTTATGAGGTGAGAAATAAGAGGGGAAAATTAGTACATGCTCTTGTTCATTGGTTACAAACTGCTCCTCCTTTGCCAAAGTCGCACATTACCTGTGTTGCACAATATCCATTGCCAGCAGCAGCTAGGCAAGGTATTACGGAAGTGATAGCTGATCTTGAGAAGAGAAAGATCATCACCAGAACTCATTCTCCTTACAATTCACCTGTCTGGCCAGTCCGCAAACCAGATGGCCGATGGAGATTAACGATTGATTTCAGAAAACTTAATAGTAACACTCTTCCTCTCACTGCAGCAGTTCCTAGTCTCTCATCCACAGTAACAGCGATCCAAGCAGCTTCTCATGCCTGGATGGCGACTCTGGACCTGAAGGACATGTTTTTCATGGTACCACTAAGAGAAGAGGACAAACCGCAATTTGCATTTACTTGGCAAGGTATTCAATACACATTCAACAGTCTCCCACAAGGGTACAAACATAGTGCAACTATTGCGCACAACACACTTGCAGCTTTGCTTGACACTGTTCAACTTCCTAAAGATGTTAAGGTGTATCATTACATTGATGACATCTTGGTGGGAGGGAATGACAAAGAACAAGTTGCTACAGTAGCTGAGAATATTCTAAAGCTGTTAACTGATAAAGGGCTAACTATTCCAAAGGAAAAGTGTCAAGGTCCAAGCCAGGAAGTTAAATTCTTGGGATCCTGGTGGATAGCAGGTGCAATATCTGTGCCAGAGGACACCCTTCAAGAAATTGAAAAGGGTCAGATGCCCCAAAACAGGAAGGAGCTGCAACAATTGTTAGGTACCTTGGGCTACTGGAGAAAACACATCCCAGGTTTCTCTGTAATTGCTCGTCCTCTTTACGATTTGCTTAAGAAGCACAAAGTTTGGGATTGGACTCCACAACATTCTGAGAGCCTGAAAGTTCTCAAAGATGAACTGAAGGCATATCAGAAGTTGGGGCCCTTGCACCCAAAAGACGCCCTGAGGGCTGAATGGGGTTTTTCCGAGAATGCCTCATACTGTGGAATTTTTCAGAGAGGACCCAATGGTCCCAGTAGAGCTCTTTTGTTTTCCTCAACAGCGTTCAAAGAGACCGAGACACGGTACTCGGAATGGGAAAAGGGGCTCCTTTCCCTAACTCGAGCTGTCAAAGAGGCAGAAAAGCTTCGCACTACACAAGACATTGTAGTGCAAGGCCCATTTCCTCTGCTAAAATCGATCCTTAAAGGATCTCCTCCACCAGAAGGAATTGCCCAAAAGGCCACTGTAAGAAAGTGGTATGCTTACCTAGAGGGAATCTCACAGCTTATGCCGCTGAGAGAAGGACCTACTAAGGTATCCAAATTACAGCAGCCCATCAACCCTGACAAGGCACTACTTGGTCAGCCATATAAGCCTTCTCCTATTCAGGTGGCCCCAGAAATGACCGCAGACTCTGATAAATCAGGAGTATGGTTCACAGATGCATCTTCTCGGAGAGTGGGGTCAAAGTGGCGTTACAAAGCCGCTGCCTTGGAGATTGCTACAGGCCAAACCATCACTGAGGAGGGTGATGGCAGTGCACAGGTAGGGGAGTTGCGTGCTCTCATGCTAGCAGCAGAGCACGGAGCAACAACCATTTACACTGATTCCTACTCTACATTCAAAGGTGCCACTGAGTGGATTTGCCAGTGGGAAGCGAATCAGTGGAAGGTTTCAAACGTGGAAGTTTGGAGGGCTGATGACTGGAAAAGACTATTAGAAATAGGCCGATCCAGATCTCTTGAAGTTGGTTGGGTTAAAGGGCATTCTAAACAGCAAACTCCAGTTGCAGCCTGGAATAATCAGGCAGATTTTCTGGCGAAAATAAACATAGTTGAAGATGAGAAAGATGAATGGTGGAGATTAGCTGAATGGCTACACATTAAAAGAGGCCATTCAGGAAAAGCAGACCTCTACTACGAGTGTAGATCCAGAGGATGGCCAATTTCTATGACTACCTGCAGGGAAATCACTTCAGCTTGTCCACAGTGTAAAGTTAGGCTTAGAACCGATCACCCCAACTTAGCTCCAGCACAACATATTAGAGAAGACAAGAAGCTATGGAGCACATGGCAAGTTGATTATGTGGGTCCATTTAAACCCTCACATGGGAAGAGATACATACTGGTGGGGGTGGAAGTAGTTTCAGGATTAGTCATGGCTACAGCAACTAGTGCTGCTACAGGAGCTCAAACTATTGAAGCTTTAAAGCAGTGGTTTAGTTTCTTGACAATGCCAGAGTACATCCAAAGTGATAACGGATCTCACTTCACAGCGTCTTCTGTACAAGACTGGGCTAAGGGTGAGGGAGTCACATGGGTATTCCACACTCCCTATTATCCTCAAGCCAACGATATTGTAGAGAGAACAAATGCTCTGATTAAGAAACATGCCATTGTATCTAAAGGTAACTGGGATAAATGTTTGCCATATGCAGTTTTCATCGTGAATAACCGATGGGGTAACTATGGTAGTCCTAAGATAAGAGCATTTTGTCCTGACAAGCCAGTGGAGAATGTCAACCATCCACCGGATAAGTCTCGACACCTTCAACAATCATTACACAGGTTAAAGGTGGGACAACCAGTAATGGTAAACTTACCTTCAATCGGAGTTGTGCCTATGACCCTGTCAAAACCAAATGGGTTGTATGCATGGGAAGCAACCGATGTAAGTGGGAAAACTCATCGCATCAGTGTACGATGGATTCTCCCAGACTTCTGAATTGCTTTCGCATATACCAGGTTTTCTTGCTTTGTAAATATTCAATAAAGCTGTGTGTTATTCAGGGGGTGGGCATATATATAGGATTAATCTGTTTTAGGTTATAGTAATGTTTATGTATTAGTATACTGTTTATAGCTGTATAATAGTTAGGAATACTTGTATTTTGTTTTGTTTTCCGATTTTTGGCTTAATGTGAGCCAGAGGGTGGAGTATGTCATGGAGGGTAGCAGAAGCCCTTAGCAGGCCTCCCTGCTGTAAAAGTTATAGTGTCTCACATTAATGCCAAGAGCATCGTAAAACCAAAACAGTCCTTCAGCCCCATGAGAAAGTCTCTCCCTAGTCGAGATAAAAGGTAAACAGTGGTCACTGTTTTGGTTAGGGGGAACAGCAGTTCTCATGCCCGCTCGACACCTGGTGTGGGCCGAGCTTGGGGTGGTCTTAGAAATTGTTTTGGTAAGAACTGTCCAATTGTATAGGTTAATTGTAATTTTGTACCAATCTGTAAGAATAACATAAAATAGCTTGAACTGGAGGGTTACACCTCTTTTGAACATTATAAGAATGGTGTGCCTTCCTGGATCGGGGCGCTTGCTGGCTTGAGCTTGCTGGTACCTGCTCCTACCGCTCGCTCGCTAGCCTGCCTGCCTGCCTCGCTCCTGCCGCGGTGCCCTCACGTTCCTGATCGGCCCTGCCCGACGAGGGGCTCGCAGAGGCCTGAAACCTGCTTGGGCCCGATCCTGACGAACAAAGGGACACCGCCCAAAACCTTCGAACTTTGCTGAACTGAACTACGAACAGTGAGTAAATTGGAGAAAGAACTCTTTACCTAAAGACTGAATAACTTTAAAGACTCAAAAGAACTCTAAAGAAATCACAGACTCTCTTTTATCTGCTATTTTCTGAACTGTTATTTTACAATTTCAATCCAAAAGAACTCACGTGGGGAATTTAGTTCGGGAGGGGATCTCCGTGTTTGAGCAATAAATCACTTGAAAATCCACAAGTGAGTCTCCACGTATTTTCCCCGCAACCTCCCAAACTACCTTCCGTGACAAAGCCCAAAATGGTGTTACGTGCAGTGGCACGGGAAACTGGATAGGTTTCCAGCCATCCGGTGCTTGCTTCCACCATGGTCAGCACATATTGCTTTCCAGTCCGAGAACGAGGTAGAGTGATGTAATCAATCTGCCAGGCTTCACCGTATTTGTAATTTGCCCATCGCTCACCATACCACAAGGGCTTCAGACGCTTGGCTTGTTTAATAGCAGCACAAATATCACAATCATGTATAACTTGTGTTATAGCGTCCATGGAGATGTTGATTGCTCTGTCCCGTGCCCATTGGTAGGTAGCATCTCTGCCTTGATGTCCTGAGGAATCATGGGCCCACTGGGCTAAGAACAGTTCACCTCGGTGTTCCCAATCTAAATCCAAATCACAATTTACATCGGTCTGAAACACCTTGGCAGCTAGATCTGCCTGATGGTTGTGCTGATGTTCCTCAGTAGCTTTACTTTTGGGCATATGAGCGTCTATGTGTCGTACTCTTACAGGGATTGCCACATCGCCAATTACTTGCTCTAGAGAGTTTAACTCTATCTTTTATCCTTTCTTTTGTCACCTCAATAATCATTATAGGTTGGGGTTTGGTTCTCTCTTCTGGGTTATCGGGTACAATGGTTACTTGCATCCCTTGCACAACCATCGTGATCTGTCTTACAAAACATGGAATGAGACAAGGTACAATTAATACTACAATCAGCACTCCCCCTCCCACTAAAGCAAATTTAGTAAACCAATCGCTTACTCCCAGGTTATTCCACCAGTTCCCTAAGTTTACCCCATTCCAGGTTTGTACCGGGATGTGAGCAATTTTCTTCATCTCTTTTATCAGTTGGTTAACAGCATTTCCTTCATCATCTATTTCCAGGCAGCAGTTGGTTAGGTTGAATTTCCCACACACACCTCCTTCATGAGCTAGTAAATAGTCTAATGCTAATCTATTTTGATATATAGCAGTTCTCATTTGAGTATTTTGCTTCGCTACCAGGTTCAAAGCATCTCCAGTTTTGTTCTACTACTGCTTGCAGTCTAATTATTCTACTAAGCATATAGATTGGGGTTCGATAACCCCAAGATCCATCTTCTGCCCCTGTTGCAGGATCATAATAGGCAGTGATCCTTTTGGGAGGCCACTCGTTGTCTTTCCAATTTCCTACTTGGAGATCCCTCCTGGCCCTTCTTAACTCATCAGTCTCAGTGTACAGCTGTATGCCTAATCTTTCTTCCTTGGACATAGGTAACAGGAAGAAGCTGGGCCTAATTGTTCCCAATACACATGATCCTACCCAATTTTTGGGTACGTGAGCATATGCTACTCTCCCACATATCCAATAATATCCACTCAGGGCTGGCCACTCATTTATGATTGTGCTACCATTAGTCCAGTTTCTCAATTGGAATGGCATTTCCAGAGGAGTGCCCCATCTTTCCCATGTATTTTTAGTTTCATTCCACTCATAACCTCCTTCACATTCCAAATTCCCTACAAATTGACCATCACCCAGTCTCTGCCAGCAACTCCTTCCAATTATACTGGTTTGTATGACCCACTGCTGCTTTCTATTAGCTCTCTCCACTTTCCAGGTGTTAGGATCAAAGATGTTCGCTTCCATTGATTCCCAGGGCCATCGATCTCCTTGATTGGTACCTCCACAGACATAGCAATTGGTTAAATTCAATAATTTTGCAATATTCTCAGCCAAATTTGCAAAAAAAATTTTAGCAACTTTTGGAATCTCATACTTAACTCCTGATTCTATCTCATGATAAAATGAATGAAATACTAAATGTTGTGATTTCCCTTCTCTACCCTTTTGTAGGACTTTTACATCACCCCTGGGTCTGACCCCTTCCCTACAATTCTGACTCCATATCTCCTGTACTTTGCTTTTTCCCATTTTTCTATGTCATATATTGTTAGATTCACTGGATTACAGGTTTCAGCAGTGCAATTTGCTGATGGGATTCCCCTTTTTACTCCTGCTCTCAGACCTACACACGAATTTGGTCCCTTCTTCCAGGTGGCCTAACAAACACAATTCCACCATGTCTCCCCACAGTAGTACTGGGCTCTTTCCTGGGCTGACACACAAGGTGCTTCCACCACATATACAGGTGAATTATGATACTGGCAGCATTGGCCAGGATCCTCTGGGCAAATATATTTTTCTTGCCTGCTATAATAACGTCTCCACCCGGTTAGAGAAATTCTTGCTAGCAGTGGACACAAAATGATAAACATGAGCAACCCGTGCTGGGAGCATCCTTGAATCCATCTTGGGAGTTAAAATACCAGGCGCTGGGTAGCGTCCCCCCACATGCAGCTGCAGGGGGGGGAGTGCCAGCTGCAGGTGGGCAGAGTTTAGCCAGCCCCAGAGGCTGACCCTCAGATTGTTATGGTATATTGACCTATCCATGCCTTGCATGTAACCCTGTACCTTCTATATGTAACCAATCTTGGTGGAGCACGCCTCTTGCAAGAACGCATATAAGTCTCTGCATCATGGAAATAAAGCAGACTATGACCATCTAACCATATTGGTGAACAAAGAGTCATTGTACCCAGGTGCTCCACCGGTGGTTTGCTAATACCACCCCATATTCCCACAATTAGAAGCACCATCATTGTCAATAGACTGGCAAGCATCAAAAGTTACCCAAAGGGGTTCACTGCGGTTGGTGGTCATTTGGCTTCTTCCTAACAATTTCCCTTTCCCATCATTTGCCCTTATTTCTACCCACCATAGATAGGGAACTTCCTTTGGATCATAACAAGTAATTTTTCCCTTCTCATTACATCTGGCATATTCTGTTTGGTTGTGATAACAGGGATCTAACTTCTGTCCTTTACATTCATAAATTGTAAGGTATACCAATGTTTGAGACACAATTTTGCCCCTCTGAGTTGCAGTGATGCAGTCACTGCAATTCTGGTCTTGTTCCAGGGCTATGAGGCTTAACCCAAATATGCACAGAAGAGGTCCGGTCAGGGCCATGTTACTCAGCGGTCACAGCCCAGAGGGGTTGCAGCCCTTAGCAGACCTTCTTCAGCCGCAGCACTGGTTCCCACTCCGGTCTTGCCCTCTTTTTATTTCCTTGGGTGCCTCTCACTGCCCTTTTGCTTTTCTTGAAATATGTGTCTCAAATTAAAAATAAAATCTTAAACCAACAAACAACAAAACCAAACAAACAACACAAAAAAAAAAACCCTAAACCAAATCAAACAAAACAGAATCCTCCAATTTTCCCCCACTAAACAACCCCTCTTGTTTTTAACAATTTCAAGACCTTTTGTCAGTTTTGAGTATTGGTTCTGAAGTCCAAATTAATCCCCTAGGAGTGATAAGTGTTTAGGAATTCCACCAGTGCTTATCTTATTGCCTCCTTAGCGTCACTTTTGTTTCTCCTGGGTCCGAAGTCACTTGCCACTCCTTGACAGGTCCTTTCACTCGCGAGGCATGTGTCCATCCTCTTTCTGCTGTTCTGATGGCCGTTTCTGTGGTCAGCAACACAAGAAAGGGGCCTTCCCACATGGGTAACAAAGTTTCTTCTTTCCAAGTCTTTATCAGTACCTTATCACCAGGTTTAATTTTATGGATTGCAAACCCTAGAGGTGGAGTTTGATCCAGCATCCCCGTCTCCCGTAATTCATGTTGCCTTTTGGAGATTTCTATTATACATTTCTGGATGTTCTTATCCTCTATCAATTTGTTATCCATGGGCATCCCGGCCGAATATGGCGTTCCGTATAGCATTTTGTAGGGGGAAAGTCCCGTGCTACTATGTGGCTTTGTCCTTAGGTTTAACAATGCTATAGGCAGACATTTAATCCATGATAATTGAGTTTCCAACATTAATTTTGCTAATTGTTGTTTTAGTGTTTGATTCATTTGTTCAACCTTCCCTGAAAACTCTGGGGGTGCCACCGAGTGTGATATTCCCATGAAATACCTAAGATTTCTGATAGTTTCATAATTATTTTTTGAGTAAAATGTGTCCCTTGGTCTGAATCAATATGTTCCACTACTCCATACCTTGGTATTATATTTTCCAATAATACCTTTACCACCATATGTGCAGTTGCTCTGCTCACTGGGTAAGCTTCCACCCATTGGGTTAGGTGATCTACTATAACTAATAAATATTTTATCCTTTGTTGGAGAAATTCTTGTTAGCAGAGCACACAAGAACTGATAAACATGAGCAACCCGTGCTGGGAACGTCCTTGGATCCATCCTGGGAGCTTAGATAGCAGGCACAGGGTGGTTTCCCCCCACATGCAGCTGTGGGGGGTGGAGTGCAGCTGCAGGTGGGCAGAGTTTAGCCAGCCCCAGAGGCTGACCCTTAGAATGTTATGAGATACTAACCTATGCACGCATTACATGTAACCTGGACCCTCTGAGGGTAACCAATCTTGGTGGAGCACGCCTCTTGCTAGACTGCATATAAGTCACTGTATCATGGAAATAAAGTGGATTTGACCATCTAGCCATATTGGTGAACAAAGAGTCATTTTCCCATAGCGCTCCACCGACTTACTCCAACAACTGGCGCCCGAATGGAGGAATCGGGCATTCAGCTCGACCGAGGCAAGCCGGCAGCAGGTGAGACTGCGTTCAGAAGCTGTAGGGTTGGCCCGAAGAGAGGGGGCTGATTATATTGTGGATGTCCTTCGCATCGAAGGAACTATCGTCATCGGTGCTGCTGGCCAGGTGGCGCTGCCTCACGACGGGGGCAGTAGCTGGACGTTCATTTCCGGAGTGAACAGCCCATGTGTGTAAGGCAGGTAAGGCCCACAGGGAATTTGCTGGGGCACTGCGTCTGCTGGCGTATATATCTCATGAGAGAAGTTCCGCCGGACATTAAGCTCCAAGAGCTGTTGGCCCGGGCGCATGCGCAGGGTCTTATGAGCGCATAGGAGGCTAGAGGACTTTATATCAATCTAGCCGGAGCGCTGGGAGAGACGCGCTTGGGACTGAGTTGCAGCTGACTGTAGACCCGTTAAAATCGCTCGAATCTGCCTGGCGAGACTTAAATCATTGCCTTAGCGGACGAAAATCCCGCCGGCAGGCGATGGCTGCCGCGCGTCACCGGGAACCGCCCCCGACCAGCACCCGTAATGGCGGCTGCCTGTAGCGACTCACCGACACCCCGTAACGGCGACTGCCGATAGCCACCCAACGGCAGCAAGTTACAAACGCTTCTCAGCTTGAAAAAGTTTTCGGGACTGCCGTGCAAAGAGCGGCTGCCTGCCGCCGTGTGTACTGTGTCGAATCTACCGCTGTAGCGAATCTGCCAGCTGCTGCAGCGCGATCGCCGGGTCTGTTATCGACCGGAATGGAGCCCCAACCCACCGCGCCCCCGCCGATGATTGCATGCGATGCAGGACAGAGACTTTTAGCTTTCAACCGGTCAAAGACGCTACTGAAGGTACAGAGGAACGAACGGCAGAGAGAACGGACCGACGGCAGAAGCCACCGCGCCAGACAGCTCGGGACCCCCCCCCCCCCTTTTTCCGCGGCTCGGCGGAGCAGTCTCCAGATCCGCCCCCCTTCACCGTTGCAGCCCGCTGCGCCCCCGCCCACCCGCCCCATCTCCAGCGGACCACATTCTGCAGCCCAGAGCTCTCCCGAGAGTCTTCAACAGCTGGGGGACTGAGGGAGATGCCGGGAGGCGATCGGTGGGGAGGAAAGAATTTATGGGTTTCCTTGAGTTGCTTCAGAGTTTGGTCAATTTGCAATTGTAAAGCTACAGGGGGATTAGCATTTCAATAGCTCACACAGCTTAGCCTCTGCCTTTTTCCCTTTTTTTCTCTCCTGTCTTCTGCCTCTGTCTTGAAGAGTCTGAGAGGAAAGGCGGCAGTTTAAAAGTTTTCAGAGTAGATTTCATATTAGGTACTAAGGATAGATAGCAGGGGGAAAGAAGGACAGAAACAACAAGTGGTGGCTGAGCTGAAACAGCTGGGGGCTGGGCAAGATGGAGTAGAGGACACCAGCGGCGCTGCGGCAGGTCCTCCCCCTCCTCCTCCCCCCCCACTCGCCACCCGCGGAGAGGCCCGCGGGGCCCCGGTTCCCACCCCCCCCCCCCCCCCCCCCCCCCCCCCCCCCCCCCCCCCGTCTCCTCTGCCTTCCCGTTGTCTCTTTTTACAGATTTTTTTTTTCTCTGCTGGAGTTATCTCTTTTTACAGATTTTTTTTTTTCTGCTGGAAGAAACAGAGCCTCAGAACTGTTTTGACAATGCCAGATGTGAGGAGAAAGCTCTTCACTGAGAGAGTGATTGGATACTGGAATGGGCTGCCCGGGGAGGTGGTAGAGTCGCCGTCCCTGGAGCCCTGGAGCTGTTCAAGGCAAGATTGGACGTGGCACTTGGTGCCATGGTCTAGCCTTGAGCCCCGTGGTGAAGGGTTGGACTTGATGATCTGTGAGGTTTCTTCCAACCCTGATGGTACTGTGATACTGTGCTACTGTGATACTGAAGACAGATGTCAGAAAGTTTATGGAAATGTTAACAAGAATAACGAGGACGACTTAGAACCGTTTTTGCCTCTGTTACAGGCATGGACACACACAGGTGCATCTTTTTAGCCACCTGATAATGACAGTTCGCACTCGAAATGATAGCAAATAGTTCCTGACTGGGGTATTTACCCGTCGCCTTACTGATTAATTCCTTCTACGGACTAGGCACCCATTGCACTGGCAAAAGAAAAGAGAGGGAGATTGCTAGGAAATAGCAGAGATGCCAGTGCCACTGACAATGGGTGGAAATTCATACAGGCACAGAAAGCACCAAACAGGACAGACTAGCACATTTATTACTAGAACTCAGATGCATTGCCTCTCTCAGCGAGAGCATGGGCACTGAAATCCCCATTACAAGTCACTAACCAGATTCTGGACTAGGAGCAGGGAATGATAGGGCTTGTAGGCTAACGCCAGTCAGCTCCTTCCCCCCAATAAACTTGTTCAAGCAGATAAATACAGGACTATTTTTGAAGGCCTTTTTTGATGGTACCATATTTTGGAGTATAGAAGTTTACTGGAGCAGCTGCTAATTGCAATGAAATGAGTCTTGTGACAATTCTGACTTTCTCCTTTCCTGAGAATACCATGGTATTGTTATCTTCTTGAATTTTCTTTGCTTTTTCTTGAATTTCCTCCAGCTGATAGATTTTTAGAGTTAGATAAGTTAAGGCTAAGGGTTTGTTATATGACAATTTTGGGAATTTAGGATATAAGGATACTATGGGATGGTTTTTTTTTTTGTATATCTGGGCATTATTGAAAAAAGAAAAAAAAAGGGGGGGGGGATGGGTTAGAGGACAGTAGGATAGCAGAAGAATTTTTTTCTTTTTTTGAGATTTTTCTAATCCCATTATACAGACTAGGCCAGTGGATCTGCTAGCCTAGACAATGGATATGTCTGCATTTGTTCTTGTATCTGCTTGTGTTTGATCATTTATCTTCACAGGCCTTGATGAAGACCAACCTGATTATGACCAACCTGTTTTTTCCTAAAGTGAGCAGAAGTCTTGCTCAGATGGCAGAACTGTGAAAGGACTTGAAAGGAGCACTGACATGATGATTGTATTTGTATGGATTTGACCATCTAGCCATATTGGTGAACAAAGAGTCATTTTCCCATAGCGTTCCACCGACTATTTTCCCAACAATCCTTCCTGCTTTGGGTAATTCTGTAAATTCTATTTGCACTCGTTTGAATGGTCGATATGCTGTTTTTCTCCCTCCCCGAGCTTTTTGCTTAAATACTGCCTTGTTTACCCTTTTACAGATTAGACATCCTTGCGTGATCTGTTTCACTATATCGTATAGCCCTATACACCCATACTGTTTCAGGAACTGGTCTCCTAATGCTTTGGTTCCCCAGTGGGTCTGATTATGTAGTCTTTGAAGAATTAGGCAGCTGCATGCCTTGGGCAAAATCTCCCTCTGGTCTGGGAGCTGCCACTTCCCATCTCTTGATCTTATTCTCCTCTTCCCCTGAAAACTTTTTTCCCATAAATGTGTTAATTTCCTGTTCTTGGTGAAGTGTATAAGTCTCACAAGGGCCGCCTTCACCTTGAACTGCAGCCTTTTGGACCTCTATATTAGCTCTGTTGTTTTCCCGAACTTGTAAATCAAATCCTTGTTGGTGGCCCTTTATATGTACTACAGCAACCTCCTTTGGTTCCCTTAATTCCTTTAATATCAGGGTTATCAATTCTTGATGAATGAGTCCTTTCCCTTGAGTATTTTTGAGTCCTCTTTCTTCCCATATTTTCCCAAATGTATGCACCACTCCATAGGCATATTTAGAGTCTGTGTAGATGGTTCCTGTTTTGTCCTTTAATAATTCAAGAGCCCTGTAAAGGGCGTACAACTCACAGGCCTGAGCTGACCATGACGGATTTAGGGACCCTGATTCCACTGGCTCTAACTCTCCATTAATTATCGCATATCCTGATTTCCGTTTCCCTTCTATAACTCTAGAGGATCCATCCACAAATAATTTTTCCCCTTTATCTAATTCACTCTCCTGAAGGTCTGGTCTCACCTTTGTCTGAGTTTCTATAACCCTTATACAGTCATGTTCCAAATTGTCTGGGGGTTTCCCATATAAGAATTGAGCAGGATTCTGAGCAGGTGTTATCTTTAATTCCAAATTTGGAGAGTCAATGAGTATGGCTTCATATTTCAGTATTCGGCTGTCTGTGAGCCATCTCTCTGCTTTCTGTTGTAACACTCCCCTCACATTGTGAGGGGTGTAAACTGTCAATTGAGCATGTAGGGTTATTCTTCTCGCTTCCTCAATTAATAAAGCTGTGGCCACCAAGGCTTGAAGGCAAGCTGGCCATCCTCTGCTTACTGGATCCAATAATTTTGAACTATATGCCACTGGTTTCTTGCTCCCTGCCCAATCTTGAGCCAGTACCCCATAAGCTGTTTGGTTTGAAATATTTACAAACAAATAAAAAGGCCTTCCCAAATCTGGTAAGCTCAAAACGGGGGCTTGCAATAAAATATTTTTAAGATCGCTCAACCTCTGCTCATCTTCTTGAGTCCACCTGGGACGTTCATGTGGGAGTTTTTAATATAGAAATTTTACCCTTTCTCTATATCCTTCTACCCATTGTCTACAATATCCAAGAAGTCCCAATAACTGTCTGACTTCCTTCTTATTTTCTGGAGTCTTCATCCCCAAGATCCCAGATATTCTTTCAGGGTCTAGTTTCTTTTCCCCTTTGCTCAACCAGTGTCCTAAATACTTTACTTCTTGTTCTGCAAATTGTAGCTTTTGTTTCGATACCTTAAGTCCTTTTGCTCCTAAAAAAATTAGAGTCTGTATGGTGGCTTCTCAGACTGCCTCTTCAGTTTTTCCTGCTATCAGTAAGTCATCCACATACTGCAGCCATTTTATCCCTTCTGGAAACACCAGCTGTTCTAATAACTTCTCCGATGTTTGACCAAATAAGTTGGGGGGACTCTGTAAATCCCTGAGGTAATACTGTCCACCTTAACTGTTGCCTTCTCCCTGTCTCTGGATCTTCCCATTCAAAAGCAAAGTAATCCCGCGATTCTTCCTTTAGTGGGCAAGCCCAGAAGGCATCCTTTAGGTCTATTACACTGTACCACTGAAATTCTGGAGGTAAGTTGTTTAATAGGGTATGAGGGTTTGCTACCACAGGGAATTTAGTGACTGTTCTCTGATTTACTGCTCTGAGATCCTGTACCATCCTAAAGGAGCCATCCGGCTTCTTAATCAGTAAGATGGGTGTGTTATGTGGGGACATACAAGGTTCCAAGAGCCCCTGTTGTAACAATCTGTCTACAATTGGTTTGAGTCCTTTACGTCCCTCTTGGGAAATCGGATATTGCTTGAGAATCCCTTATATGTATCTCGATGGGATCCATTTCTATTTTCCCCATCTCCTGACCATCGTACCACACGGACGGGTTTATATATTCTGCATCCCTTTGCGTTAAGGTGTACATCCTCACCTGTAATTTATTTCCCTCGCTCTGAATCCCCAGTTTTAGTTTCAAGATTAAATCTCATCCCAGTAGGTTATGCTCTGCCTCTGGCAATAATAACAAATCGTTTAGACAAATTTTATCCTCTGCTTCTATTTCTACTTCCTTTAAAACAGGTACTTTAAATGGTTCTCCTTTAGCTCCTATAACCATCGTGTGATTCTTCCCTTTTTGTACCCCTGTTGGGAGTTTTTTAATGGTGGTTTTCTCAGCTCCTGTGTCCACTAAAAATTCCACTTCCTCCTTATGGGGACCTATTAATAATTTTATCAAGGGCTCAGTAGATGGTGGGGTCCCCAAAAGATACAGCCCCTGACTCTCCTGGTCTTCCTCGAATAATTTCTCATCCTGTGTCCTTTTGCAGCAATATTTCTGGATATGTCCCTTCTTATTGCAATAATAACACACAGGAGGTTCTCTTTCTCTTGCACTCTGATTCTACAGAGGCCCCTTGAGCCTCATCCCTTTTAATTCTTTAGTTGTAGCTTGTACTTTCTGACTCTCCCTTACTGCTGCTACAAGGATCTTAGCTTTCGCTTTCTGTTTTTCTGCATCCCTTCGGACATACACTTTCTGGGCTTCTCTAAGTAACTCCTCTAATCCCCTCTCCTGCCAGTTTTCCAATTTTTCAAGTTTCCTTCTGTCCTGGAGTCCTGTACCCCTAAATTCCTCTCCTGCCCGGACTTCAGGGGGAAAGGGGAAAAGCCGCCTGGTTTCCCCCCCCCCTCGCCTGCCCTGCAGCCGAGAAGGGGGGCGGCGACTGCCCCGTGAGTTCCCGCGCTGGAGCCAGGCTGGGATTGGCCGTGCGCTTTCGCGCCTAAAGTGTGGTAACTCTGCCCTTTGTCTAGCGAAGGGTATAAATATTGGGGGTCTTCCCGCCTTTGGGGTTCCCGCTTTGGATTTTGCGTGTGCCTGGACGAGTTCGCTCACTCTCCTGTGCCTGCACTGCAGAGAGACCAAAGGACTTGCCTTGGTGTTAAGCACACCTTTGTCTGCCTAACGACCCTTAACGACTCTTAACGACTCCTGTAGCCGCTGGAGGAGGAAGACCGACTGCACGAGCCAGCCTGAGTGAGTTATTTGGCTTAGCTTAATTTAGTAAGAAACCGCTATTAATTAATAGCTAAAGCCTTTTCCAAAAACTGACTTCCAAATATATATAGTCAGATTATTAATGGTATCCTCGTAGAATTCTCATGCAACTGAACCTGTTTATCAAACGAAATTAATCTTTGTATATATAGTTGTGGGGGCGGGTTTTGTAAAAATAAAAAATATCTATTTTTGATAAATTTCGACTCGGCCACGAATTATTACTGCCCTCCGCAACATTATGGCGCAGTGTATGCAGGGTAGTTCAATCATAGAATTTCTACAAGAAAAGGGATGCCTAATCACAGGTCTTGATTTAATTTGGGCTCAGAAAAATTGTAAAAATCCGGAGAAAATCCTGGAGAAATTAGCTGAGCGCTCAGACCCTGTGATTTCTGAGTCTCCAACGGAGCATTTCTCTGTTGTTCTGGGGTCAGTCGTGACCCAGACTCTGGCCGAATTTGAAAATTATGAAAAAAGAATTCAGGCCTTGGAAAAGGATTTATTAGCCGAAAAAGCTAAATGCCAAAGTATCTGGGAAAGCATGCTGGCGCAGACAAAGAGCCTGACCGCGGCACTGACTGCCCGGATGAAAGAAAGGCTTGTAACGCCTGCAGACACCACCTCTTCGGTCTCCGTGTCTGAATTTGAATGGAGTGATTCGCGGGAATCGGGGAGAAAGGCAGAGAATGCCCCGAGGGGCTCTTCGGGGGAGAGAAGTTCCCCGAAACCAGGCACAAAAGACTCTGCCAGAGACGCAGAGAATTCCTCTGCACATGCCTCTGCGCGGCAGAAAGCCTCAAAGCCACGCAGAAAGCGCAGGTCCCGACCGGACTCTCCCGTAGCTAGCGGTGAAGAGAGCTCCGGTGAGGAGGGCGCCGCGGTGCACAGGCACGTGTTGCCTGTGATCAGGACTGAGTCCGTGAAGGGCAGGAAAGGCGCTGCAGGGACCTCCGTGATCAAAAAACAGTTCACAGACGCACAGCTCAGTGACTTACAAGTCAAATATGCGAGAGATCCTGGGGACTCAGTCGCTGACTATGTGTATCGAGTGTCCCGAGCCGGTGGGGACCGGGTCCTTCTAGACTCGCAGGAAGCTGCTGGAGACTGGGGGGACGATGTGTTCCTGACACGTGAACCCGAGGGGACACACAGCCTCACCGCTCGGATAGCTTACTGGGCAAGCAGTGTCCGTCCAGCCTACCGGGGGGAGCCAACGGAACTAAGAGTCACCAGCTCCTCTGAGCTCATCACTGCTCTCCGCAGACTTGCCTGTGTCCAGGCTATCTATGATAAGGGACATTATGATTGCCCATTTTATGCCCCTGTGGACCCGGAGAGACTGCACCCTATTATGAAGGGTTTGCCAGCAACTCTGCAAATCCAAGTAATGAAGAACGTTGAGAAAATTGAACGTGTGCTTGGAGAAAATGCAGAGAACGATGGTGCTAAAGAGCACGTAATGACTTGGGCTGAGCTGTTAACTGACTTGAATGCCCACGGGCTGCAGTTTGGGTTTGGGTCTCCTGAAGGAAAAGGGGCTGGGGAGAGACAGTCTCGTGCTTCTCCCCCAGAAAATCCCAGGACTCTGCACAGGCAGGTCCGGCCAGTGCAGGACTGCCCCCCCAGGGGGACCGGTCCTTCAGGCTTCTCCCCGAGGGAAAGGGGCAGAGACCAACAGAGTGACTGGAGACCCAGAGAAAAGAACAGCTGGTATAGACAAGCCCTGACTTTAGGGGTACCAAAGACTGTTTTAAGGCAGCTGGCAGACTGGCAGCTGAAGGATCTAGTGCGGTGCCTTCAGAAATCGGCTGCAAAATCCAGAGGCAGCCGTGAGAAACCCAGGGCCAGCGACAGCGGCTCGCCCAGCGGTGGCTCCGGGAGCGGCACGCCCAGACGCGGCAGCCCCCCCGCGACTGTTTCAGCTGCTTCTCCGGGTAGGAAGGTTAACTCTTCCTTGCCTTCCCGGCAGGAGTCAAAAAACTAAATGAGGCGGTGACTGCGTCAGGCCTCTGTCACCGCTTTGTAAACATCTGTCAATGGTCTGACAACGATGAGCCCTTTATCCTAATCCCCACTGGACCCGGTAGAACGGCCGTAAAATTCCTAATTGACACAGGTGCTCAAATTAGTGTTTTAAACTTAGAATTGGCAAAGAGCCTGGGGATATATCCATCCCGTAAAAGGATAAGAATACAAGGTGTTACAGGGGCACCTGATAGCTGCTACCTAGCTAAAACAAGGGTGTGGCTCCCAGGGGACAAACGCAGCACCTTGGTGGAAGTTGCCTTAAGCCCCTACCCGGGGAATATATTGGGTTTTGATGTGCTGGCTGGCAAGAGGTGGCATCTTCCAAACGGCTCTCTTTGGAGCTTCGGTGCCTACGGGGTGGAGTCAAGGAAGGTGAGAACAGCCCATGTAAACACCTTGCAGTTGGCTCCAGCGTTACCTCAAGCTGGCATCACCTATGCATCTCAATATCCCTTACCTGCAACAGCCAGGCAAGGCATCTCTGAGGTGATTGCCGACTTGGAGAGGAGACAGATAATCTGTAGGACTCACTCTCCATATAATTCCCCGGTCTGGCCCGTTAAAAAACCGGATGGGCGCTGGAGACTAACAATAGATTATAGGAAGCTGAATGCTAATACTCCTCCCCTCGCAGCAGCAGTGCCTAGCCTAACCTCAGTGGTCACAGCCATTCAGGCTGCATCCCACTCGTGGATGGCTGCCCTGGACATCCGGGATATGTTTTTCATGATTCCCCTGAGAGAGGAGGATAAGCCTCAGTTTGCTTTTACCTGGCAGGGGATTCAGTACACCTTTAACCGTTTACCCCAGGGGTACAAGCACTCTCCTACCATTGCCCACAATGCACTGGCAGTGCTTCTGGACACTATCAAGGTCCCAGAAGGCGTTGTCATTTATCAATATATAGATGACATATTAGTGGGTGGGGACAACAAAGACCAGGTGGGCTCCGTAGCAAAAGCCATCTGGGAACTGCTGACCCAGAATGGGTTAGACATCCCCTCTGCCAAGTGCCAAGGCCCAGGACAGGAAATCAAATTCCTTGGGGCCTGGTGGATAGCAGGAGCAGTGGCAGTGCCTGCTGACACCCTGGAGGAAATTGAAAAGGGCCAAATCCCCGGGAACAAAAAGGAACTGCAGAAGTTATTGGGAACCCTTGGATATTGGAGGAAGCATATTCCCGGCTTCTCGGTGATTGCCAGGCCACTGTATGATCTGCTGAAAAAGCACAAGGCCTGGGATTGGACAGCAAAACACGGTGAGAGCCTTAAAACCCTTAAGGATGAGTTAAAGGCCTACCAGAAACTGGGCCCACTACACCCACAGGATCCCTTAAGGGCAGAATGGGGCTTCTCTGAACACGCTTCCTATTGTGGAATCTATCAGAAGGGACCTAAAGGCCCCACTAGAGCCCTGTTGTTTTCCTCTACAGCGTTCAAGGACACTGAGAGGAGGTATTCTGAATGGGAAAAGGGGCTCCTTTCCCTTACAAGGGCTGTTAAGGAGGCAGAGAAGCTTCGCACCACACAGGATATTGTGGTGCAAGGACCTTTCCTCCTGCTTAAACCAATTCTCAAGGGATCCCCTCCACCAGAGGGGATAGCCCAAAAATCCACTGTAAGGAAGTGGTATGCCTACTTAGAGGGAATTGCCCAGCTCATGCCTCTAAGAGAGGGCCCGGCCAAGGTGTCCAAACTCCAGCAACCAGTAAATCCAGATACAACTTTACTGGGACAGCCCTATAAGCCATCTCCAATAGATGTAGCTCCAGAGATAACCACAGACTCTGACACTGAGGGAGTGTGGTTCACCGATGCCTCTTCCCAGAGAGTGGGCTCACAGTGGCACTACAAAGCAGCAGCTTTAGAAATCAGTACAGGCAGGACTGTTACTGAGGAGGGTGAAGGCAGTGCTCAAGTGGGTGAACTGCGGGCCCTCATGTTAGCTGTAGAAAATGGTGCCAAAGCCATCTACACAGACTCCTATGCCACCTTTAAGGGAGCTACGGAGTGGATTTGCCAATGGGAGGCAAATCAATGGGAGATTGGCAGCACCAAGGTCTGGAGAGCTGGAGATTGGCAGAGACTGCTGGAGATAGGCCGGTCGAGACCCATCAAGGTGGGGTGGGTCAAAGGGCACTCTAAGAAGGAAACCCCTGCTGCAAAATGGAATCAGCAGGCTGACTACCTGGCACGTATCCATGTAGTGGGCAGTGGGGAAAAGGATTGGGAGAGATTAGCTGAATGGTTGCACCTTAAAAGGGGACATTCAGGCAAAGCTGATCTCTACTATGAGTGCAGGTCTCGGGGATGGCCAGTCTCACTCTCAACATGTGAGACCATTGTTTCAGCCTGTCCACAATGCCAGATAAGGCTGAAGGCCAACCACCCAAACCTTGCACCAGCCCAGCATATCCGCCAGGACAAAAGTCTCTGGAACACCTGGCAGGTGGATTATGTGGGACCCCTCAAACCATCGCATGGAAAAAAATACATACTGGTTGGCGTAGAAGTGGTCTCTGGTCTAACCATGGCCACTGCCACCAGTGCAGCCTCGGGAGCTCAAACCGTTGAGACTCTCAAACACTGGTTCGGCATCTTGCCAATGCCTGAGTGCATCCAGAGCGACAATGGATCGCACTTCACTGCAACCTCAGTGCAAGACTGGGCACGTAGTGAAGGGGTGAAATGGGTGTTTCATACCCCATATTACCCCCAGGCAAATGGCATTGTCGAGAGGGCAAATGGCCTGATAAAAAGACATGCAAATGTGTCTAAGGGTGGCTGGGACTCGCGTTTGGCCCAAGCAGTCTTTACAGTCAATAATCGTTGGGGAAGCTATGGAAGCCCCAAGGTTAAGGCCTTCTGCCCAGCTGAGCCTGTAGTGGACAGTGACCTTGTGCCAGGGGGAATTAAGGATAAATCCTTGTCCCAGATGCAAGTGGGCCAACCTGTGCTTGTCAGGCTACCCTCTATAGGGGTGGTGCCAATGACACTGGGTAAACCCAGAGGCTTATATGCCTGGGAAGCCCTAGATGCAAATGGAAAAGGCCACCGGATCAGTGCACGGTGGATCGTCCCCAATTATTAATTGTCAAGCCTGGCCTTTATAGGCCGAGGCAGATTTTGTCTCCTTACAGGTTAAGGTCGAGGCAGAGGACCAGTTCCTGACCACCTGACCAGCACCTGGGAAAGGGAGAACCAGCTACACAAGGGATGGAGTCATATCACCGGGGTGGCCAGTGGATGATGGCATCAGGACCCACGGACTGTGACCTCCAGCCATGGACTCAGAGCATCCAAGGCTCTGCCATGAACTTGGTTGCTCTACCAGGAACAGAGCAATCTTCAAATTGACTGTGTAGCTTTATTTAATACTGTTTGGGCTATTGTTAAGCCTTGTTAAGTATTGTTAAATATTGTTGGGGCGATTAATGTATTACCTATTGTTAATGTTGGAAAAGGCTAAGCCATATATATATATTAATAGGTTCCTAAATTGAAGGGGGATCACTTCTCACTCAAGTTCTAGACAAAGATGCTCATTACCACCGGGGTGGGATGTCCTGGAGTCCTGTACCCCTAAATTCCTCTCCTGCCCGGACTTCAGGGGGAAAGGGGAAAAGCCGCCTGGTTTCCCCCCCCCCCTCGCCTGCCCTGCAGCCGAGAAGGGGGGCGGCGACTGCCCCGTGAGTTCCCGCGCTGGAGCCAGGCTGGGATTGGCCGTGCGCTTTCGCGCCTAAAGTGTGGTAACTCTGCCCTTTGTCTAGCGAAGGGTATAAATATTGGGGGTCTTCCCGCCTTTGGGGTTCCCGCTTTGGATTTTGCGTGTGCCTGGACGAGTTCGCTCACTCTCCTGTGCCTGCACTGCAGAGAGACCAAAGGACTTGCCTTGGTGTTAAGCACACCTTTGTCTGCCTAACGACCCTTAACGACTCTTAACGACTCCTGTAGCCGCTGGAGGAGGAAGACCGACTGCACGAGCCAGCCTGAGTGAGTTATTTGGCTTAGCTTAATTTAGTAAGAAACCGCTATTAATTAATAGCTAAAGCCTTTTCCAAAAACTGACTTCCAAATATATATAGTCAGATTATTAATGGTATCCTCGTAGAATTCTCATGCAACTGAACCTGTTTATCAAACGAAATTAATCTTTGTATATATAGTTGTGGGGGCGGGTTTTGTAAAAATAAAAAATATCTATTTTTGATAAATTTCGACTCGGCCACGAATTATTACTGCCCTCCGCAACACCTTCAAATGTCTTCCCAGGCTTTATCCACAAATTGTGTCCTTAGGAGAGTAACCCCTGCCACTGAATTAGGATCTATTCCTGAATACATTTGTAAACTCTTTCTCAGCCTTTCCATCCATAGTGTTGGAGACTCATCTTTCCCTTGTTCTTCCTCAAAGGCCTTGTTTATATTCTGCCCTCAGGGGACTGCTTCCTTTATTCCTTGTATTATTAGTGTTCTTAGGTCTCTCATATTTTGCCTTCCAAGGGGTTACTGATGATCCCAATGGGGATCCACATTTGGCCATTTCTGATCTCCGGGGGGGCCATTCTGATTCTGGTGTTCCCATATTCTCATTCCAGCTTGTCTGATCATCCCTCTCTCTTTGACAGTAAATAGGATACCCAAAATTGACTGTATTTCCTCCAACGTATATGTGCCGGGACCTAAAAACTGGTCTAGACTCTCAGCCACTCCTAAGGGATCATCCAATAACATTCCCATTTCCTTCTTAAAATTTCTTACATCAATCATGTTCAATGGTACAGCCATGAATCCTATCCCTCCCTTAGTGGTGTGATGGTTTAATTCGCTTAGCCTGCTTAATAGCAGCACAAATGTCACAGTCATAGATGACTTGGGTGATAGTGTCCTTCTTACTGGTGGGAACTGCCATGGTAGAGACTTTGTTGATCACATCCTGAGGAATGTAACGGTGACCATCCTGCCACCGCACTCCCAGAAACTGAATTTCTTTGGCAGGTCCTTTGACCTTGTCTCTCTTAATGGCAAAACCTGCTTGCAACAGAATGTCAATGATTTTGTTACCTTTCTCGAAGACTTCCTCAGCAGTTTGGCCCCACACAATGATGTCGTCGATGTACTGGATGTGCTCTGGAGCATTACCTTTCTCCAGTGCATTGTGGATGACTGAATGACAGATGGTTGAGCTGTGTTTCCACCCCTGAGGCAAACGGTTGAACTGGTACTGGATTCCTCTCCAGGTGAATTCAAACTGAGGCCTGCACTCCTTTGCTATGGGAATAGAGAAGAAAGCATTAGCAATGTCTATGGTAGCATACCATTTAGCCTCCTTCGATTCCAGCTCGTACTGGAGTTCCAGCATGTCCGGCACAGCTGCACTCATGGGTGGCGTCACCTCGTTGAGGGCACGAAAGTCAACTGTCAGTCTCCAGTCGCCCGTAGGTTTGCGCACAGGCCAGATGGGACTGTTGAAAGGTGAATGAGCTTTCTCGATGACAGCCTGACTCTCCAGTTGACGAATCAGCTGATGAATGGGCAACAAAGAGTCATGGTTAGTTCTGTACTGCCTATGGTGAACAGTTTGAGTTGCAATTGGCACTTCCAGGTCCTCTATGTCATGATGTCCCACAACTGCAGATTCATCAGAAAGTTCAGGTCTATTAGACAATTTCAATTTATCATCCTCAATCTCTACAGATGCTATTCCAAAAGCCCATTTGTGACCCTTAGGATCTTTGAAACAACCTTGTCTCAAAAAGTCAATTCCCAAAATGCAAGGCGCATCAGGACCAGTTACAATAGTATGTGTCTTCCACTCTCTACCAGTTAAACTGATCTCAGCCTGTATCTTAGTTAACTCTTGAGATCCACCAGTGATTCCAAAAATAGATATGGACTCTGTCCCTTTGCAATTTGATGGCAATAAAGTACACTGAGCACCTGTGTCAACTAAAGCCCTGTATTTCCGAACTCTTGAACTGCCAGGCCACCTAATGAACACATTCCAATAGATTCGGTTCTCTCCACTATCCCTTTCCTCCTCCTGGCTGGAGGCAGGGCACCCCTAATGCTGAACATGGCATGTAGGGTGTACACAGTGATTGGTGTTGTTGTGAGAGGAACTGCAACTGTTGGAACAATTGCAGTTGCTCTCGGGAGCTGAAGAAGTGACAGCTACTTTCCTGGCATTTCTGCCTCTGCTTCTGCCACTCTGCAGATCCTTGACTCTCTTTGAAAGAGCTGAAGTAGGTTTACCATCCCACTTGTTCATGTTCTCACCATATGTGTCACCCAGAAGTATCCACAGTGACGCATGTGATTGCTGCTGTCTGGGTGGAATTTGTCTCCTCCTGGGCTGGAATTGCCTTGCAGGAGGTGGGCGTCTGTTCCTGACTGCAGAAACATGCACCCATTCAGATGATGCAGGAATGGTATCCTTTACCAGATTGGAAATTGAGGTTTTAAGGTGCTCCTTCAGTTCTTTCATAGTATCTTTAATCTCTGTGGTCATAGTTTTTATGGCACAGATTAGGCCAGAATGAGACAAGCTGTCCTCTATCTGCCTGAGCTGATCAGTGAATTCACCAACAGTGAAAGATCTTCCTTGCTAGAAATTTACTGGCCAAGATGTTAGCATAGGATGAAGGAGCAAGCTTAATCAGCTTCTTCATGAGACCTGTTCCCAAAGGAATATCGTCAGGCTCATGAGTACCATGATCTCCATAAAGCACTTCCTTCACAGCAAACTCCTTCAGAAGCTTAATTCCCTGCTCAACGGTGTTCCACTTCTTGGCAGCCCATGGCAAATCATCTCGGGAAGGATATCTCATAGCCACAGCCAACAAAAGGCGTGTCCACAAGCTAACCCTACCAAGAGGACTTGCTAGGTGTTTGTCCACTCCACTCTCCTTAGTGAGTGGTCCCAGCTGCTTGGCAGACTTGTCTCCTACCTGCAGAGCATTAGCACCAATGCCACGGCATCTCACTAGCCAGCTTAGGATTGGCTCACCTGATTCTCTTGTGTATTCCTTCCTAACTTCCCTGACCTCTCTGAGTGGATCCTTGGAGCCCTGGATGTCATCTTCCACCTCCTCTTCCTGTTGATCTGGTGGTACCGGGCCTAACAGAACCTTCCTCATAGCATTCCTAAACTCATTGGAACCATCCTCTCTCTTGGCAGCTGACCTCACAGCACTCCTCTCACTTAAGTATTGTTGTCTCAGTACATCTACAAGGTCTCGCAGACTAACTGCCTCCTCTTCCTCTTCTCCTTGCTGATCACCAGAGGTCCTCTGTCTCACATCCTCCTGCGAACCACTCTTTGTCTTAGCAGGTGCCAGAAAGGCCTGAACAGCAACAGACTTGGATGTGTCTGCTGGAGGATTTGAATCTTTAGGAGTCTGACCTGGAGCATTTGAATCATTAGGGGTCTGACCTGGAGCTTGTGAGTTCAAATCTGCCTTGCTTTTAACAGGAGGATTTTGGTTCTGGTCTGCTGGCTGGGGGTTCAAATTGGCTGAGCTGGTGTCATTAGGATTTGGACTGACTGGGCTAGCATTACTAGCATTAGTAGGATAGTTTGCCTGTCCTCCTGGGATGCCTGCCAACCCTGAGGTGTTATCATTTTTGCTAGGGACATTCTGATTTTGGGTACCTGCCTGTCCTCCTGGGGCTCCTGCTAAACTCTGCCCGTTGTTTTTGTTTTTGTTATCATTGTTTATGTTAGTGGCGGGAACATTGGCCGTGTTCCCAGCACTTGGAGAAGGAGGGGCAGAGGCTGGCAAGGGGGAAGCCGATGACTGTGTTCCCTTGTTTTGCTGTGAAAGAGACTGCTTCTGAGACACAGAATTTTTCCTAGTTCTTACAGAAGCTGGTTTTGAATTTTTCACCAATAATGCCAAAATTAATATGAATATTAAAATCATGAGGCAAATATTAAAAATTGTGAGAAGAAAAACAGTTTTACACGAGCATGTGCCTAGGCAAACAGTTGGAATTCCTGTCTTAGGCTGAATAACTCTCATTAGAGCCGTATTTAAAGCAGAATTTCCATTGATTGTCACATTATTGACCAGAGCTCCTGTAATGTCCTTGGTAATATTCTCAGAGATATTAAAACCAGCATAACCAAGAATCAAATCACCCCAGCTCCAGAACATATCTGAAACCTTAGCTTTAGCCTTATTATAAGCCAGATCAATGAAATAAGCAACAATTTGACCTTTTAACCAATTTGATCTTTGATCCAATTGTACACAAAAAAACAGAAAACAGGCCACACAGCAATCCCCACCAAGTACAATAGCTGCTTGTTTAGCTTCATCTTAATTCCCAGAGCTAATTTTCCAATCACTCAAATACCTCTAGCCCCACGTTGGGAAAGCCAATTAAAAAAATGTGATGGTTTGGGGGTTACCCCGCCCCCCCCACACTTTGTATTTCCCCAGCTAACTCAGACGGACCCTGGGAATACAGATGAAGCAATTTATTTACAGCTAGCAGAATTTACAAGCAGCTATTTACAATATATACAGTTATATACAATTATATACAGAAAAATACAAAAGGATAAACAATATAAAAGCACAACTCCCCTCCCAGAAACCTGAGTCCCCAGGAGGGGATTTCAAACCACCCCAACACCTCCCCTGGCCCCCTCTCAACCTTACCCCAGTTCTCAGGAAGAAGAGAGGTGCGGCCAAGAGGTTAGGGAGCAAGGTTAGTAGGAGCAGGGTTAATGAGATGTGACCAGGTCTAAGGCAAAAGCAAGAGTGAGAGACAAAATGGAGAAAAAGTCTTTCTTCTTCCCAGAGTTCTCAGCGTGACTGTGAGAGAAGTTGACATCAATTGTTTTCATTTCACTGCCCGTTATCTAGTTCTTGTACCAAAACATTCCAACTTGCTTCAAACTAGCACAAGTGGATACAGATCAGCCTCTGCATTCTCCCTTGTCCTACTCCTCGTTCTAGTAGTTGGAGGTTGATCATCCTGCAGAGGCGGCACGGGGGCTGAAGCGGCAGCAGCAGCAAGGGGGGGAGGGGGTCTGAAGCGGGCGGTAAGTTATCTAAGGGCTCCCATTCCTCCCTCTTCTCCCTTTTGTCTATTTCTGCTGTTAGAGCATACAGCGCTGTAACTTTTCTTTCTGCTGATAGTTTCCAGAGCTCAGCATATTCACCCTCCTCCAGGCTAAACATTTTCTTGTTGCCCACATGTGATGGTTTGGGGGTTACCCCGCCCCCCCACACTTTTGTCTTTGCCCCAGCTAACTCAGACGGACCCTGGGAATATAGATGAAGCAATTTATTTACAGCTAGCAGAATTTACAAGCAGCTATTTACAATATATACAGTTATATACAGTTATATACAGAAATATACAAAGGATAAACAATACAAAAGCACAACTCCCCTCCCAGAAACCTGAGTCCCCAGGAGGGGCTCTCAAACCACCCCAACACCTCCCCCCGGCCCTCTCAACCTTACCCCAGTTCTCAGGAAGAAGAGAGGTGCAGCCAAGAGGTTAGGGAGCAGGGTTAGTAGGAGCAGGGTTAATGAGATGTGACCAGGTCTAAGGCAAAAGCAAGAGAGAAAAACAAAATGGAGAAAAAAGTCTTTCTTCTTCCCAGCGTTCTCAGCGAGACTGTGAGAGAAGTTGACATCAATTGTTTTCATTTCACTGCCCATTATCTAGTTCTGTTACCAAAACATTCTAGCTTGCTTCAAACTAGCACAATCCACCCCTGTCTACTTCGCTCAGAGTATCGCTGAGAATTTTCCAATCTAATCTAAACCAATATTTACACTAAAACAATATATACAAGTTCAGTTCACACTTCAATCAGATGTAGGTGATTCAAAAGCTCAGAACAGGGACTCCCAGGTGATGTTGGGTTCGTGCTCACGTACTGTAGATTCTATTGTAGATTCTCATAGTGTTGGGCGCCGATGTTACCTAGAACAGAAAACTCCTAACAACTTGAATTTAAACTCTCTGAGCTAATGTTAGATTTCTCTGTGGAATACACTGGATTTCACCATTCTCCTGCATTACCCAGTATGTATGACCAGGACCTTCAGCAGAAACCACCCCTCGGACAGGTTTCCCTTCGCCTGAAGGAGAAAATACCCAAACAGTTTTCCCTAACAGATTCTTCTCATGTACAACAGGAACTTTATCACCGTCTACTGTTTGGACCAAATCTGATTGTGCAGGTCCTGCTCTGTTTACTGAACCTCTACTATTTACCAACCAGGTAGCTTGTGCTAAATGTTTGTCCCAGTTTTTCAGAGTTCCACCCCCCATGGCTTTTAGGGTGGTTTTCAGCAAACCATTGTAGCTCTCAATCTTCCCTGAAGCTGGTTCATAGTAGGGTATGTGATAGATCCATTCAATACCATGCTCTTTGGCCCAGTTTTTCACAAGATTGTTCTTGAAATGAGTACCATTGTCTGACTCGATTCTCTCTGGAGTTCCATGTCTCCACAAGATCTGTCTCTCCAAACCAACAATGGTGTTACGTGCAGTAGCATGTGGAACTGAATAGGTTTCCAACCATCCAGTGCTGGCTTCTACCATCGTTAGCACATACTGCTTGCCAGAACGTGATCGAGGTAAAGTGATGTAGTCAATCTGCCACGCTTCACCATACTTGTACTTTGACCATCTATCACCATACCATAAGGGCTTGATTCGCTTAGCCTGCTTAATAGCAGCACAAATGTCACAGTCATAGATGACTTGGGTGATAGCGTCCATGGACAAGTCAATTGACCTATCACGAGCCCATCGGTATGTTCCATCTCTGCCTTGATGTCCAGACGAATCATGGGCCCACCGAGCTAAGAACAGCTCACCTCGGTGTTTCCAATCAAGGTCAATGTCAAGATCAGAGTTGGCATCAACTTGAGCAATCTTAGCAGCTTGGTCTGCCTTCTGGTTATGTTGATGTTCCTCAGTGGCTCTGCTCTTAGGCATGTGTGCATCTACGTGCCGCACCTTCACTGGAGTTCTCTCCAGCCGTGCATCAATGTCCTGCCATAGATCAGCACACCAAATAGGCTTTCCTTTCCTCTGCCAACCATTCTTCTTCCAGTCCTTCAGCCAACCCCATAGAGCATTGGCTACCATCCACGAGTCGGTGTAGAGGTAAAGGATAGGCCAATTCTCACGTTCAGCCACATCAAGAGCAAGTTGAACAGCTTTTACCTCAGCAAACTGACTGGATTCTCCTTCGCCGTCTTTCGTTTCGGTAACTCTTCTGGTTGGACTCCAAACTGCTGACTTCCATATTCGCTTGTTCCCAACAAGACGACAGGAACCATCTGTGAACAAAGCATAGTTCTTTTCCTGATCAGAGAGATCACCATAGGGAGGAGCTTCCTCAGCACAAGTTATTTTCTCCTCTGGAGGTTTGGAACAGTCTGTGCCTTCCGGCCAGTTGGTGATCACCTCCACCAGACCAGGTCGGTCAAGATTACCCATTCGTGCTCGTTGGGTTATCAAAGCCATCCATTTAGACCAGGTTGCATCTGTGGCATGATGTGGTGATGAACCTTTGCCTTTGAACATCCAGTTAAGAACTGGCAGTCTAGGAGCTAAAAGCAATTGTGACTCAGTTCCAATCACTTCAGAAGCTGCTTTCACTCCCTCATAGGCTGCTAGAATCTCTTTCTCTGTTGCAGTGTAATTTGTCTCTGAACCTCTGTAACAACGTCCCCAGAAACCAAGTGGACGACCACGTGTCTCATTTGGAGCTCTCTGCCAAAGACTCCAAGTTGGACCATTGTCACTGGCAGCCGTGTACAGAATGTTTTTAATGTCTGGACCAGATCTCACAGGTCCCAAGCCCACTGCATGGACTACTTCTCGTTTGATTTGATCAAAGGCTGCTTGTTGTTCAGGTCCCCACTCGAAATTGTTTCTCTTACGAGTCACATCATGCAGAGGTTTGACAATCTGACTGAAACCAGGAATGTGTAGTCTCCAAAATCCCACCACACCAAGAAAAGAAAGTGTGTCCTTCTTACTGGTGGGAACTGCCATGGTAGAGACTTTGTTGATCACATCCTGAGGAATGTAACGGCGACCATCCTGCCACCGCACTCCCAGAAACTGAATTTCCTTGGCAGGTCCTTTGACCTTGTCTCTCTTAATGGCAAAACCTGCTTGCAACAGAATGTCAATGATTTTGTTACCTTTCTCGAAGACTTCCTCAGCAGTTTGGCCCCACACAATGATGTCGTCGATGTACTGGATGTGCTCTGGAGCTTTACCTTTCTCCAGTGCATTGTGGATGACTGAGTGACAGATGGCTGAGCTGTGTTTCCACCCCTGAGGCAAACGGTTGAACTGGTACTGGATTCCTCTCCAGGTGAATGCAAACTGAGGCCTGCACTCCTTTGCTATGGGAATAGAGAAGAAAGCATTAGCAATGTCTATGGTTGCATACCACTTAGCCTCCTTCGATTCCAGCTCGTACTGGAGTTCCAGCATGTCCGGCACAGCTGCACTCATGGGTGGCGTCACCTCGTTGAGGGCACGAAAGTCAACTGTCAGTCTCCAGTCGCCCGTAGGTTTGCGCACAGGCCAGATGGGACTGTTGAAAGGTGAATGAGCTTTCTCGATGACAGCCTGACTCTCCAATTGACGAATCAGCTGATGAATGGGCAACAAAGAGTCACGGTTAGTTCTGTACTGCCTATGATGAACAGTTTGAGTTGCAATTGGCACTTCCAGGTCCTCTATGTCATGATGTCCCACAACTGCAGATTCATCAGAAAGTTCAGGTCTAATGGACAATTTCAATTTATCATCCTCAATCTCTACAGATGCTATTCCAAAAGCCCATTTGTGACCCTTAGGATCTTTGAAACAACCTTGTCTCAAAAAGTCAATTCCCAAAATGCAAGGCGCATCAGGACCAGTTACAATAGTATGTTTCTTCCACTCTTTACCAGTTAAACTGATCTCAGCCTGTACCTTAGTTAACTCTTGAGATCCACCAGTGATTCCAAAAATAGATATGGACTCTGTCCCTTTGCAATTAGATGGCAATAAAGTACACTGAGCACCTGTGTCAACTAAAGCCCTGTATTTCCGAACTCTTGAACTGCCAGGCCACCTAATGAATACATTCCAATAGATTCGGTTCTCTCCACTATCCCTTTCCTCCTTCTGGCTGAAGGCAGGGCACCCCTAATGCTGAACATGGCATGTAGGGTGTACACAATGATTGGTATTGTTGCGAGAGGAATTGCAACTGTTGGAACAATTGCAGTTGCTCTCAGGAGCTGAAGAAGTGACAGCTACTTTTCGGGCATTATTGCCTCTGTTTCTGCCACTCTGCAGTTCCCTGACCCTCTTTGAAAGAGCTGAAGTAGGTTTACCATCCCATTTGTTCATGTTCTCCCCGTATGTGTCACGCAGAAGTATCCACAGTGACGCACGTGATTGCTGCTGTCTGGGTGGAATTTGTCTCCTCCTGGGCTGGAATTGCCTTGCAGGAGGTGGGCGTCTGTTCCTGACTGCAGAAACATTCACCCATTCAGATGATGCAGGAATAGTATCCTTTACCAGATTTTTGAGATCCTCCTTCAGTTCTTTCATAGTATCTTTAATCTCTGTAGTCATAGTTTTTATGGCACAGATTATACCGGAATGTGACAAGCTGTCCTCAATCTGCCTGAGCTGGTCAGTGAATTCACCAACAGTGAAAGATCTTCCATTATCACTCCTTGCTAGAAACTTACTGGCCAAGATGTTAGCATAGGATGAAGGAGCAAGCTTAATAAGCTTCTTCATGAGACCTGTTCCCAAAGGAATATCGTCAGGCTCATGAGTACCATGATCTCCATAAAGCACTTCCTTCACAGCAAACTCCTTCAGAAGCTTAATTCCCTGCTCAACGGTGTTCCACTTCTTGGCAGCCCATGGCAAATCATCTCGGGAAGGATATCTCATAGCCACAGCCAACAGAAGGCGTGTCCACAAGCTAACCCTACCAAGAGGACTTGCCAGGTGTTTGTCCACTCCACTCTCCTTAGTGAGTGGTCCCAGCTGCTTGGCAGACTTGTCTCCTACCTGCAGAGCATTAGCACCAATGCCACGGCATCTCACTAGCCAGCTTAGGATTGGCTCACCTGATTCTCTTGTGTATTCCTTCCTAACTTCCCTGACCTCTCTGAGTGGATCCTTGGAGCCTTGGATGTCATCTTCCTCCTCTTCTTCCTGTTGTTCTGGTGGTGCCGGGCCTAACACAATCTTCCTCATAGCATTCCTAAACTCATTGGAACCATCCTCTCTCCTGGCAGCTAACCTCACAGCACTCCTCTCACTTGAGTATTGTTGTCTCAGCACATCTACAAGGTCTCGCAGACTAACTATCTCATCCTCCTCCTCTTGCTGCTGATCACCAGAGGTCCCCTGTCTTACATCCTCCTGCGAACCACTCTTTGTCTTAGCTTTTGCCTTAGCAGGTGCCAGAAGGGCCTGAGCAGCAACAGACTTGGATGTGTCTGCTGGAGGATTTGAATCTTTAGGATTCTGACTTGGAGGGTTTGAATCCTTAGGGGTCTGACCTGGAGCATTTGAATTATTGGAGGTCTGACTTGGAGCATTTGTATCCTTAGGGGTCTGACCTGGAGCTTGTGAGTTCAAATCTGCCTTGCTTTTAACAGGAGGATTTTGGTTCTGGTCTGCTGGCTGGGGGTTTGAATTGGCTGAGCTGGTGTCATTAGGATTTGGACTGACTGGGCTAGCGTTACCAGCACTAGTAGTATTATTAACATTAGTGGGATTATTTGCCTGTCCTCCTGGGATGCCTGCCAACCCTGACTTGTTTTCATTTTTGCTAGGGACATTCTGATTTTGGGTATTTGCCTGTGCTCCTGGGGCTCCTGCTAAACTCTGCCCGTTATCATTATTGTTTACGTTAGTGGCGGGAACACGGGCTGTGTTCCCAGCACTTGGAGAAGGAGGGGCAGAGGCTGGCAAGGGGGAAGCCGATGACTGTGTTCCCTTGTTTTGCTGTGAAAGAGACTGCTTCTGAGACACAGAATTTTTCCTAGCTCTTACAGAAACTGGTTTTGAATTTTTCACCAGTAATGCCAAAATTAATATGAAATTTAAAACTACAAGAGCCAGTATAATGCCCAGCAAACCTGCCATGCTCTGTTTCGAGTAGAAATCCTTGCAGGGATTTGGCATTTCAGTTTGGGGCTGGATGACCCTCATGAGAGCAGTAGATAAAGCAGACTCTCGATTGATTGTAACATTATTGACAAAAACTCTTGTAATATCACTAGTAATATTCTCAGTGACACTAAAACCAGCATAACCAAGAATAAAATCACCCCAGCTCCAGAACATGTTTGAAAGCTTAACTTTAGCCTTCTTAAAAACTACATGAAGCAAGAAATAACCAATTTGATCTTTGATCCAATTGTACACAAAAAAACAGAAAACAGGCCACACAGCAATCCCCACCAAGTACAATAGCTGCTTGATTAGCTTCATCTTAATTCCCAGAGCTAATTTCCACTCACTGAAATATCTAGCCCCACGTTGGGAAAGCCAATTATAAAATGTGATGGTTTGGGGGTTACCCCGCCCCCCCACACTTTTGTCTTTGCCCCAGCTAACTCAGACGGACCCTGGGAATATAGATGAAGCAATTTATTTACAGCTAGCAGAATTTACAAGCAGCTATTTACAATATATACAGTTATATACAGTTATATACAGAAATATACAAAGGATAAACAATACAAAAGCACAACTCCCCTCCCAGAAACCTGAGTCCCCAGGAGGGGCTCTCAAACCACCCCAACACCTCCCCCCGGCCCTCTCAACCTTACCCCAGTTCTCAGGAAGAAGAGAGGTGCAGCCAAGAGGTTAGGGAGCAGGGTTAGTAGGAGCAGGGTTAATGAGATGTGACCAGGTCTAAGGCAAAAGCAAGAGAGAAAAACAAAATGGAGAAAAAAGTCTTTCTTCTTCCCAGCGTTCTCAGCGAGACTGTGAGAGAAGTTGACATCAATTGTTTTCATTTCACTGCCCATTATCTAGTTCTGTTACCAAAACATTCTAGCTTGCTTCAAACTAGCACACCACATATTCTACCAGGGCTTGACAAACCCAGTCCTCAAAAGACCCAAACATAGGCCAATGAACATGTGGCCATATTGGTTCCTTTGGCCATATTCTCATACAATAATGGACTAATTTCATTTTTGTTTTCCCTTTTCTGGGGCCCATATCATTCCAATATTTAATCATTAAACCCAACGGGCTTTCTGGGGGAATATCTGGTAACTTTGTTTCGCTCCCTCTGTTAGGGTCTCGGGTCCTTGACTTAGTTTGACCCATCTTTCATGACTGCCTGAAAGAGCATCTTGCAGGGCGTTAAACAACCCTCCTTTAACCCACCCACGAATCCTATAGGAATCACTTCAGTCCTTTACCGGCCAAGTCCCTCGCGGGAGTTTGGAACCGTGGTTATCGGACCTCCACACTCACTTCAGAGGCAGACTTCGTCTCAAACACGCTCTTTCATACCAGGCAATCGAATCCCACCCAACCGAACGGATTCCACAATACTCACGACACTGTCATCTTTGCTCAGGTCTGTGCGCACAGAATTAAGGATCTATAAAAGCGGCTGCAGCCTCATCAGGGAGCTCAAAAAAATTGATTGGTTGATTCCAGCTGCGTTCAGGGTACCACCAGCCCCGACCGGCCCTTCTCAGGGAGCCACCAAAAGGTGGGGCGCCCCTCCCATAGGTGAACCTTCAGGGTCTAGTGATATCCTGGACAAGCCCCCAATTTGTCATAAATAACAGGTATAAACTCACATTCATGCAAAATAAGGCTTTAATAGAGTTGCAGGAATCAAGCAATGTACAGTCCTGGGTGCGCGGGGAGACTCCGCTCTACCCTAACGCACACCCTTTACCTTCAGTTTTCTCTTTTTATACCCTGTTCTATTACATATTTATTACTCATTCTAAGAAAAGGTTGGGTTTTCCTTATCAGTTTTAAGAATGGGAGGTGTCTCTTTCATGCATGTCTCTTTTTATCCGGTGGTCCCTCTGGTGGTCTTCAGTGATGAAGTAAGGGGTCTTCCTCAAGTGTCCTTTCCATGAACTCCAAACTAGTAGGGTCCTTTGTATGACTCTTCCTCTGTTTGCTCATGCGCGAAGGTTGTCTCTTCCACCTGCCTCCCTCCTCCACCAACCTTTCTAGTTTCTAATTATTTATTGCTGTTATCTTAAGCCAAGTGTATACTCTTGTGATGGTTGTGCAAGGAGGAGTGCAGCCCCACTAAAACCCCCCCTTCCTCCCTGTCTGTGGCCTCTTGCCACGAATTGATCGGGTCAAACATATATTTCTCACAATTATGTTCCATCGTATACTTCTTAATAGCAGATATAGTCTCTCTCTTGAAGTGCCTTAGCCGCTTCTTCCTCGTCAGTCACCACATCCCGTAGCATTCTCCTTTATCAAAGTAACTATCAGGGGTCTTAAAGAACCCTTTAGCAAAGCCATAGGCTGTAAGTCCCGGTACTTTATTTTCAGTACCACTGCTTCTGGCTTTTCTAAAAAGCATATAAAGAAAGTGCTACTACCTCTTTATCCATGGTGTAACTTGCAGACAGTGACCTTCTTGTCCGCTTTGCTGCTTGCAGTCAGCAACTTTATTGTCTGCTTTGCTGCCATCCTTTCCATCCTCACAGCCGTATATTCTTCTTCAGAGACGGCTTAATTGCAGCAGGGTGACCGTCTGAGGCAGTCACAGGGCGGATCCAGTCGTAGTAGCGTAGTAGTGTCCAGTCGTAGCAGGGTCCTGCAGGAAGTGTCCAAGGTAGTCGCAGCGGGGGGGTGGGGGTGTGTGTCCAAAGTTCCAGGATGTTCGGGTGCCACTTGCTTAGGCGGGATTTGGGAAAGTCAAGAGAAGACTCAATATGAGTTAGCTGCAAGACGATCCAAAGTTTATTGCAAGCATCAGGCCTTTTATACTCGGTGCGCAAGTGTACATGTTAGTGTGGACCCGGAATGCCTTTCAAGGACTGCTATTTAGCGGTTGGAGCATCTAAAGGTTGTAATTTGCATGGTCCTCCTACTTGTGGTTTCCTGCTGAAGCTAGCTTCCCTTTCTATCTGGACACAGTCCCACGGAATTTGTCTATCAGAAGACTCAAGGTCAAATGCCTTTGAGCTTCATCACATACACTAATGCGGGCTACTGCATTTCAGTACATTCAGACCTCACATCAAAGACTTGATTGTACAATCTTCTAGGGACTCATGTCATAGAATCATAGAATCAAGCAGGTTGGAAGAGACCTCAAAGATCATCCAGTCCAACCTATCCCCCAGCCCTATCCGGTCAACTAGACCATGGCACTAAGTGCCTCATCCAGTCTTTTCTTGAACACCTCCAGGGACGGTGACTCCACAACCTCCCTGGGCAGCCCATTCCAATGGGAAATCACTCTCTCTGTGAAGAACTTCTTCCTAATATCCAGCCTATACCTACCCTGGCACAACTTAGAATCATAGAATCATAGAATCAACCAGGTTGGAAGAGACCTCCAAGATCATCGAGTCCAACCTATCACCCAGCCCCAGCCAGTCAACTAGACCATGTCACTGAGTGCCTCATCCAGTCTTTTCTTGAAGACCCCCAGGGACGGTGCCTCCACCACCTCCCTGGGCAGCCCATTCCAATGGGAAATCACTCTCTCTGTGAAGAACTTCTTCCTAACATCCAGCCTATACCTACCCTGGCACAACTTGAGACTGTGTCCCCTTGTTCTATTGCTGGTTGCCTGGGAGAAGAGGCCAACCCCACCTGTCTACAACCTCCCTTCAGGTAGTTGTAGACAGTAATAAGATCACCCCTGAGCCTCCTCTTCTCCAGGCTAAACAGGCCCAGTTCCCTCAACCTCTCCTCATAGGATTTGTGTTCCAGGCCCCTCACCAGCTTCGTTGCCCTTCTCTGGACATGTTCCAGTACCTCAACATCTTTCTTGAATTGAGGGGCCCAGAACTGGACACAGTACTCAAGGTGTGGCCTGACCAGTGCTGAGTACAGGGGAAGAATAACCTCCCTTGTCCTACTGGCCACACTGTTCCTGATGCAGGCCAGGATGCCATTGGCTCTCTTGGCCACCTGGGCACACTGCTGGCTCATCTTCAGCTTACTATCTATCAGTACCCCCAGGTCCCTTTCCTCCTGGCTGCTCTCCAGCCACTCAGTCCCCAGCCTATAGCGCTGCTTGGGGTTATTGTGGCCGAAGTGCAGAACCCTGCACTTGGCCTTGTTAAATCTCATCCCATTGGCCTCTGCCCACCCATCCAGCCTGTCCAGGTCCCTCTGCAGGGCTCTCCTACCTTCCAACAGATCAACACCTGCTCCTAGCTTGGTGTCATCTGCAAACTTACTGATGCTGGACTCAATGCCCTCGTCCAGATCATCAATAAAGATATTGAACAGGACTGGGCCCAGCACTGATCCTTGGGGAACACCACTTGTGACTGGCTGCCAACTGGACGTGGCACCATTCACCACCACTCTCTGAGCTCTGCCATCCAGCCAGTTCTTGATCCAGCACAGAGTGAATCTGTCCAAACCATGAGCTGCCAGCTTGGCTAGGAGCTTCTTGTGGCAGACAGTGTCAAAGGCTTTGCTGAAGTCCAAGTAGACTACATCCACAGCCTTCCCCACATTCACCAGGCGGGTAACCTGATCATAAAAGGAGATCAGGTTGGTGAGGCAGGACCTGCCCTTCCTAAACCCATGCTGGCTGGGCCTGATCCCTTGGCTATCCTGTAGGTGCTTTGTGATGGCACCCAAGATGACCTGTTCCATGACCTTGCCTGGCACTGAGGTCAGGCTCACAGGTCTGTAGTTTTCTGGCTCCTCCTTACGACCCTTCTTGTGTATGGGAATCACATTGGCCAGCTTCCAGTCTTCAGGGACCTCTCCAGTGAGCCAGGATTGCTGATAAATAATGGAGAGTGGCTTGGCCAGCTCAGCTGCCAGCTCTCTCAGCACCCTAGGGTGGATCCCATCCGGTCCCATGGACTTGTGAGGATCCAAGTGACTTAGCAGATCCCTTACTGCTTCCTCATGGATTAGAGGGGGACTGTACTGGTCCTTGACTCCATCCACCGCTTCAGGAGTCCAGCTGTCCTGGAGACAACCTGTCCCACTAGTGAAGATTGAGGCAAAGAAGGTGTTAAGCACCTCTGCCTTTTCCTCATCCTTTGTCACTCTATTCCCCTCTCTATCTAACAAGGACTGGAGGTTGTCCTTGGCCCTTCTCTTGCCATTCATATATTTAAAGAAACACTTTTTATTTTCCTTGGCAGCCGTGGCCAGCCTGAGCTCCAAGTGGGCTTTTGCCTCTCTAATTTTTCCTCTACAAGACCTAGCAACCTCCTTGAACTTCTCCTGGGACACCTCCCCTCTTTTCCAAAGGTGATACACTCTCTTTTTAATCTTTAATTCCTTCAGCAGCTCCCTGCCCATCCAGCCTGGCTGCCTCCCTCGTCGGCTCATCTTCCGGCTCAGTGGCACTGCCTGCTCCTGTGCCTGCAGGAGTTCTTTCTTGAAGTAGGTCCAACCTTCCTGGACCCCTTTGTTTCTAAGGGCTATTTCCCAAGGAACTTTCTGAATTTGTTCCTTAAATAGGCTGAAGTCTGCCCTTCGGAAGTCCAGTGTGGAGGTTCTGTTGATGCCCCTCCTGGTTTCTCCACGTATTGAAAACTCTATAATTTCATGGTCACTGGACCCCAGGCAGCCTCCAACCACCGCATCCCCTACCAGCCCCTCTCTATTTGTGAGCAGCAGGTCAAGCAGGGCTGCCCCCCTGGTAGGCTCACGTAACAGCTGGGATAGGAAGTTGTCTTCCACACATTGCAGAAATCTTCTAGACTGCTTCTTCTCTGCAGTGTTTAAGTCCCAGCAGATGTCTGGTAGGTTAAAGTCGCCCACCAGAACAAGGGCAGGTGATCTTGAGGCAGCCTCCAGTTGCTTAAAGAGTAATAAATCAACCTCTTCTTCCTGGTTGGGTGGTCTGTAACAGACTCCAACCAGGATATCAGCCTTGTTGGCCTTCGCCTTAAGTCTCACCCATAATGACTCAACTTGATCATCTTTGATTTCTACCTCTACGACATCCAGAGCATCCCTAATATACAGAGCCACTCCCCCGCCCTTTCTCCCTTGCCTGTCTCTCCTGAAGAGTCTGTAGCCATTGATTACAGCACACCAATCATGTGAGCTATCCCACCACGTTTCAGTGATGGCGACAATATCATAGTTTCCCTCCAGCACCAGAGCTTCCAGCTCCTCTTGTTTGTTACCCATACTGCGTGCATTAGTGTACATGCACTTCAGCTGGGCTGCTGCTTTTACTCCTAGCTCTAGCCTACCATCCTCAATTCCCTTTGATTTATCTCTGGTGCTGTCATGTTTAACCCCCTCCCCCTTCCATTCTAGTTTAAAGCCCTCTCAACAAGCCCAGCCAGCTTATGTGCCAGGGTCCTTCTCCCCTTCTGTGATAGTTGTGTCCCATCTGCTGATTGCAGACCTGTGGCAAGATGAAGTTCCCCAATATCAAAGAATCCAAAGTTATGTTGGATGCACCAACCTCTGAGCCACTTGTTCATCAAATATGCTTTCCTATTCTTCTCTGTATTCCAGCCTGTGACTAAGGGTATAGATGAAAAGATTACCTGTGCCCCTGCTCCCTCAACTGCTTTCCCCAGTGTCTTAAAGTCCCTTTTGATAGCTTTTAGCCCTCTGTTATTAATCTCATCATTCCCTGCCTGTATAACTAATAAGGGATAGTAATCAGAGGGCTGCACTACAGTAGGCAGCCTCCTGGTAACATCCCTGACCCGGGCTCCAGGGAGGCAGCAGAGCTCCCTGTGGAAGGGGTCTGGCCGGCATATGGGGCCCTCTGTTCCCTGCAGAAGGGAATCACCAATAACAATTACCCTCCTCTTTTTCTTCTGGGTACTTGTTCTGATGCGAGGGGGCAACTGAGTTGCCCTCCCAGCTGGTGATGCTTCTGCCTGCTCCAGGATCACCTCATCCTCAACCTCTAGTGCCCTATATCTGTTATGTAAGGGCAGCTGGGGATGTGAAGATGGCTGGAAGGGTTTTCCCTTGCCCCTTCTGGCAGGCACCTGCATCCATTCTTCTTGGTTGCTCTGTTCGTCTCCCTCTGGCAAGGGGGACTGCAGAGCATGTTGCTCTTTTGTACCTTCCCTTTCAGCCTTCAGTCGTTCCACCTCTCCCTTGAGTTCAGCCACCAGGTTAAGCAGACAATCAATCTGCTCACACCTAATGCAGCCATTGCCTGTGTCGAGTGCCAGGCTCCAGCACTCCTCACATCCAGACGTCTGGACGCCTGTACTCCTACAGGTGGGCTCTGTTTGGGTGCCCACAGTTTTACAAGTATTATACAGCTTGGACCTAGTTCGAACCATGTCTGCTATCCTGAAGGTCCGCTGCGAGTTGTTAGGTGTGGTGGGTTTTTTATTTTTTTCTTTCCCAGCGGCGCGCGCTGCGCTCAGCAGAGACAAAGCTAGCTGCTCGTTTAAATGTGCCGCTCGCCAGGCACCGCCCTCTGACTCACCTCCCTGCGAGTGCTTAGCGCCTGCTTGCCGCTCCCTCCCTCCCTCTGGGCTCCTCAGATCGAGAGAGCCTCAAGAAAAGAGGAGAAAAAAGGCTGCGAGAAAGCGCGTTTCAGCTGAGCTAGCCTGGGTCCTGCTCTCTTGCCGAACCAGGCTGTGTCCCCTTGTTCTATTGCTGGTTGCCTGGGAGAAGAGGCCAACCCCACCTGTCTACAACCTCCCTTCAGGTAGTTGTAGACAGCAATGAGGTCACCCATGAGCCTCCTCTTCTCCAGGCTAAACAACCCCAGCTCCCTCAGCCTCTCCTCACAGGGTTTGTGTTCCAGGCTCCCCACCATATTTGTCACCCTTCTCTGGACACCTTCCAGCACCTCAACAGCTCTCTTGAATTGAGGAGCCCAGAACTGGACACAGTACTCAAGGTGTGGCCTGACCAGTGTTGAGTACAGGGGAAGAATAACCTCCCTTGTCCTACTGGCCACACCGTTCCTGATACAGGCCAGGATGCCATTGGCTCTCTTGGCCACCTGGGCACACTGCTGGCTCATCTTCTGCCTACTATCCACCAGTACCCCCAGGTCCCTTTCTTCCTGGCTGCTTTCCAGCCATTCTGTCCCCAGACTGTAGTGCTGCTTGGGGTTGTTGTGGCCAAACTGCAGAACCCTGCACTTGGCCTTGTTAAATCTCATCCCATTGCCCTCTGCCCACCCATCCAGCTTGTCTAGGTCCCTCTGAAGGGCTCTCCTACCTTCCAACTGACCAACGCCTGCTCCTAGCTTGGTGTCATCTGCAAATTTACTGATGCTGGACTCAATCCCCTTGTTCAGATCATCAATAAAGATATTGAACAGGACAAAGCCCAGCACAGTAACTCCACCACATCCCTGGGCAGCCCCTTCCAATGGTAAATCACTCTCTCTGTGAAGAATTTCCTCCTAACATCTAGCCTATTGTGGAAGAATTTCTCACCAGTCGAGGACATAAAGTCATAAACTTGGGTAACTTGCGCTGAGAACGTCCTTGGTTCCCAGCGAGGCTAGGAAATCGAGATGTAAACAACTGAGCACCCCACACACAGCTGCAGTGGGCAGAGACTAGATAACCAAGGGGGCTGGAGTGGGTGGTCTGGAAGGCTGACCCTTAGAATGTTGTGATAAGTTAACCTATGCACACCTTACATGTAACTCTGGACCCTCTGACTGTAACCAATCTTAAGCTGAGCACGCCTCTTGCTAGAATGCATTTAAGTCACTGTATCACGGAAATAAAGTGGATTTGACCATTTAACCATATTGGTGAACAAAGAGTCATCTTCCCATAGCGCTCCACCGAACGTGTTTCCCAACATCTGGTGCTCGAACAGAGGAGTCAGGACACAAGCCGGCCGCAGGTGAGACTGCGTTGGGGGCCGGAGGGTTGGCCTGAAGAAAGAAGGGTCCGATCATCTTGTGGGACGTTCTCCGTATCGGAGAGAGTAAGCGTCATTCGGTGCCGCTGGGCCGGGTAGCGCTGCCCGGAGGTGGCAGTAGTCTGGACGTTCATTTCCGGAGTGAACAGCCCGTGTGTAAGGCAGGTAAGGCCCACAGTGGATTTGCTGGGGCACTGCGTCTGCTGGTGTATTTATCTCATGAGAGAAGTTCGCCAGACACTGAGCTCTGAGAGCTGCTGGCCCGGGTGTATGCGCAGGGTCATGCGAGTAAAGAGCCTCCCATGATTTTAAGATCGAAAGCGCAGCGGGAGGTCGGAGATGCACTGTGGGACGCGGTTCTTAGCAACGGCAAAGACTCTGAGTCGACCCTACAGCTAAGTCCCGCCCGGCGGGAGGTGCTCCGCGCGTTACTAAGGATGAAAGCTGAAAGAAACGCGGCGGCGGTGGTTTTCCTGTTAGTTCTTGCCCTGCCGGCCATGGCAAACAGCTCTGACACATGCACGGCGCCAGGTTTCTCCTCCGCTCCCGCCCCGAGCGTCCCGAAGAGAGAAAGCTCCGTGGTTCGGTTTTTCGGCCTTGGCAGAGCTGCTTCCGTTAAAGGCGTGGCTGGGAAGGTTGCCAGCTCTGTGGCGGAGTTGAACATGAGCGTGCCGTATGATCCCGGCGGGCACCCATGTCGCCCGCCCCGCACCCCGCCTCCGCCCTCCTTCCCTACTGGAGCCGCGCCCGGTAACCCGATTGTAGCCACGTTGACCGCAGGGGCATCGGCAAGTGACATGTTAGAATGTATCCACGGCAGGGAGCGATACATGGTTCGCAACAAGGTTGCCGGCGATTTGCCTTTATAGTACCATCTGTGACTGAAGCTGAGCCTGCGAGCCGCTCTGAGTACACAACTTTGCCGCGAGGCATGCAGACCACACCAACTCTCTGCTGATTGTTCGTTGCAAAGCATTGCAAGCCCCCCGAAAAGAACTGGGCGTGTGCAATTGTTTATCACTATGTGAATGACTTTGTTTTCTGTCCCCGCTGACGAGTCTTAGTCTCTGAGAGACGTCTCGTAGTGTTTCAGCTCTGTGGGCTGCGCATAGGACGCTAAGGACTTTTTGATCGGTCTAACCGGAGCGCTAGGAGAGACGCGCTTGGGACTGAGTTGCTGCTGCCCATAGTGACTCACTGACACACCCATAGTGGCGGCTGCCCGTAGCGACCCGCCGGCAGCCAGTTACAATCGCTTCTCAGCTTGAAAAGATTTCGGACCTACCGCGCGGAGGGCGGCTGCCTGCCGCTGTGTGTACTGTGTCGAATCTGCCGCTGTAGCCTGCGCGTCCCCGCGGATGGCTGCATGCGATACGGGACACCGACTTTTAGTTTTCAGCCGGTAAAAGACGTTACTGAATGTACAGAGGAACGGACGGTAAAGAGAGAAAGGACCGACGGCAGACGCGACCGCACCGAACGGCTCGGGACCCTCCCTTTCCCGCGGCTCGGCGGAACAGTCTTCAGATCCGCCCCCTTCACCGCCGCACGCCCGCCCATCTCCGACGGACCGCATCCCAAAGCCGAGGGGTCTCCCGCGAGTCTTCAACAGCTGGGGGACTGAGGGAGATGCTGAGGGGATCGGTGGGGTGGGCAGAGTTTGTGGGTTTCCTTGAGTCGTTTCAGAGTTTAGTCAATTTGCGTTTGTATGGCTACAGGGAGATTAGCTGTTCGATAGCTCACAGCTTAGCCTCTGCCTTTTTTTTTCCTCTCTGTCTTGAAGAGTCTGAGAGGAAAGACGGCAGTTTGGAAGTTTTCAGAGTAGATTTCATGTTGTGTACTAAGGATTGGTAGTGGGATGGGAGAAGGACGAAAACAACAAGTGGTGGCTGACCTGAAACAGCTGGGGGTTGGGCAAGCTGGAGGGCCGAGGACAAGAGTGGCGCTGCGGCTGCTGGCCTCCTCCCCCTCCTCCCCCCCCCCCTCTAGCCACCTGTGGAGGGCCCGCGGGGCCCCGTTCCCCCCCTGCCCGTTGTTTCTTTTACTGATTTTTTTTCTCTGCCAGAGTTATCTCCTCTTAGGGATTTTTTTTTCCCTGCTGGGAGGCAGCGAAGCCTCGGAATTGTTTTGACAATGCCAGATGTGAGGAGAGAGCTCTTCACTGGGAGACTGATTGGATACTGGAATGGGCTGCCCGGGGAGGTGGTAGAGTCGCCGTCCCTGGTGCCCTGGAGCTGTTCAAGGCAAGGTTGGACGTGGCGCTTGGTGCCATGGTCTGACCTTGAGCCCCGTGGTGAAGGGTTGGACTTGGTGACCTATGAGGTCTCTTCCAACACTGATGGTACTGTGATACTGTGCTACTGCAGACAGATGTCAGAAAGTTTATGGAAATGGTAGCAAGAATGACGAGGATGACTTAGGACCATTTTTGCCCCTGTTACAGGCATGGACACGCACAGGTGTATTTTTTTAGTCACCTGATGATAACAGTTTGCATTCCGGATGATAGCTGATAGTTCCTGGCTGGGGTATTCACCATCGCCTTGCTGGTTAATTCCTTTTGCACCCACTGCTCAGTGGCAAAAAGAAAAAGAGGGAGATTGCTAGGACATAGCAGAGATGCCAGTGCCACTGACCATGGGTGGAAAATTATACAGACACGGAAGGCACCAAGCAGGACAGACTAGAACTCAGATGCATTGCCTCTCACAGCGAAGGGTGTAGGCACTGAGATCCACATTGCAAGTCACTAACCAGATTCTGGACTAGGAGCAGGGAATGATAGAGCTTGTAGGCTAATGCCAGTCAGCTCCTTCCCCCAATAACAGATAAAGACAGGACTAGTATAGCAGTTTACTGGAACAGCTGCTAATTGCATGAAATGAGTCTTGTGACAATTCTGACTTTTCCTTTTTCTGAGAATACCATGGAATTGTTATCTTCTTGGATTTTCTTTGCCTTTTCTTGAATTTCCTATAGCTGATAGATATTTCGAGTAAGATAAGACTAAGGGTTTGTAGTTTTGGGAACGTAGGACATAAGGATGTTATGGGATGTTTTTCTTGGGTATATCTAGGCATTATTGAAAAGGGGAAAATGGGTTAGAGGACAGTAGGATAGCAGAAGAAATCTTTTCCTTTTCGGGATTTTTCTAATCACAGCATACAGACTAGGCCAGTGGATCTGCTAGCCTAGGCAATGGATGTGTCTGCATTTGTTCTTGTATCTGCTTGTGTTTGACCATTTATCTTCACAGGCCTTGATGAAGACCAACCTGATTATGACCAACCTGTTTTTTCCTAAAGTGAGCAGAAGTCTTGCTCAGATGGCAGAACTGTGAAAGGACTTGAAAGAAGCACTGACATGATGATTGTATTTGTATGGATCTTTAATGTTTGGACCATGGCTAATGAATTTGGGTATTTTTATGAGTTTTCAGTGATTGTGGTTTAACGGAATAGGTTCAGTTTAACAGCTTTGTAAAGACCAAGGCCCACTCAAATTGGCATAAGATGGCAATGTGACCTTTTTCTCTCTTGCAAGGGCCCTGCAAGAGATAAAAAACACTGCCCTAAATTCTAAAAGCAGATGAAGAACTGTGGGAAAAGGCCTAAGTAGAATAGACTGATAGTAACATCTAGGGCATATCTTTGTATTGTATTTAGAGGTCTGTAGTTCTTAAGCACAATAGTCAGACACAGCTCATAGGTAAGGAGTGTAATGAGAACATCGAGTGAACCCAGAACTATGGGAGTCTGAGGAGAAATACTTGACAGCTGATTGACCTACAAATCTGCAATGTCGACTGCCACACAGAGCCAGTGAAGACGTGGCACACCTGCACTCTCCTGTGACTGTGATGTTCGTCTGGACTTTTGGGTTTCTGAACCAATGACTTACTGTCGCTTGCAGAAATAGCTTTTGGGATTGTTAGCTAAGCTTGGGTTGTTAGCTTGCCAGACTAATGCTACTGATGAAAGTTCTAACAGGTTTATTCCTTTTGATTGTAGCACTGTTGATTTGTAGCTGCACCATTCACCCCTGTGTTAAACAGCCTATGATAACTTCAACCATAGAATCAACCATAGAATCAACCAGGTTGGAAGAGACCTCCAAGATCATCGAGTCCAACCTATCACCCAGCCCTAGCCAGTCAACTAGACCATGGCACTGAGTGCCTCATCCAGTCTTTTCTTGAAGACCCCCAGGGACGGTGCCTCCACCACCTCCCTGGGCAGCCCATTCCAATGGGAAATCACTCTCTCTGTGAAGAACTTCTTCCTAACATCCAGCCTATACCTACCCTGGCACAACTTGAGACTGTGTCCCCTTGTTCTATTGCTGGTTACCTGGGAGAAGAGGCCAACCCCCACCTGGCTACAATGCCCCTTCAGGTAGTTGTAGACAGTAATAAGATCACCCCTGAGCCTCCTCTTCTCCAGGCTAAACAGGCCCAGTTCCCTCAACCTCTCCTCATAGGATTTGTGTTCCAGGCCCCTCACCAGCTTCGTTGCCCTTCTCTGGACATGTTCCAGCACCTCAACATCTTTCTTGAATTGAGGGGCCCAGAACTGGACACACTACTCAAGGTGTGGCCTGACCAGTGCTGAGTACAGGGGAAGAATAACCTCCCTTGTCCTACTGGCCACACTGTTCCTGATGCAGGCCAGGATTCCATTGGCTCTCTTGGCCACCTGGGCACACTGCTGGCTCATCTTCAGCTTACTATCTATCAGTACCCCCAATTCCTTAGCAATGAGGATGGACACTGCGGTTCAAACGACAGTGACAAGGCCCATGTTAGACCCTTAGGTGCTTTTGGAGCAAACAATTGGCGTTATGGTGTTAAAGCATCAAGAAGGGGCCGAGGTCATCTGTTGTGGAACAACAGAACCGCCAAGGCACTTCCCACTGGTGTGTTCCTTATTTGTGGTGATAGAGCCTGGCAAGGCATACCAAAGAACGTTTATGGAGGTCCATGTTATCTGGGTAAATTGACAATGTTTGCCCCTCATCTTAGTCAACTTAGGAACCTAGCCCGACGCCGGCCTAAGCGATCTCTAAAATTGAGTCCTAATTGCAATGACAGCATTCAATTATTATCCACAGCTGCTCGTGTTGCCTTAGCTGTATTTCTACCAGGAGGAGCAGCTGGAAAAGCATTAGTACAGCTAGAGAGACTCGCGTGTTGGTCAGCAAAACAAGCCAATGTCACCACAAAGGTTTTAGGACAACTATTGGTTGATCAAAATAGCCTTTGTCCTGCCCTGTTGCAAAATCGAGCAACCGTTGATTTTCTTTTGCTAGCCCAGGGACATGGCTGCGAGGACTTCGAAGGGATGTGTTGTTTGAATTTATCAGATCATGGTGAGTCCATTCACAAGAGTATAACCTGATTGAATGGTCATATTGACAAGATCGAAAAGGAAACATCGACTTTTGATGACTGGTTGCAGAACCTGTTTGGGACAATCCCGGGGTGGTTAAGCAGCTTATTAGGAGAAGGCTTATGGTTATTTGTCATTTTCATAATAATTTTGCTATGCGCTTGTATTGTCTTTGCTTGCATTAAGAAGAGCTTAACTAAGGTAGTTAGCCAGGTGTGGGTTGCTCAAAAAGAAAAAGAGGGAATTGTGGAAGAATTTCTCACCAGTCGAGGACATAAAGTCATAAACATGGGTAACTTGCGCTGAGAACATCCTTGGTTCCCAGTGAGGCTAGGAAATCGAGATGTAAACAACTGAGCACCCCACACACAGCTGCAGTGGGCAGAGACTAGATAACCAAGGGGGCTGGAGTGGGTGGTCTGGAAGGCTGACCCTTAGAATGTTGTGATAAGTTAACCTATGCACACTTTACATGTAACTCTGGACCCTCTGGCTGTAACCAATCTTAAGCTGAGCACGCCTCTTGCTAGAATGCATTTAAGTCACTGTATCACGGAAATAAAGTGGATTTGACCATTTAACCATATTGGTGAACAAAGAGTCATCTTCCCATAGCGCTCCACCGAACGTGTTTCCCAACAGCCTATAACTTCCCCGGCACAACTTGGGACTGTGTCCCCTGCTGGGGTCACTTAACATTGTTCTGGTCCCTGCATGATTTGAGACACCAATGTGATGCATAAGTTGAACTTTTATTGCATCTAAGAGTCGTGCTTATATAGAGAGCTAATACAACGTGTATAGTTCTGTTAGGTTACATAACAGAGTCCTCTCGCACAGCTAACTTTGCAGCTTCTCTGCCAACTTCTTCAAGGTTGTTTTCCTCAAAGCTGCACTCTTCTTCCATTGTGGTGGTTTGGGTGTACCCCGCTCCCCCACACTTTAGAAGTCACCTAGACTCAGCCGGCTCTGGGAATATAAATGAAGCTATTTATTTACAGCTAGCACAATGTACAAGCAGATATTTACAATATATACAGTTATATACAGAAATATACAAGGTAAAAGTAATACAGAAACACAACTCCCCTCCCAGAAACCTGAGTCCCCAGGAGGGGCTCTCAACCACCCCTGCACCTTCCCCCTGCCCCTCTCAACCTTACCCCGGTCCTAAGGAAGAATAGAGGTTCAGCCAAGAGGGTAAGAAGCAAAGTTAGTGGAAGGTGAGGTTAGGGAGATGTAGGTCAGTCCGAAGCCAGAAGCAGAGTGAAGAAAATGGTGAAAGTGTTATCTAATGTTTTTCTTTCTTGTTCCCATACATCTCAGCGAGACTGTGAGGGGAGTTGACATCACCATTGTTTTCCTTTCACAGCCTATAATCTACTTTTTCTGACCAAAACATTCTACCCTGCTTCAAACCAGCACAATCCACCCTTGTCTACTTCACTCAGAGTATCGCTGAGAATTATCTGATCTAAACCAATATTTACACTAATGGATATTACAAGTTAAGTTCACACTTCATTCCAGCTATCTCAGATGTAGGTGATTCAAAAGCCAAGAACAGTTTGTCTCCTCATCGGTGAGACGAGAACAGGGACTCCCAGGTGACACTGGGTTCGTGCTCACGTACTGTAGATTCTCTCGTAGATACTTGGAGTAGAGTTGGACACCGATGGTACCTACAACAGAAAACTCCTAACAGCTTGTATTATACACTCTGGATTTAGACTCTTTCAGCTAAGGTTAGATTCGTCTGTGGAATACACTGCATTTCACCATTCTCCTGCATTACCCAGTAGGTGTGACCAGGACCTTCAGCAGACACCACCCCTTGAACAGGTTTCCCTTTGTCCGATGGAGAAAATACCCAAAGAGTTTTCCCTAACAAATTCTTTTCATGTACAACAGGAACTTTATCACGGTCCACTGTTTGGACTAAATCTGATTGTGCAGGTCCTGCTCTGTTTACTGACCTCTACTATTTACCAACCAGGTTGCTTGTTTGCAGGAATAGGGGAATGGTTTATTAGCAAGGAACAGCTGCCCGAGACGAAATAAAATACAGCATAGACCTTGGGCATGCAACGTGTGGGTCAGACAGACCTCAGAAGAGTAAGATAAGTAGGATCTTGCAGTCAGGACTGCTCAGATAGTTGCATAGCAACTTATATCAAGGAGCAGAGAAGAAAGTAGAAATAGCATCTTCGGCCTGAGCAGAGTGTTAGCCAATCATGTAGTAGTTACTAACTTTTACTGTAATTCTAACCAATCAGTGATTAACATGCTAGCCTTTCTGATACAATATATACCTGCCTATTTTTCTAATAAAGTGGAATTTTGGCTTGCATCAAGTCGTTACCCCGTCCCTTCATTGCGGCACTTGTGCTAAATGTTTGTCCCAGTTTTTCAGAGTTCCACCCCCCATGGCTTTTAGGGTGGTTTTCAGCAAACCGTTGTAGCGCTGAAACTTCCCTGAAGCTGGTGCATAGTAGGATATGTGGTAGATCCACTCAATACCATGCTCTTTGGCCCAGTTTTTCACAAGATTGTTCTTGAAATGAGTGCCATTGTCTGACTTGATTCTCTCTGGAGTTCCATGTCTGCACATGACCTGTCTCTCCAAGCCAAGAATGGTGTTGCGTGCAGTAGCATGTGGAACTGGATAGGTTTCCAACCATCCAGTGCTGGCCTCTACCATCGTTAGCACATACTGCTTGCCAGTACGAGATCGAGGTAAAGTGATGTAGTCAATCTGCCAGGCTTCACCCTGGTGCCCGGGTTAGGGACATCGCCAGGAGACTCCCAAACCTAATCCGGCCCTCTGATTATTACCCCTTACTGGTAATACAGGCTGGCAGGGATGAAATCGAGAAGGGAACCAGGGTAATTAAAAAGGAATTCAAGGCCCTGGGGAAATTGATAGATGGGGCAGGAGCACAAGTGGTGTTCTGCTCAGTTCCCCCTGTGGCAAGAGAGTTCACAGAGAGGAACAGCAGAACCTATGACATCAACAGCTGGCTCAAGGGATGGTGTGAGAGGAGGCACTTTGGCTTCTTCAACCTTGGGGGAACTTTTACTGAGCCGGACCTGCTTGATCATGATGGGGTTCAGTTATCTAAGAGGGGCAGGAGAGTCCTGGCACTGGAGTTGGCAGGGCTCATTAGGCGGGCTTTAAACTAGATATGAAGGGGGTGGGTGAGGCAATTACTCTCTGTGAGGAGAGAGTGGGAAGGAAACTAAGGACAATTGAGAAATTGAGAGCCCAGCTGAAGTGCATTTACACCAATGCACGCAGCTTGGGTAATAAGCAGGAGGAACTAGAAGTCCTGGTCCACGAGGGTGACTACGATATAGTTGCCATTTCAGAAACTTGGTGGGATGACAGGCATGACTGGACTGCTATACTGGAGGGATATAACCTCTTCAGGAGAGATAGGCAAGGGAGAAGAGGAGGAGGGGTGGCCCTGTATATTAGGGAGTCACTCCTTGCCACTGAGCTCGAGGTGAGGGACGAAGGGGTTGAGAGCTAGTGGGTTAAAATCAGAGGGAGGACTAATAAATCTGACATCCTGGTTGGAGTCTGTTATAGACCACCCAACCAGGATGAGGAAACAGATGAGATATTTTACAAACAGTTGGAGGCTGTCTCAAGATCTTCAGATCTTGTCCTTGTGGGTGACTTTAACCTGTCAGACATCTGCTGGGAACTTAATTCAGCAGAAAGGAGGCAGTCCAGGAGATTTCTTGAGTGCATGGAGGACAGCTTCATGACCCAGCTGTTAAGTGAGCCTACTAGGGGTCAAGCTCAGCTTGACCTGCTGCTCTCCAACAGAGAAGGGCTGGTAGGAGATGTGGCAGTGGGAGGCTGCCTGGGGTGTAGTGATTACGAGATAGTGGAGTTTTCAATATGCAGGGAGATAGGGAGGCACTACAACAAAACCCAGACCTTGGACTTTCGGAGGGCAAACTTTAATTTGCTTAAGAAACTTATTTCCAAAGTCCCCTGGGCAGCAGCCCTTAAAAACAAGGGGGTTCAGGATAGTTGGACCTACTTTAAACAGGAGCTCTTGAAGGCACAGGAGCTGGCAGTTCCCATGTGCCGAAAGATGAGCCGTCGGGGAAGGCGACCAGCCTGGATGAACAAACAGTTCCTGAAGGAATTGGGGGGAAAAAAAGAAGGTGTATCACCTCTGGAAGGAGAGGAAGGCTTCTCCTGACTTGTTTAAGGAGGTAGCCAGATTATGCAGGAGAAAAATTAGAGAGGCTAAGGCCCAGCTAGAACTTAGGCTGGCCACTTCCGTGAAAGATAACAAAAAGCACTTTTATAAATTTATCAGTGCTAAAAAGAAGGGCATGAAGAGCCTCCACTCCTTACTGGACCAGGAGGGGAACACTATAACTGATGACAAAGAAAAGGCTGAGGTCCTGAATGCCTTCTTTGCCTCAGTTTTCAACAGCAAGGAGGGAGGAGGAGGCAAGTGGCCTCTTGAACTGGGAGATGGGGTCAGGGAGCGGTGTGTTCCCGTGGAAATTCATGAAGAATTAGTTCAGGACCTGCTGAGCCACCTGGACACCCACAAGTCCATGGGACCAGATGGGATCCATCCCAGGGTGCTGAGAGAGCTGGCAGCTGAGCTGGCCAAGCCGCTCTCCATCATTTTCCAGCAGTCCTGGCTCACCGGAGAGGTCCCAGGAGACTGGAAAATGGCCAGCGTGGTCCCCATCCACAAGAAGGGTCGGATGGAGGAACCTGGGAACTACAGACCCGTCAGCCTGACCTCAGTGCCAGGGAAACTGATGGAGCAGGTTATCTTGGGGGTGATAAGAGCGAACCTGAGAGATGGCAAAGAGCTCAGGTCCAGCCAGCATGGGTTTAGGAAGGGCAGATCCTGCCTCTCCAACCTGATCTCCTTCTATGATCAGGTGACCCGCTTGGTGGATGTGGGGAGGCCTGTGGATGTGGTCTATCTGGACTTCAGCAAGGCCTTTGACACTGTCCCCCACAGCAAACTGCTGGCTAAGCTGTCAGCCCGCGGCTTGGATGGCAACACTCTGTGCTGGGTTAGGAACTGCCTGGAGGGATGAGCCCAGAGAGTGGTGGTGAATAGTGCCACATCCAGCTGGCGGCCAGTCACTAGTGGTGTCCCTCAGGGATCAGTGCTGGACCTGTCTTCTTTAACATCTTCATAGATGATCTGGATGAGGGCATGGAGTCAGTCATCAGCAAGTTTGCAGATGACACTAAGCTGGGGGCAGATGTGACTGAGTTGGAGGGCAGAAGGGCTCTGCAGTGGGACCTCGACTGCCTGGACACATGGACAGAGTCCAATGGGATGGCGTTCAATAGCTCGAAGTGCAGGGTGCTGCACTTTGGCCACAACAACCCCATGCAGAGATACAGGCTGGGGTCGGAGTGGGTGGAGAGCAGCCAAACAGAGAGGGATCTGGGGGTGCTGATCGATACCCGCCTGAACGTGAGCCAGCAGTGTGCCCAGGTGGCCAAGAGAGCCAGTGGCATACTGACCTGCATCAGGAATGGTGTGGTCAGCAGGAGCAGAGAGGTCATTCTGCCCCTGTACTCTGCACTCGTTAGACCGCACCTTGAGTACTGTGTTCAGTTCTGGGCCCCCCAGTTTAGGAGGGACATCGAAATGCTTGAGCATGTCCAGAGAAGGGTGACGAGGCTGGTGAAAGGCCTTGAGCACAAGCCCTACGAGGAGAGGCTGAGGGAGCTGGGATTGTTTAGCCTGGAGAAGAGGAGGCTCAGGGGTGACCTTATTGCTGTCTACAACTACCTGAGAGGTGGTTGTGGCAAGGAGGAGGTTGCTCTCTTCTCTCAGGTGGCCAGCACCAGAACGAGAGGACACAGCCTCAGGCTGTGCCAGGGGAGATTTAGGCTTGAGGTGAGGACAAAGTTCTTCACTGAGAGAGTCATTGGACACTGGAATGGGCTGCCTTGGGAGGTGGTGGAGTCGCTGTCCCTGGGGCTGTTCAAGGCAAGATTAGACGTGGCACTTGGTGCCATGGTCTAGCATTGAGCTCTGTGGTAAAGGGTTGGATTTGATGATCTGTGAGGTCTCTTCCAATCCTAATAATACTGTGATACTCTGATACTTGTACTTTGACCATCTCTCACCATACTATAAGGGCTTGATTCGCTTAGCCTGCTTAATAGCAGCACAAATGTCACAGTCATAGATGACTTGGGTGATAGCATCCATGGACAAGTTAATTGAACTACCGCATGCCCATCGGTATGTTGCATCTCTGCCTTGATGTCCAGATGAGTCATGGGCCCACCGAGCTAAGAACAGTTCACCTCGGTGTTTCCAATCAAGGTCAAGATCAGAGTTGGCATCAACTTGAGAAATCTTAGCAGCTTGGTCTGCCTGCTGGTTATGTTGATGTTCCTCAGTGGCTCTATTCTTAGGCATGTGTGCGTCTACGCGCCACACCTTCACTGGAATTTTCTCCAGGCGTGCATCAATGTCCTGCCATAGATCAGCACACCAAATAGGCTTTCCTTTCCTCTGCCAACCATGCTTCTTCCAGTCCTTTAGCCAACCCCATAGAGCATTGGCTACCATCCGTGAGTCAGTGTAGAGGTAAAGGATAGGCCAATTCACGTTCTGCCACATCAAGAGCAAGTTGGACAGCTTTTACCTCAGCGAAATGACTGGATTCTCCTTCTCCATCTCTCCCTTCGGTAACTCTCCTGGTAGGACTCCAGACTGTTGACTTCCATCTTCGCTTGTTCCCAACAAGACGACAGGAACCATCTGTGAACAAAGCATAGTTCTTTTCCCGATCAGAGAGATCACCGTAGGGACGAGCTTCTTCAGCATGGGTTATTTTCTCCTCTGGAGGTTTGGTACAGTGTGTGCCTTCCGGCCAGTTGGTGATCACCTCCACCAGACCAGTTCCGTCAAGATTATCCATTCGTGCTCGTTGGGTTATCAAAGCCATCCATTTAGACCAGGTTGCATCTGTGGCATGATGCGGTGATGAACCTTTTTCTTTGAACATCCGGTTCAGAACTGGCAGACTAGGAGCTAAAAGTAATTGTGACTCAGTTCCAATCACTTCAGAAGCTGCTTTCACTCCTTCAAAAGCTGCTAGTATCTCTTTCTCTGTTGGGCTGTAATTTGCCTCTGAACCTCTGTAGCCACGACCCCAGAAACCAAGTGGACGACCACGTGTCTCATTTGGAGCTCTCTGCCAAAGGCTCCAAGTTGGACCATTGTCACTGACAGCCGTGTACAGAATATTTTTAATGTCCGGACCAGATTGCACAGGTCCCAAGCCCACTGTGTGGACTATTTCTCGCTTGATTTGATCAAAGGCTGCTTGTTGTTCAGGTCCCCCACTCGAAACTGTTTCTCTTACGAGTCACACCGTGCAGAGGTTTGACAATTTCACTGAAACCAGGAATGTGTAGTCTCCAAAATCCCACTGCACCCTGGAAAGAGAGACTGTCCTTCTTACTGGTGGGAACTGCCATGGTGGAGACTTTGTGGATCACATCCTGAGGAATGTGATGGTGACCATCCTGCCACCGCACTCCCAGAAACTGAATTTCTCTGGCAGGTCCTTTGACCTTGTCTCTCTTAATGGCAAAACCTGCTTGCAAGAGAATCTCAATGATTTTGTTACATTTCTCGAAGACTTCCTCAGCAGTTTGGCCCCACACAATGATGTCTTCAATGAACTGTATGTGCTCTGGAGCTTTACCTTTCTCCAGTGCATTGTGCATGACTGAGTGACAGATTGTGCAGCTGTGTTTCCAGCCCTGAGGCCAACGGTTGAACTGGTATTGCATTCCTCTCCAGGTGAATGCAAACTGAGGCCTGCACTCCTTTGGTATGGGAATAGAGAAGACAGCATTAGCAATGACTATGGTAGCATACCATTTAGCCTCCTTCGATTCCAGCTCGTACTGGAGTTCCAGCATGTCCGGCACAGCTGCGGACAAAATGCTCTTATTTTAGGACTACCATAATTACCCCATCGGTTATTCACGATGAAGACTGCATATGGCAAACGTTTATCCCAATTACCTTTGGACACAATGGCATGTTTCTTAACCAGAGCATTTGTTCTCTCTACAATACCATCAGCCTGGGGATAATAGGGAGTGTGGAATACCCATGTGACTTCCTCACCCTTAGCCCAGTCTTGTACAGATGATGCTGTAAAGTGAGATCCATTGTCACTTTGGATGTACTCTGGCATTGGCAAGAAACCAAACCACTGTTTCAAGGCTTCAATAGTCACAGCTCCTGTGGCAGCACTAGTAGCTGTAGCCATGACTAATCCTGAAACCACTTCCACCCCCACCAGTATGTATCTCTTCCCATGTGAGGATTTAAAGGGTCCCACATAGTTGACTTGCCATGTGCTCCATAATTTCTTGTCTCCTCTGATGTGTTGTGCTGGTGCTAGGTTGGGGTGATTTGCTTTAAGCCTGATTTTGCACTGTGGACAAGCTAAAACGATTCCCTCACAGGTAGTCATAGAAACTGGCCATCCTCTGGATCTACACTCGTAGTAGAGGTCTGCCTTTCCTGAATGACCTCTTTTGATGTGTAGCCATTCAGCTAATCTCCACCACTCATCTTTCTCATCATCAACGATGTTTATTTTTGCAAGGAAATCTGCCTGATTATTCCAGGCTGCAGCTGGAGTTTGCTGTTTGGAATGCCCTTTAACCCAACCGACTTTAAGGGATATGGATCGGCCTATCTCTAATAGTCTTTTCCAGTCATCAGCCCTCCAAATCTCCACATTTGAAACCTTCCACTGATTCGCTTCCCACTGGCAAATCCACTCAGTGGCGCCTTTGAACGTAGAGTAGGAATCAGTGTAAATGGTTGTTGCTCCATGCTCTGCTGCTAGCATGAGAGCACGCAGTTCCCCTACCTGTGCACTGCCATCACCCTCTTCAGTGATGGTTTGGCCTGTAGCAATCTCCAAGGCAGCTGCTTTATAATGCCACTTTGACCCCACCCTCCGAGAGGATGCATCTGTGAACCACAGTCCCGACTTATCAGAGTCTGCGGTCATTTCTGGGGCCACCTGTATAGGAGAAGGCTTATACGACTGACCAAGCAGTGCCTTGTCAGGGTTAATGGGTTCCTGCAATTTGGATACCTTCGTAGGTCCCTCTTTTAGTGGCATGAGCTGTGAAATTCCCTCTAGGTAGGCATACCACTTTCTCACAGTGGCCTTTTGGGCAATTCCTTCTGGTGGAGGAGATCCTTTAAGGATCGATTTTAGCAAAGGAAACGGGCCTTGCACTACAATGTCTTGTGTAGTGCGAAGCTTTTCGGCCTCTTTGACAGCCCGAGTTAGGGAAAGGAGCCCCTTTTCCCATTCCGAGTACCGTGTCTCGGTCTCTTTGAATGCTGTTGAGGAAAACAAAAGAGCTCTGCTAGGACCATTGGGTCCTCTCTGAAAAATTCCACAGTATGAGGCATTCTCGGAAAAACCCCATTCAGCCCTTAGGGCATCTTTTGGGTGCAAGGGCCCCAACTTCTGATATGCCTTCAGTTCATCTTTGAGAACTTTCAGGCTCTCAGAATGTCGTGGAGTCCAATCCCAAACCTTGTGCTTCTTAAGCAAATCATACAGAGGACGAGCAATTACGGAGAAACCTGGGATGTGTTTCCTCCAGTAGCCCAAGGTGCCCAACAATTGCTGCAACTCCTTTCTGTTTTGGGGAATCTGGCCCTTTTCAATTTCTTGAAGGGTATCATCTGGCACAGACACTGCACCTGCTACCCACCAGGATCCCAAGAATCTAACCTCCTGGCTTGGACCTTGGCACTTTTCCTTTGGAATAGTCAGTCCTTTATCAGTTAGCAGTTTTTGGATGTTTTCAGCTATTGCAGCAACTTGTTCTTTATCATTCCCTCCCACCAAGATGTCATCAATGTAATGATACACTTTAACATCTTTAGGAAGCTGAACAGTGTCAAGCAAAGCTGCAAGTGCGTTGTGTGCAATAGTGGCACTGTGTTTGTACCCTTGTGGAAGACTGTTGAATGTGTACTGAATACCTTGCCAGGTGAATGCAAACTGCGGTATGTCCTCTTCTCTTAATGGCACCATGAAGAACGTCTTTCACGTCGAAGATTGCCATCCAAGCATGAGAGGCTGCTTGAATTGCTGTCACTGTGGATGAGAGACTTGGAACTGCTGCAGTGAGAGGAAGAGTGTTACTATTAAGTTTCCTGAAATCAGTCGTTAATCTCCATCGGCCATCTGGTTTGGGGACTGGCCAGACGGGTGAATTGTTAGGAGAATGAGTTCTGGTGATGATCTTTCTTTTCTCAAGATCAGCTATCACTTCAGTAATGCCTTGACTAGCTGCTGCTGGCAATGGATACTGTGCAACACAAGTAATGTGTGACTTTGGCAATGGAGGAGCGGTTTGCAATAAGCGAACACGAGTATGGGCTGACCTTCGCTTCTTGCCCCTTACTTCATAAGCACCAAAGCTCCACAATGTTCCATCAGGAAGATGCCATCTTCTACCTGCTAGAACAGAAAATCCAAGAATATTATGTCGACAGGTGCCCAATGCCATTTCTACCTGGGTACTTCTTTTTTCCCCAGGCAACCACATCTTGGTTTTGGCCAAATAGCATGTTTCAGGTTGCCCTGTAACACCCGTTATTTTTATCCTCCTTCTAGATGGCAAGATTCTTAGGCTTTTTGCCAGTTGCTCATTTATCACTGTAATTTGTGCACCTGTATCTATCAGGTACTTAACAGCAGTTCTGTCTGGTCCTGTTGGAATCATAATATGGGGTTCAGGTTTCTCAGACCATTGACATGCAGAGACAAAGCGATGAGTGTGGCCTGAATCATTCATCGCCACTTCTAGTTTTTTGATTTGCTTTTAGCTCCCTGCTGATCAGACTGACCTGACTTGTTAGGGGAAGTGGTTTTGGAACCCTTCTTACGGTCCTGTCCTACCTCTTCTTCATCATGGCCTTTCAGTACTGGCTCTAACAGCTCTTTTATCATTTGATGCACATCATCTCGTATTGATTTTCTCATGGCACTGAATTCAGCCTTCATAGGATCGTGCTCTACCTGTCTTCTCTTAAATATATCACAAGGTTTTACTCCGTACTTTTGCTCTTGTATCGGGATTATATCCGGCCCATAATAGGGACTTGGTATCCAGGTTATTCCAGAACTGAAGCGACGATTAAGCTCAGGGCTCCCCCTTGGACTTGATCGTGGGCTTGATTCTGGACTCCCTTTAGGGCTACCAGATGTCTTAGCATGTCGCACTTCTTGTTGCTTTCCTCGTGATACAGGGCTGCTCTTGCTTCCAGATTGCTTCTTCTGAAAGGCAGATGCTGGTAAAGGTGGCTTTTTATTGTAACCCAATACTCGCCCTAGAGTAGATAATTCATCGAGCAACTCTCTCCACGTAGTGTGATGGAGTGAGCTCTGTCCTGACTGCGCATTTTTTAACATTACCTCCTCAATTTGCGCCTTTCTTTTATGGCATTCATTCTTTAAAATAATCGGCAAACCCCTTACCAGAGGTCCAAGCCTATGTGGCTCTATCGGGGCATCCATAGGATTTGCATATAACCCCCTCTGACTCACGGCTTGCATACACGCAATCTTAGTGACTGTTTCATTTAACTCATCAGAGTTTGTGACCCAGAATGTTGTGGGTTCATCCCTATCTAAAGGATCAAAAGAACCAGCCCAATGAAAGATTCTAGCACTCAATGCAAGATTTACCTCAGGACCATCCCCAAGGAACACTTCGGGTCCCCAGCAACTTCTCCCCACCTCTTCACGAGACAAGATTGTCGTGGAACGCAGTTTCGCGGCAGAGTTTATGGGGGAAATACGCGAGGCGTTGACTATTTTATCAGTGATTTATTGCAAAAACGCGAATTCCCTCTTCCCGAAACTACACCACCACTGTGAATTCTTTTGATCGAGGTCGAAATAACATTTCAGAGAATGGCAAATTAAAGAGTCTATGATGTTTAAAGAGAGTTCTTTTGAGTCTCTGGGGTTTGAGTTAACAGTTCGTCAGCTACTCACAGTCTGTAGCTTGGTAGGGAGTCCCTTTCTCCCGGTGAGGGTCCAGGCATGTGCAGGCTCCCAGCCTCTGCGGCTCGGCGTGTCCGCCCGAGGCAAGGCTAGAGCGGCAAGCAGTTTGTTGTTGTTAGAAGTCCGAGGAAGGACAAGACGAGGGTGAGGTCCAGGAAGAAAGAAAAACCAGAAAGGCTGGAAAAACCCAGAAGGGGCCTCGATCCTGGCCTGTTCACCATTTTTATAATGTTCAAAAATAGGACTAGCCCACAATTCGGACCACTTTTACGTTGTTCACATACATTGGTAAAAAACAGTAAGCAACTTATACAATTGGATAACATTACCTAAACAATATAAAGACCACTCCTCAGGCCAGCCCTCCTGCAGGTGTGGGGCGGGCCTAAGATAGTCATTTCTACTAACCAAAACAATACCCTGTTGTCTGGAAAGCAAGGCCACTCTCATCCCACTTTGACGCCAAGTAAAAGGAAAACATGGCCAGTGTTTACCTTTCACTTACCCTAGGGAGAAATCTTCCCATGGGACTGAAAGATTGTTTTGGTTTTTCGATGCTTCTGGCTTTTAATGTGAGGCATTAGAAACTACACAATATAGCAGAAGCTTAGAGAGCTTTTGCTACTCTCCATGACAAAGATTATCGCCTTAGCACCACTATCCACCACCCTGGTATACATAGTTATAGTTTCATGAGGCATGCGGGAATAAACTTCCCTAAACTCACGCATCTGTAACGCTGTGTATGGTCTAGTCTTTGCGGTCATGGTTTTATTCCCTCGTTGGTTTTGAACGGTTTCGGATGCGAAGAGAGGATTTACGGAATAGGTTCTCATGCCTCCGTGTATCTCTTTCACTTCCGTGTCGCTGTCGATTGACGCGGTTCCGGGCTGCGGCGTAGAATGGTGCTGCGCAGGCACACTGCCTCTGCTGCTCCCTAATGGCGGTTTGGGGCGTGGCTGCTGAGAAGATGGCTCCGGTTGTGGAAGCGGTTGGGAAGATGGCAACCTTGGGGCTCGTGGCAGCCGCAGGGTTTGTGAAGAAGGTGTCGGCGTTGGCATGGACTGAGGTTGGATCGACTGCTCTGATTGCATCTGAGCTGGTGTCCCGGGTTTGGGCTGATCCCTCCCCCAGGAAGAAAATTCACAACACAAACCCCCCTACTTTTTGAAAGTCAGGGAAAGATGAAATTGTATTTTCTTATAATGTAAGTATAACAATGTAAAGAGAAATAATAACTAGAGAAGGAAGGAAGGGAAAAAAAAACAATACAATAACCTTAAGGGAGATGGGGAAGGGCTCAAGCGGCGGCGAAGCAGCAGAAGCAGCAGTAGCCAAAACAGCAGCCGGGGAAGATAGGTGAAGCTGCAGCAGCAGAAGCGAGCGGGAGAAAAAGGGGAGAACAAACTGTGCTTCTAGACATTAAGTTCTTGATGCTCCAATGAAATTATATTAATTTATCTATTGTTGCCATTTATGTGGCCTATCCCTGGAATGTTCATCTCTCCCCTATGTCTGAGCTAGAGGATCAGCTCAAACGGCCACATCCTCTGCTACCATGACCCCTTCCTTGGCAACAGGGCTCCCTCCTCATCATCACTATCGTCACTATCATCCGTCTCCTGAATATGTTTTTCCTTTGCTTTTGCCTTTCCACTCCTTGTGCCCACAAGGGTACTGGCCTTCACACCAGCCGATATACCTTCTCCTGGATCCTCTTCCTTTTGTTCACCCTGCTCTGGTTTCTCCCCATCATCTTCTGAGCTATCTCGACCCCCAAGGCTAGCTGCCATTTTTCTCCTCGTTTTAACCGGGGCAAGGGAGACCTTATCTAAGGTAAACTCTGTCTTACTCTGGGAGGTGGTTTTCACTGAATCATCTTGTTGGAGGTCGGAGACCGGTGCGGCGAGAGATCGGGGCACTGAGAGTCGACTCTGTGGCTTCTGCGCAGCAGTGCAATTTATTAGGGCGATACAGCGACCTTTATAGCCCCCAAAGGGGGTGTAGACAACTGACTTAGTTCAAGATTGGTACAAGTGGAGGGTACAGATTGGCTCCAGGTTAAGTGTAAGGCAGAGATAGGTTAACTTACAGTAAACACCTTAAGGATCCCACCCAGGGGGGGTGGCCAGAGTCAGCCCCCTGGGCCGTGCCCACCTCAGAGGCGGGCAGATTCCACCCCCTGACAGCTGTGCGTGGGCTGCTCATAGTTGCAGGCTCAGGCCCCTGGGAGCCTCAAGGCTCCAAGGACACTTCTCATCACAGGGTCTGATGTTTACCTTTCATGCTCCGCTGCGGGAGGAAGCTTCCCACAATACCCCCTTCTTTTCTTTTGAGCAACCCACGTTTGATTTTAAACGAGCTGTGCTCAGTGGGAGCGCAGGTCAATGGTGCTAAAGTAAAGAGAATACATTTGTTAAGAATTTTGCTAGTGATAACAATCTGGCAAACCAGCCACCCAAGCTTAGCTAATGATCCCAAAAGCTATTTCTGCAAGCGACAGTGAGTCAAATGTTCAAAAACCCAAAAGTCCAGACGAACATCACAGCTTCTGGAGGGTGCAAGTCTGTCACGTCTTCATTAGCTCACTGTGGTAGCCGATGTTGTGGGCGAGTGAATTGTCCAGTATCTCTCCATAGCTTTAAGTTCACTTCATACTTCTCAGAGATCTTGATGTTCCCAGTGCAGTCCTCGGCTATGAGCTGCGTCTGACGATTGTGCTTAAGAACTACCAACCCCCAAATACAATACAAGAGTGCGTCTTAGATGTTGCTTTCAGGCTATTCTACTTAGGCCTTTTCCCACAGCTCTCGCTTCACTTCAAGAATTTGGAGCAGTGTTTTTTCATCCCTTGCAGGGCCCTTGCAAGAGATAAAGAAATCACTTGCCATCTTATGCCAATTTTAAGTGGGCTCTGGCCTTCACCAAAGGGACCAGACCGAATCTATTCCATTAAGCTACAATCATTGAAGCTCATGAAAATACCCAAATTCATTAGCCAAGATCCAATGCCTTATAATCCAAATACTCATGATCCTCATCTCTATGACTCTCCCAAGATCTTACCACAATTCTGCCATCTGAGCAAGATTTTCTGCTCACTTCATGAAAGGACAAACCAATCATATTCAAGTTGGTATCCACCTTAGGGCCTGTACAGACAGGTGATAAACCATAATATGAACATATTCAATACCTAAGCTGATAAATCCACCGATCTTACTTGTATGATGTGTCCAAAAAGGCTGTAGTGTTTCTCCATGCCTCTCTTCTTATTTTACTAGCTCCTCTTCCACCTCGCCCCCTTTTCCTCTTTTTCTTTCTTTTTTTTTTTTTTTTTTTTTTTTTTTTTTTTATATACAAAAGACAAAATTCTACATTTCTATACGTTAAAGAAAAAAAAATCATATAACTATAATACTGTCTTAACTTACAAGCCTAGTAGAAAAAGAAAAAAGGTGTGTGAGTGAGTGTGTAAAAGAGAATATGGTACCATATTATCCTTAGTATAGAAAAAGTGAGTAGGGACTTATAAGTATAAAATATGATGCCTTACCATAGTATATCAGTATAATATCTATCAAAAGCTAATTATGTTCTATCATGATTGCCTAAGAATTACTGCATTATTAACATTATCCTAAAAATCCAATATTATTAATAAGTATCAGTACCTTATCTAACAAATGTCCAAAATACAAAATATATTACAATTAAAGTCAAAAATAACGGTAAAATTCCAGAGTCCAACATAGTCATCAAGACCCCAGTCTATATCTTGAGAAATCAACCAGGCTGTGTTTGCTGTCTACCCGGCTGACTCGGCGGGGGGTTGCCACTATCACAATTTCCAGGTGCAGCTTTGGTCCAGCGTGAAGGAACCCACAAAGGACCTGACTGGGTAGAGACACACATGTACCCTCGTCCCAGATAAATCACAGGGGCCGGGCCTCCCCATAGTCCGGTCTTGGGGTCCTTGTACATAACTGTCATTTGCACTGGAGGTGCTCCTTTTTGTACCAAACCTGAATGCACCTCTGCAGGTGGTCCTGGATCGTCACCAAAAATACACAGATGGTTAATAACAAAAAGGGTTTTGCTCACGCGTTCAGCTGGGTCGCGTATGTCCCGAAACTTTTCAAGGTAACCTTTTATCACCTGATGGGCACGCTCAATAATAGCTTGGCTCGTGGGTGAATTGGCTATGCCAGTGGTGTGAGTAACACCCCACTTTTGCACAAACCTCCGAAATGTCTCACTGGTGTATGCAGGGCCATTGTCTGTTCTAATTTTTTCTGGCACACCCATCACCGCAAAGCATCCCGTCAAGTGTTTGATAGCGTGAGTGGCTCTCTCTCCCGGCAGCGGCGTTGCCCATATGTGTTTGCTATAGGTGTCAACAGTAACATGGAGGCAATGCAGTCTGCCAAAGGAGGGAATATGAGTAACGTCCATTTGCCACAATTCTAGGGCCTTGAGTCCTCTGGGATTCACACCCGATCCTAATCCTGGCCCCATATGACTGCAGACTGGGCAGGAACGTACAATTCCCTTGGCATCGTTGTCAGAGATCTGAAATTGGCGCTTTAGTCCTTTTGCATTCTGATGAAAAGTAGCGTGGGCCTCTCTGGCTAGGGAAAACTGATCAAGTGGGGCAGGCCGTCCAGGTAGTGCCACTAACCTGTCAGCTCTAGCATTGCCTTCCCCCAGACCTATCTCCCACTTATGACTACGAATATGGATAATGCAGTAGGGAGCCGTTCTCTGGGCTATAGCTGCATACAGTGAGCATAGTAGTTGGTATAGGCGCTGATTCTTTACCTCTCTGATAAAAGAGTCCTCAATTCTCTGCGCCACTCCAGCTACATACATTGAGTCAGTTATTACATTTAAGGGGACGTCGAGCCAATTAACTAAAGCCCATACCACTGCGGTTAACTCCAGGGTCTGTAGGGAGTCCATGGCCGTCCCCTGCAAAATGTGTTTTTGCCACCTTGTCTTTGAGTGCCATACTACAGCAGCCTTATGTGAGTTCCGTCCTGCATCTGTAAATGCATTAACCGCGTTCTGTAAAGGGGAGGGAGACTGCTTTGGCCTAACTATCCAGTTCTGCTGGCTTATCCATCGGAGTGTGTTGGACTTCAACGCCCGCACGGAAATGCGGCCTGGGAAATTCAGGAGGCTGGTCTGCAGCTCCTCTGATTGGCATAAGAACCATTCCAGGTCGTCCCGCTTGATAGGTAACCTTATGGTATCGGGTTCTGTTCCGGCGATGTCCAATAGCCGTTTCCTGCCCTTCTTAATCAACCGGGCTATTGTATACGTCTGTGTCTCTATTGTTTTTTGCGGCTGTATGGTAGTAAACAACCACTCCAGGACAGACAGTTGGTCCTTTGATCGAAACTTACACTGTGTGATAGCTCCAAAAATACAGTGCTCGCCCTTAATAATAGATAAGTCGATAGGCACGTTTGGGTCCACTCGTTCTACCCATCTGTTGGTGATCATGTCACTAAGTTTCTGTATAGTTTCCTGTTGTAGGTGAGAGAGTTTGACCCTTTTGGCGGGGTCTGTGCCTTGTAGCAGTGGCTTTAAGGGCCGTAGGTCGTCGTTTGTGAACCCTATGACAGGACGTAACCACTGCAAGTCTCCCATCAATGTCTGAGCATCTTTAAGTGTGGCAATATTGGTGGTCAGCTGTAATTTCTGGGGACGTATGAGGTTTTTGGCTATGTGCCAGCCTAGATATTTCCATGGAGCTTCCCTCTGGATCTTTTCTGAGGCAATCTGAAGTCCTACAGCCTGGAGTTCCGTCACGAGTTGCTGCAGATGAGTATCGAGGAAGGGCTCCGGCTGGGCTATTAGAATATCGTCCATATAGTGGTAGATGATGGCCGTTTTCCACATCTGTCGAATGGGACGCAGGGCGAAGTCGACGTAGAGCTGACACATTGTCGGGCTATTTTTCATTCCTTGCGGCAAGACCACCCAGTGGAAGCGGCGTGCTGGATGCTGCTTATTAATGGCTGGCAAGGTAAAGGCAAAACGCTGACAGTCTGCAGGGTGTAGTGGAATTGTAAAAAAACAGTCTTTTAGATCTATGACAAGTAATTCCCAGTTCTCTGGTATCATGGATAGCGAAGGCAGGCCCGGTTGAAGAGCACCCATAGCTTGCATTTGTTCGTTAATAGCTCGAAGGTCATGTAAGAGGCGAAATTTTCCTGACTTTTTTGGTATTACAAAAATTGGGGTGTTCCATGGGCTGGTTGAAGGTACAATATGGCCTGCAGCAAGTTGTTCCTCGACGAGCTTGTGTGCTTCTTGCAGCCGTTCCTTTCGCAGCGGCCACTGATCTATCCAGATCGGTGTATTAGAAAGCCACTGGAGTTTGATTATGGGCGGCTGCCGTCCAGTGGCCGCTGCTGAAAAATTACCTGCGGAGTAGTCATCACGACTCCCATCTGTGTCATGACATCCCTACCAATCAGCGCATTTACACCTTGCGGGAGAGGTGCGATGGTTGCAAAGACGTGGCCTGTCCTGTCATCTATGGTTATACTGATTCGCTGTGAGCTTGTCAGAGTCTGAGATACTCCACCAACACCTTCAATACCGTCTTTAGCTGGGCCTGCTGGCCAGTGCGAGGGCCAGGCAGGTATGGAAAAAATGGTTATATCGGCACCTGTATCCAGGAGAACGTCCATGGTTATTGTGTCCTGACCATTACTAATGATAGCTGATGCAAGTGGTCGTCTATTCAGGGACAGGGTCAGCATGGCTAGGCCACCTGTAGATCCAAAACCCTGATCTCCTCTTTGTGGCAAGGCGCGGCCCCGGGCCATGTCCTGCAGCAGGTTGGTCAGGGGCACCAGTTGAGCAATGCGACTGCCTTCCGGCACCACGATAGGTGGGTTGTTAGTGTATGCAACAATTTGTATGATACCGGTGTAGTCTTCATCAATCACCCCGGGAACAATCATTAATCCCTTCAGCCCGGCAGAAGATCTTCCCAGGAGTAATGCACCAGTGGGCTTGCCACTTATCATTAATGGGCCTTTCATGGAGGTGGCAATAGGGACTGGGCGGTTGTCAATCAAAGTGATGCTTACTGCTGTTGTAAGATCCAGCCCGAGGCTGCCGGAGGTTGCTGGGCAGATAGCATCACTGGGGCAGCAACTTGTGTCCTCGCGCGGCTGCCTGCCGCGCTGCGCTGGTAGTTTCCCGAGCGCTTGCAGGCCGCAGTTGCATGAGAATCAAGTTGGCAGTGGTCACACCAGACTGCAGCCTGTGGGCAATCATCGCGCGCGTGCCCAGTTAGACCGCAGCGGAAGCAGGGGTTCCGTGGGTTGTTGTTTCGGCGGCCACGATTCCTTGCATCTGCGGATCGCAGTGCTGCCATTACGAGCTGCGTGTGCTTATCTAGAACTTGATCCATTTGGGTTGCAACAAATGTCTGCTGCTGGTTTGTAGGCATTCGAGCAACTCGCTCCAACATATCGTCCACTGAGGCTTCCCTAGGCAGAATGGACAACAGCTGCTTGGTCTTATTATTAGCATTCTCAAAAGCTAGGGTTCGAAAAAAGGCTTGTCTGGTTGCAGCATCTAACTCAGTGGCTGCTTCGACTGCAGCTGCTAGTCTATCAATGAAATGGTTGTAGTCCTCACTCAAGCCTTGCTTAACAGCGGTATAGCTAGGTGCTTTTGGCTCTGTAGGCACCATATTAAAAGCTGCTCTGGCAGTTGTCATGGACGCATGATGCCACTCAAAGGGATGACGTATCTGGGCATCCAGTGAGCTGAAAGCCCCTTTTCCCAGCAGTATATCTGCTTGAACATTGAGTAAGGGGTCGCCTAGTTGTCGTGGCTGCTCCACCACCTTCCTGCACTCATCGCGCCATGCCCTTTCCCACAACATAAACTGGGATGGTGTTAAAATCAGTCTCGCAACAGTCTCACAATCTGCTGGGCATAGCACATAGGCGGAGAAGATGTAATTCAGCAATTGCTTAGTCGGTTGTGAGTGTAAGCCATGGGAAGATACTGCTGTTTTCAACTGCATAAGCAGTTTCCAATCAAGAGCCGTGTGAGTGGCTCCTGGCTGTCCATCTGCGGTCCGTGCTGCCACAACTGGGAATGCTGCTGCACCTTCCAGAGCAGCAGCTGCCTCCCAATCACCTTGTAACAAGGCGTCGCGAATAACGGCACGCCACCGATGTTGTGGACCAACGGGTGTAAGCTGGAGAGTCTTCCCGGTGATCTCTGTAGCTTGTGGTGCCGCCAGGGGCTGGGCATTGCCAGAAGGCATTATTCTAAGTTTCTGTAAGTCGTCGGCAACATTGTCAATAGTGTCGTCGGCATCGGACTGTGAGGAGTCGCTAGCGTCCGAGTTAATCACAGGCGGCGGTTCCCGGGCTTGAGAGGAAGGACCGGCTTCCGTGGCGGAAGTCCAACTCGGGCCCGCTGCAGCCGGGGGGGCGGGTCGGAATGTAGCAAAAGGAGTTTGCGCCGGACGTGGCGAGATGGCAGCGGAAGCCGGGAGTGGGGAAAACGGACCACTGTAGGGCGGTGGCGCTGGGAGCAGGGGGGCAGACGGCTGCACCGGAGCGGCAGGGATGGTGGGAATGTTTTGGGGAATTGGTACCGCTGGCATCGGGGGTGCTGGTGGTTGCACTGGAACGGCAGGAACGTCGGGAACGTCTTGAGGCAGCGCAGGGTATAACGAAGGGTCCTGAGCCGGCGGCACCGGCTGCATCGGGACGTCCTGCTGAGGCGGCACTGGTTGCATTGGGACATCTTGCTGAGGCGGCGCTGGTTGCTGGGGCGCTGCTGGCTGCGTCGGAGCGTTTGAAGTTGGCAGCACCGGCTGCTGGGGCGCTGCTGGCTGCGTCGGGGCGTTTGGAGTTGGCAGCGCTGGTTGCTGGGGCGCTGCTGGCTGCGTCGGAGTGTTTGAAGTTGACGGCGCTGGTTGCTGGGGCGCTGCTGGCTGCGTCGGAGCGTTTGGAGTTGGTAGCACCGGTTGCTTCGGCACTGCGGACAGCATCGGAACAGTAGATGCACTGGGGAGAGTCATCAAAGGCACCACCGTGCCTGGAGAAATTTTCAGGTCGGAAAAGAGAGAGCTAGCTGGGGTAACCATTGCCTCTAGTGGTCTCTCCCCCCGAGTGTCCAAGCCGTCAGCAAGCCGTGCTGCTGCTGTAGCTGCAAGGGTCTGTTCCAGTCTGTATTTCTTCAAGCAATTGATGACATCACGCCATTGCTTCTGTACGCTTTTGGCTGTTTTGTCACCGTCAATAGCCTGGTCAAAAATAGTATCGCCACAGCGGCGCCATTCAGATTCATCAAAAAGAGAGTCTGAAGTTTGAAAGTGTCCTCTTACTAGTCCATATGCTACTAAGGAAGTCAATTTTTTCTTTGACATGGAAACTCCTCGCTTTTCCAAAAAGTTCAAGAGGAGAGAAATTGCTACTTGTTTATCCAAAAGTGCTTGTGTGGTCGGTTCGCCAGCTCCCCAAAGGGAGTCACCAATACTTTGAAAAAACCGCGGAAGAAGGGAGGGGCGGCTGGGAGGTTCCATGGTAACGGCAAGGTTCCGTAAGCGCGCGGAAGAAGAGAAAAAAAAGAAAAAGGAAGGAAGGAAGGGGGGGGGGGGTGTGTGGGCGGTGCGTTTGCCTTCCGGCGGCAACTGCCCTGGGGGGATCTGACTATGCACGATCACTGCCCCCAGAAGTGCCCATCTATATGGTCACACCTGTCGTCACACCAGTTGCCGTTATTAAAATTTTTGCCCCCATATTTATGGGCGGCGACTCTTCTTTTTTTTTTTTTTCTTTTTTAATAAACGCCTATCTATATAGGCCGTCCGTATCGGCAGACACCTTTCCCTTGGTTAGTAACGGGTTTAACGAGGGGGAAGGAAAAAAGAAAAAAAAAGAAAAAAAAGGAAAAAAAAAGGAAAAATAGAAAGAAAGAAAAAAAGGAAAAAAGAGAGAAAAAAAAGGAGACGTGTTTCCCCAGCAGGGGGTATAGTAGCGTCCGATCTCTTGCGTTTCCACCAGCTCCTTTTATGTGGAAGCCTCTATATCCTTCGTGGCCGGAGGAGGCGAGGGGGGGGGGGGGGGGGGGGGGGAAAGCGGCCTGGCAGTTTTCTTCTCGGCCTAGCGGTGGGGGGGAAGCGGCCTGGCGGCGGTTGTCTTCTCGGCCTAGCGGTGGGGGGGGGGAGCGGCCTGGCGGCGGTTGTCTTCTCGGCCTGGAGGTGGGGGGGAAGCGGCCTGGCGGCGGTAGTCTTCGCGGCCCGGCGGTGGGGGGGAAGCGGCCTGGCTGGCGGTAGTCTCCGCGGCCCGGCGGTGGGGGGGAAGCGGCCTGGCGGCGGGGGGGGGGGGAGCGGCCTGGCGGTCTTCTTCTCGGCCTAGAGGTGGGGGGGGAAGCGGCCTGGCCGTCTTCTCCTCGGCCTAGCGGTGGGGGGGGAGCGGCCTGGCCGTCTTCTCCTCGGCCTAGCGGTGGGGGGGGAGCGGCCTGGCCGTCTTCTCCTCGGCCTAGCGGTGGGGGGGGAGCGGCCTGGCCGTCTTCTCCTCGGCCTAGCGGTGGGGGGGGGAAGCGGCCCGGCCGTCTTCTCCTCGGCCTAGCGGTGGGGGGGGAAGCGGCCCGGCCGTCTTCTCCGCGGCCTGGGGTGGGGGCCCGGGGTGCGGGTCTTCCGTACCTGGAGTTGTCCGGAGGTTCAATCGGTGTGTTCGGGCGCCATCTGTTGGAGGTCGGAGACCGGTGCGGCGAGAGATCGGGGCACTGAGAGTCGACTCTGTGGCTTCTGCGCAGCAGTGCAATTTATTAGGGCGATACAGCGACCTTTATAGCCCCCAAAGGGGGTGTAGACAACTGACTTAGTTCAAGATTGGTACAAGTGGAGGGTACAGATTGGCTCCAGGTTAAGTGTAAGGCAGAGATAGGTTAACTTACAGTAAACACCTTAAGGATCCCACCCAGGGGGGGTGGCCAGAGTCAGCCCCCTGGGCCGTGCCCACCTCAGAGGCGGGCAGATTCCACCCCCTGACAGCTGTGCGTGGGCTGCTCATAGTTGCAGGCTCAGGCCCCTGGGAGCCTCAAGGCTCCAAGGACACTTCTCATCACAGGGTCTGATGTTTACCTTTCATGCTCCGCTGCGGGAGGAAGCTTCCCACATCATCTGAGTTTTGTTCGTCTGCCTGGCTCTGTTCCACACGCAGTAGTAGGGCTGAGGCTGAGGCAGAAGGACCCTTCCCCACAGCAGCAACAGCAGCCGGCTCAGCAGAGGCAAACGGGGCTAAGGCAGGAGCAGTGGCATTAGCAGGCTCGATGGCGTTAGTGGGTTCGCCTTCCGAGGACCTCGCCGCCTCCCCCGGGACCGCTTTCAGTCCCCTGGCTGCAGGCGAAAGAATCTTTGCCTCAGCAGCCTCTCTGCTGGCAGAGGCTCTGGTGTCAGCGACCCTCCTACAGATCAAAACGTTCGAGCCGCATTTTCCATAAACCAGTTCCTCAACTTTATCTGTCCGAGGAACTTTGCCATAGCCCACACTGTCCGCAGCCAGATCTGCCGCCGCCGCAGCAGCCCTTTGTGACTGCACTTCTGCAGGGGTTCCATCGCCTCTACCTTTACTTTCCTCCGTTCTATTAGGTACGAATGGGAACCAGATTGTTTCCTGCCTCCATGCTTCAGGGTCAGTGGGGTACGGGCCATGTCCAACAATTTTTTCTCCTCTCAAAGGCTCCGAGGCAGGGTGTTTCGCTGCTCTGCGAGCAGTCCGTCTGCCCGGTGCCGTGGCCCTCCCTCCCCCGCTTCGGTTGCAGACTGTTTCTTTAACCCTTAGCTCCCTACTATTGCCTCCGGAGAAGGTAAAAACCTCACTTACAGCCTGTTTGTTCCTGCATTTCTCTCGTCTCCACACTATAACCAGACCTACAATAGCAGCCAAAACCATCAAGTTCACACATATTAGGCAGGCTACTGGGTAGCTCATCTCTTCCAAATAACTCCTAGTCTCTGACACCAATGTCACATACGGCACACCCTCAACGACATTCCTAAACCCTAAAATATTCCTAACAACATCTCCAACCTTCCTTAGCACAGCTTTTACCGAGTCCCAGACCATCTTAGCGAAGAATGAACACACCTGGTAGTGCACCATAGCTGTAAAACACTGCTGAACCGACAGAGTCAGAATTGAGGCAATAATAGGCCAGAATATATCAAACAACTTCATTTTTCCCTGATGTTCTTATTCTGATTATAAATCAACAGGGGGAAAGGAAAAAAAAAAAACAACAAGCCAAGATCGTGCCCCACGTTGGGTGCCAAGAAAAAGAATCCTGTCCCGGGTTTGGGTTGATCCCTCCCCCGGGAAGAAAATTCACAACACAAACCCCCCTACTTTTTGAAAGTCAGGGAAAGATGAAATTGTATTTTCTTATAATATAAAGTATAACAATGTAAAGAGAAATAATAACTAGAGAAGGAAGGAAGGGAAAAAAAAACAGTACAATAACCTTAAGGGAGATGGGGGAGGGCTCAAGCGGCGGCGAAGCAGCAGAAGCAGCAGTAGCCAAAACAGCAGCCGGGGAAGATAGGCGAAGCTGCAGCAGCAGAAGCCAGCGGGAGAAGGAGGAGAACAAACTGTGCTTCTAGACATTAAGTTCTTGATGCTCCAATGAAATTATATTAATTTATCTATTCTTGCCATTTATGTGGCCTATCCCTGGAATGTTCATCTCTCCCCTATGTCTGAGCTAGAGGATCAGCTCAAACGGCCACAGCTGGCACTTTGGTCGGCAAAGCCAGTTGCACTGGCGGCAGCGTTTGTCAATCTGAGGCATGCGATGAAGGGACGGGTGTAGAACGTGCCGAGAGCTGGCGTGACTGGGGTGTTTGAAATAGAGTCCCTAAATCATACATTCCGGAGGCTGGCATTTCAGCACGGGACGGCGGCGGAGGTGAAGGAATTGGAACAGGTTGCGGCACTTAGACTGGAGAAGGAGCAATTGGCAAACCCTGGTAAGCTCCTGACTCTCTCCGACGGACCGCGGGTTGTGGCCTACCAGTCATTGATCTTGGCTGTGATGGCTGAGCCGTTTGAATAGGGATAAAGGATGACAAACCCAGGGAAGCTATTGATTCCCGGCAGTGGGCCGCGGGCTGTGGAGTGCTCGCACGTGACCCAGATCTAGACTGTGCCACATGGGTTAACACTCTGTCTATTTTTTCTTCCAAGAGTTTCATCTTGTCTTCCATTACTGCAGGTTCCGCACGAAAGCATGTGCTCTGTCTAGCCGCCTCTGCATCTCTCAAGGTCGCATTCCTCTCATTTTGGAGCAACCTGATCTCACTCTGGGCAGCTTCTAAATTAATACCGCGCCGGACATTTTCCTCTGCCAAACTCCTAACTTCAGCTTTCAGCTCCTCATTCGTTCGCTCCCAGTACCCTCGCTCTTGACGGAAACGATCCTCTAACTCCTTCGAATCGTCTCTCATCTTTCCTAATTTAAATCTAAGGCCATCACATTCGCTTTGAGCATGAACTAGAAATGCCGCCAACTGCACAAAATTCTCAATTTCTATTCCTTCAACTTCTTTAAAGGCCGTATACATCGCAATAAGCATATCTGCTGACTTATTGGCAGCTTGGTCTAGGCTTTCCGTATATGAGAAGGCTCAAAGACAGACACGAACCTTGAAAGCAGATTTAATGCTGTCAGCATTTCTGCAGCCTCTGCTGCCGCAGACTCTCCTCCCTGTGCCATTATGAACTTTCTGCCATTACTCTGTATTTACCTCATCCTGCCGACTACGCCAATTTGTCGTGGAACGCAGTTTCATGGGAAATTCATGGGGAAAACACGCGAGACTGACTTCTAAAGAACAAGTGATTTATTGCTAAAATGCGAAGATCCCCTTCCCGAAAACCGAGTTACCCCCATGAATTCTTTGATGAGGCTAGAGTAACATTTCAGAAAATGGTAAAATAAAAGAGAGTCTATGATTCTCTAAAGAGTTCTTTGAGTCTTTGAAGTTGTTCAGTCTTGATTTTTAAGAGTTCATCAGTCTACTCACAGTAAGCAGCTTAGCAGGGTTTCGGCGCACCACTAGGGCGTTGTCCCTTTTCCCCGGCCAGGATCGGGTCCAAGCAGGCCCTTGGCCTCCAAAGATTGGGTGTTATCAGTCTTACGCCGGGCTGAGGCCGAAGCAGGCAAGCATGCTGGAGCAGGCTGATCGGTCGGAATGGGCCGCAGGCAGGCAGCTGGCTTGGTAGCTGGTAGGTTGGTAGCTCGCAGGGTACAGTAGCGGCAGCGTAAAGCAGCGTACGCTGAACCAGGCAGACACACCATTTTCTAATGTTCAAAAGAGGTGTGCTCACCAGTTCTGACAATTTTTACGATATTTTTACAGATTGGTACAAAGTTATAATCAGCCTGTATAATTGGACAATTCTTACCAAAACAACCTGTAGGACCACCCAAAGCTCGGCCCATCAGCAGGTGGTCAGTGTGCATGAGAACCAAGGCCGAAAGCTGGAAAACAAGGCCGATGTTTATCTTTTATCTTCCCTAGGGAGGAAACTTCTCATGGGACCAGAAGATTGTTTTGGTTTTACAATGCTTTTGGCTTACAATGTGAGACACTGTAACCTCCATGACATGGGGACCTTTCAGGGGCTTTGCCACCCTCCATGACAGGCACGAAAATCGATTGTCAGTCTCCAATCGCCGTAAGCCTTACACATGGGCCAGATGGGACTGTTAAAAGGTGAATGAGCTTTCTCAATGACAGCCTGACACTCCAGTTGACAAATCAGTTGATGAATGGGCAACAAAGAGCCACGGTTAGTTCTGTACTGCCTGTGGTGCACAGTCGGAGTGGCAGTGGGCACTTCCAGATCCTCTATGTCATGATGTCCCACAACTGCAGATTCATCTGAAAGTTCAGGTCTGATGGACAATTTCAATTTACCATCCTCAATCTATACAGATGCTATTCCAAAAGCCCATTTGTGACCCTTAGTATCTTTGAAAAAACCTTGTCTCGAAAAGTCAATTCCCAAAATGCAAGGCGCATCAGGACCAGTTACAATAGTATGTTTCTTCCACTCTTTACCAGTTAAACTGATCTCAGCCTGCAACTTAGTTAACTCTTGAGATCCACCAGTGATTCCAAAAATAGGTATAGACTATGTCCCTTTGCAATTTGATGGCAATAAAGTACACTGAGCACCTGTGTCAACTAAAGCCCTGTATTTCCAAACTTTTGAACTGCCAGGCCACCTAATGAATACATTCCAATAGATTTGGTTCTCTCCCCTATCCCTTTCCTCCTCCTGGCTGGAGGCAGGGCACCCCTAATGCTGAACATGGCATGTAGGGTGTACACAGTGATTGGTGTTGTTGTGAGAGAAATTGCAATTGTTGGAATAATTGCAGTTGCTCTCGGGAGCTGAAGAAGTGACAGCTACTTTCCTGGCATTTCTGCCTCTGTTTCTGCCACTCTGCAGTTCCCTGACTCTCTTTGAAAGACCTGAAGTAGGTTGACCATCCCACTTGTTCATGTTCTCACCGAATTTGTCACGCAGATGTCTAGGTGGAATTTGTCTCCTCCTGGGCTGGAATTGCCTTGCAGGAGGTGGGCGTCTGTTCCTGATGGCAGAAACATGCATCCATTCAGATGATGCAGGGACAGTATCTCTTACCTGGTTGGAAATGTTTCTGAGATCCTCCCTCAGTTTTTCATGCCATTCCTAATGCCATTCTCAATGCTATCTTTGATGCTATCCTTAATGCTATCTTTAATGCCATCTTTTATCTCTGTTCCTAGAGTTTTTATGGCACAGATTATGGCATAATGTGACAAGCTGTCCTCTGTATTCCTCAGCTGGTCAGTGAATTCACCCACAGTGAAAGACCTTCCATTATCACTCCTTGATAGAAACTTGCTTGCCAAGATGTTAGCATAGGATGAAGGAGCAAGCTCAAAAAGCTTGTTCATGAGATCTGTTCCAAGAGGAATGTCATCAGGCTCATGTGTGCCGTGATCTCCATAAAGCACTTACTTCACAGCAAACTCCTTTAGAAGCTTGATTCCTTGCTCAATGGTGTTCCACTTTTTGGCCGCCCATGGCAGATCATCTCGGGAAGGATATCTCATAGCCACAGCCAAAAGAAGGCGTGTCCATAAGCTTACCTTTCCCAGAGGACTTGCTATGTATTTGTCCACTCCTCTCTCCTTGGTGAGTGGTCCTAGCTGCTTGGCAGACTTGTCTCCTACCTGCAGGGCATTAGCACCAATGCTATGGCATCTCCCTAGCCACCTTAGGATTGGTTCACCTGATTCCCTTGAATATTCCTTTCTAACTTCCCTGACCTCTCTGAGGGGATCGTTGGAGTCCTGGATGTCATTGTCCTCTGTCACGGAAGGTAGTTTGGGAGGTTGTGGGAAAATACGTGGAGACTCACTTGTGGATTTTCAAGTGATTTATTGCTCAAACACGGAGATCCCCCTCCCGAACTAAATTCCCCACGTGAGTTCTTTTGGATTGAAGTTGTAAAATAACAGTTCAGAAAATAGCAGATAAAAGAGAGTCTGTGATTTCTTTAGAGTTCTTTGAGTCTTTAAAGTTACTCAGTCTTTAGGTAAAGAGTTCTTTCTCCAATTTACTCACTGTTCGTGATTTTGGGCGGTGTCCCTTTGTTCGTCAGGATCGGGCCCAAGCAGGTTTCAGGCCTCTGCGAGCCCCTCGTCGGGCAGGGCTGATCAGGAATGTGAGGTCACCGCGGCAGGAGCGAGGCAGGCAGGCAGGCTAGCGAGCGAGCGGTAGGAGCAGGTACCAGCAAGCTCAAGCCAGCAAGCGCCCCGATCCAGGAAGGCACACCATTTTTATAATGTTCAAAAGAGGTGTAACCCTCCAGTCCAGGCTATTTTACGTTATTCTTGCAGATTGGCACAAAATTACAATTAACCTATATAATTGGACAGTTCTTACCAAAACAACCTGTAGGACCACCCAAAGCTCGGCCCACACCAGGTGTCGAGCGGGCATGAGAACTGCCGTTCCCCCTAGCCAAAACAGTGGCCATTGTTTACCTTTTATCTCGACTAGGGAGAGACTTTCTCATGGGGCTGAAGGACTGTTTTGGTTTTACGATGCTTCTGGCTTAAAATGTGAGACACTGCAACTTTTACAGCAGGGAGGCCTGCTAAGGGCTTCTGCTACCGTCCATGACATCCTCCTCTTCCTCTTGTTGATCTGGTTGTCCCTGGCCTAGAAACAGAACCTTCCTCATAGGACTCTTAAACTCATTGGAACCATCCTCTTTCTTGGCAGCTGTGGCCATTTGAGCTGATCCTCTAGCTCAGAAATAGGGGAGAGATGAACATTCCAGGGATAGGTCACATAAATGGCAAGAATAGATAAATTAATATAATTTCATTGGAGCATCAAGAACTTAATGTCTAGAAGCACAGTTTGTTCTCCCCTTTTTCTCCCGCTAGCTTCTGCTGCTGAAGCTTCGCCTGTCATCCCCTGGCTGCTGTTTTGGCTACTGCTGCTTTGCTGCTTTGCCGCCGCTTGATCCCTCCCCCATCTCCCTTAAGGATGCTGGGGGTTTTTTTTGGTTTTTTTTTTACTCCTTCTCTAGTTATTATCTCTCTTTACATTGTAATACTTATACTATAAGAAAATACAATTTCATCTTTCCCTGACTTTCAAAAAAAAGGGGGTTTGTGTGGTGAATTTTCTTCCCAGGGGAGAGATCAGTCCAAACCCGGGACAGAATTTCTTGGCGCACCTTAACGTGGGGCATGATCTTGGCTTGCTGTTTTTTTTTCTTTCCCCCTGTTGATTGATAATCAGAATAAGAACATCAGGGAAAAATGAAGTTGTTTGATATATTCCGGCCTATTATTGCCTCAATTCTGACTCTGTCGGTTCAGCAGTGTTTCACAGCTATGGCGCACTACCAGTTGTGTTCTTCGCTAAGATGGTCTGGGACTCGGTAAAAGCTATGCTAACGAAGGTTGGAGATGTTGTTAGGAATGTTTTAGGGTTTAGGAATGTCGTTGAGGGTGTGCCGTATGTGACATTGGTGTCAGAGACTAGGAGTTATTTGGAAGAGATGAGCTACCCAGTAGCCTGCCTAATATGTGTGAACTTGATGTTTTTGGCGGCTATTGTAGGTCTGGTTGTAGTGTGGAGACTAGAGAGATGCAGGAACAAACAGGCTGTAAGTGAGGTTTTTACCTTCTCCGGAGTCAATAGCAGGGAGCTAAGGGTTAAAGAAACAGTCTGCAACCGAAGCGGGGAAGGGAGGGCCACGGCACCGGGCAGACGGACTGCTCGCAGAGCAGCAAAACGTCCTGCCTCAGAACCTTTGAGAGGAAAAATGGTTGGACATGGCCCGTACCCCACTGACCCTGAAGCATGGAGGCAGGAAACAATCTGGTTCCCATTCGTACCTAATAGAACGAAGGAAAGTAAAGGTAGAGGCGATGGAACCCCTGCAGAAGTGCAGTCACAAAGGGCTGCTGCGGCGGCGGCAGATCTGGCTGCGGACAGTGTGGGCTATGGCAAAGTTCCTCGGACAGATAAAGTTGAGGAACTGGTTTATGGAAAATGCGGCTCGAACATTTTGATCTGTAGGAGGGTCGCTGACACCAGAGCCTCTGCCAGCAAAGAGGCTACTGAGGCAAAGACTCTTTCACCTGCAACCAGGGGACCGGAAGCGGTCCTGGGGGAGGCGGCGAGGTCCTCGGAAGGCGAACCCACTAACGCCATTGAGCCTGCTAATGCCACTGCTCCTGCCTTAGCCCCGCTTGTCTCTGCTGAGCCGGCTGCTGTTGCTGCTGTGGGGAAGGGTCCTTCTGCCTCAGCCTCAGCCCCACTACCACGTGAGGAACAGAGCCAGGCAGACAAACAAAATTCAGATGATTCGGTAAAAGCCACCTTCCAGAGTAAGACACCGTTTACCTTAGATAAGGTCTCCCTTGCCCCGTGTCACGGAAGGTATTTTGGGAAGTTGTGGGGAAAATACGTGGAGACTCACTTGTGGATTTTCAAGTGATTTATTGCTCAAACACGGAGATCCCCCTCCCGAACTAAATTCCCCACGTGAGTTCTTTTAGGCATGAGAACTGCCGTTTCCCCTAACCAAAAAAGTGGCCACTGTTTACCCTTTGTCTCGACCAGGGAGAGACTTTCTCATGGGACTGAAGGATTGTTTTAGTTTTGTGAGGCTCTTGGCATTAATGTGAGACACTATAACTTTCACAACAGGGAGGCCTGCTAAGGGCTTCTGCTACCCTCCATGACATACTCCACCCCCTGGCTCACATTAAGCCAAAAATTGGAAAACAAAACAAAATACAATATTCTTAACTATTATACATACATGAACAGTATACTAATACACAAACATAACTATAACCTAAGACAGATTAATCCTATATGCCCACCCCTGAATAACATACAGCTTTATTGAATATTTACAAAGCAAGAAAACCTGGTATATGCGAAAGCAATTCAGAAGTCTGGGAGAATCCACCGTACACTAATGCGATGAGTTTTCCCACTTACATCAGCTGCTTCCCATGCATACAACCCATTTGGTTTTGACAGGGTCATAGGCACAACTCCGATTGAAGGTAAGTTTACCATTACTGGTTGTCCCACCTGTTATCTGTGTAGTGATTGTTGAGGGTGTTGACATTTATCTGGTGGATGGTTGACATTCTCCACTGGCTTGTCAGGACAAAATGCTCTTATCTTAGGACTACCATAATTACCCCATCGGTTATTCACAATGAAAACTGCATATGGCAAACGTTTATCCCAGTTACCTTTAGATACAATAACATGTTTCTTAATCAGAGCATTTGTTCTCTCTACAATACCATTAGCTTGAGGATAGTAGGGAGTATGGAATACCCATGTGACTCCCTCACCCTTAGTCCAGTCTTGTACATATGATGCTGTAAAGTGAGATCCATTATCACTTTGGATGTACTCTGGCATTGGCAAGAAACTAAATCACTGCTTTAAAGCTTCGATAGTTTGAGCTCCTGTGGCAGCACTAGTTGCTGTAGCCATGACTAATCCTGAAACTACTTCCACCCCCACCAGTATGTATTTCTTCCCATGTGAGGGTTTAAATGGGCCCACATAATCAACTTGCCATGTGCTCCATAATTTCTTGTCTCCTTTAATGTGTTGTGCTGGGGCTAGGTTGGGGTGATCGGCTTTAAGCCTGACTTTACACTGTGGACAAGCTGAAATGATTTCCTCACAGGTAGTCATAGAAATTGGCCATCCTCTGGATCTGCACTCGTAGTAGAGGTCTGCTTTTCCTGAATGGCCTCTTTTAATGTGTAGCCATTCAGCTAATCTCCACCATTCATCTTTCTCATCTTCAACTATGTTTATTCTTGCCAGAAAATCTGCCTGATTATTCCAGGATGCAGCTGGGGTTTGTTGTTTGGAATGCCCTTTAACCCAACCAACTTCAAGAGATCTGGATCGGCCTATCTCTAATAGTCTTTTCCAGTCATCAGCCCTCCAAACTTCCACATTTGAAACCTTCCACTGATTCGCTTCCCACTGGCAAATCCACTCAGTGGCACCTTTGAATGTGGAGTAGGAATCGGTGTAAATGGTTGTTGCTCCGTGCTCTGCTGCTAACATGAGAGCACACAGTTCCCCTACCTGTGCACTGCCATCACCCTCTTCAGTGATGGTTTGGCCTGTAGCAATCTCCAAGGCAGCGGCTTTATAACGCCACTTTGACCCCACTCTCCGAGAAGATGCATCTGTGAACCACACTCCTGACTTATCAGAGTCTGCGGTCATTTCTGGGGCCACCTGTATAGGAGAAGGCTTATACGGCTGATCAAGCAGTGCCTTGTCAGGGTTAATGGGTTGCTGCAATTTGGATACCTTAGTAGGTCCTTCTCTCAGCGGCATAAGCTGTGAGATTCCCTCTAGGTAAGCATACCACTTTCTTACAGTGGTCTTTTGGGCAATTCCTTCTGGTGGAGGAGGTCCTTTAAGGATCGATTTTAGCAGAGGAAATGGGGCTTGCACTACAATGTCTTGTGTAGTGCGAAGCTTTTCTGCCTCTTTGACAGCTCGGGTTAGGGAAAGGAGTCCCTTTTCCCATTCCGAGTACCGTGTCTCGGTCTCTTTGAATGCTGTTGAGGAAAACAAAAGAGCTCTACTAGGACCATTGGGTCATTTTTGAAAAATTCCACAGTATGAGGCATTCTCGGAAAAACCCCATTCAGCCCTCAGGGCGTCTTTTGGGTGCAAGGGCCCCAACTTCTGATAGGCTTTCAGTTCATCTTTGAGAACTTTCAGGCTCTCAGAATGTCGTGGAGTCCAATCTCAAACTTTATGCTTCTTAAGCAAATCATACAGAGGACGAGCAATTATAGAGAAACCAGGGATGTGTTTTCTCCAGTAGCCCAAGGTACCTAACAATTGTTGCAGCTCCTTTCTGTTTTGTGGTATTTGGCCCTTTTCAATTTCTTGAAGGGTGTCCTCTGGCACAGATACTGCACCTGCTACCCACCAGGATCCCAAGAATTTAACCTCCTGGCTTGGACCTTGACACTTTTCCTTTGGAATAGTTAGCCCTTTATCAGTTAACAGTTTTCGAATGTTCTCAGCTACTGTAGCAACTTGTTCTTTGTCATTCCCTCCCACCAAGATGTCATCAATGTAATGATACACTTTAACATCTTTAGGAAGTTGAAAAGTGTCAAGCAAAGCTGCAAGTGTGTTGTGTGAAATAGTTGCACTGTGTTTGTACCCTTGTGGGAGACTGTTGAATGTGTATTGAATACCTTGCCAAGTAAATGCAAACTGCGGTTTGTCCTCTTCTCTTAGTGGTACCATGAAAAACATGTCCTTCATGTCCAGAGTTGCCATCCAGGCATGAGAATCTGCTTGGATCGCTGTCACTGTGGATGAGAGACTCGGAACTGCTGCAGTGAGAGGAAGAGTGTTACTATTAAGTTTCCTGAAATCAGTCGTTAATCTCCATCGGCCATCTGGTTTGCGGACTGGCCAGACAGGTGAATTGTAAGGAGAATGAGTTCTGGTGATGATCTTTCTCTTCTCAAGATCAGCTATCACTTCAGTAATACCTTGCCTAGCTGCTGCTGGCAATGGATATTGTGCAACACAGGTAATGTGCGACTTTGGCAAAGGAGGAGCAGTTTGTAACCAACGAACACGAGCATGTACTAATTTTCCCCTCTTATTTCTCACCTCATAAGCACCAAAGCTCCATAATGTTCCATCTGGAAGATGCCACCTTCTACCTGCTAAAACATCAAATCCAAGAATATTATATTGACAAGCAGCTAATGCTACCTCTACCAGGGTACTTCTCTTCTCCCCAGGCAACCATAGTCTTGTTTTAGCCAAGTGACATATGTCAGGCTGTCCTGTTACACCTGTTATTTTTATCTTTTTACTAGATGGCAGAATTCTGAGGCATTTTGCCAGTTGCTCATTCAACACAGTAATTTGTGCACCTGTGTCTATTAGGTACTTAACAGCAGTTCTATCTGGTCCTGTTGGAATCATAATGAAGGGTTCAGGTTTTTCAGTCCACTGACAAGCAGAAACAAAGCGATGAGTGCGGCCTGAGACATTCACCGCTACTTCTCGTTTTTTGACGTGCTCTTAGCCCCTTGCTGATCAGATTGACCTGACTTATTGGGAGAGGTGTTTCTGGAACCCCTCTTGCGTCCCTGTTTTGTCTTATTTCCATCCTGGCCTAATAGTTTTTTCATTGCATCAATGATGGCTTTACTCATAGCACTGATTTCAGCCTTTATGGGGTCATACTCCACCAGTCTCTTCTTCAGGTAGTCACCTTGCCCATAATAGGAATTCCGCCCCCAGAATGTTCTGGAATTAGAGCGACGGTTGATCTCAGGGCTCCCCCTGGGGCTCGACCGTGGGCTCGTCCTGGGGCTTCCCACAGGGCTTTCTGGACCACCATAAGTTTTGGCATACCTCACTTCTGGCTTCTTCCCATGTGGAGGTTTGCTCCTTCGGTCAAATGTTCTCGATTTGTACCAGGATGGATGTAAAGGTGTGGTATCAGTATAACCTAGATTTCGCCCTTTAAACATTAATTCCTCTAGGAGTTCTCCCCACATAGTGTGGTTTAATGAGTTATCTCCTGCTCTTACCTTCTCTTGTATTGCTTGCTCAATATGCTCCCTTCTAGCCTCACACACAGTTCTCAAAATTCCTGGCAAACCTTTTACCAAAGGATGAAGCCTATTTGGTTCAATTGGGAGACTCATAGGATTTGGGTTAATTCCACGATTATCCATGGCCTGCATACATGCCAGCTTTGTGATTGTTTCAACTAACTGATCACAATTTGAAATACGACATCTGATTACCTCATCTCTCTCTGAAGGATGATAAGCACCAGCCCAATAAAGGATTCTAGAACTTAATGCAAGCTCACCCGGAGGACCATTCCCTAGAAACACTTCAGGTCCCCAACAATGTCCCTTTACCTCTTCAAGAGACAAATTTACAGATTCAGCATCACTCACTACAATCCTATAAACATAATCAGTTATAGTCTCGTTAGGCAATCGGGAATACCTTTCCCTTAACTCACGCTTCTGCAATGCGGTGTATGGTCGAATTTTCTGAGTTGTGGTGCTCTTTCCTCGTGCTCCTATAACGGTTTCTGTCTTGAAAACGGGATTGACAGATGCATTCCTCATGCTTTCGGTTATCTCCTCCACTTCTGTGTCGCTGCTCACTGACGCAATTCCGGGTGACGGCTCAGAGTGGGGCTGCGCAGGCGCGCTGTCCTTGTCGCTCCGTAATGGCGCCTTGGGGCGTGGCTGTGGAGAAGATGGCGTCTGCGTCGCGGGCTGTTGAGCCGGGATGGACGCCGGCATGGTCTGCGGAATCAGAACCTGCAACGGAACCTGCTGAGGCAAAATCGGTTGAAAAGACATCGCTAATTGCGGCTGAGCCATTGCCTGAGGCTGAGAAGGCATCGGGACTGGCAAAACTGGTTGCAAAAGCGACGTCGGCACGGGCTGCTGAGCCGTTTGCGGCTGTGGGGGCGGCTGCGGCATGGGCTGAGACGGTACCGGAGCCGCTGGCAGCAGAGCTGGCTGGGCTTGCGGCAGGGGCTGAGAAGGCAGAACAGTTATCTGTGGAGAGAGCGGCGGCGGCACGGGCTGCGACGTCCGCCGAATTGAGGTTCGCGGCAGAGGGACGGGTGCTGGCCATGCCGGTTGTGATGGTTTGGGGGTTACCCCGCCCCTCCCACACTTTGTATTTGCCCCAGCTAACTCAGACGGCCTCTGGGAATATAGATGAAGCAATTTATTTACAGCTAGCAGAATTTACAAGCAGCTATTTACAATATATACAGTTATATACAATTATATACAGAAATATACAAAGGATAAACAATACAAAAGCACAACTCCCCTCCCAGAAACCTGAGTCCCCGGGAGGGGCTCTCAAACCACCCCAACACCTCCCCCCGGCCCTCTCAACCTTACCCCAGTTCTCAGGAAGAAGAGAGGTGCAGCCAAGAGGTTAGGGAGCAAGGTTAGTAGGAGCAGGGTTAATGAGATGTGACCAGGTCTAAGGCAAAAGCAAGAGTGAGAGACAAAATGGAGAATGTTTTCTTCTTCTTCCCAGAGTTCTCAGCGAGACTGTGAGAGAAGTTGACATCAATTGTTTTCATTTCACTGCCCGTTATCTAGTTCTTTTACCAAAACATTCCAGCTTGCTTCAAACTAGCACACCGGGGACTGCTGCGGCGACAGCGCCTCTGGGCCCTGCTGCCCTATGCGCGGCTGCGGGGACTGCGATGGTGATATTCGCAGCTGTAATTCTTGAAAGGCTTGGAGAAGCTTCCCCTCCAACTCCCGAAGTCGTTCATCGGTTACCGCGGGTACGTTCATGCGATTAATCTCACTACTCAACCTGCTATTCTCAGCTTTCAGCTCCTCAACCTGTTGTCTCGCCTTCTGGCCGATCTGCCTCCAACACTTTCGCTCTTTATCGAGATAATCAACTTCTCTCCTTAACTTGTCTCTTTCGTCTTTCGCCCGCCTCAACTCATATTCAAATTCATCTACTTTATCTTGAGCTCGGATTAAGCCTACTGCCAGCATAAGAAAATTTTCTTTATCTATTCCTGCCACATCTTGGAAAGCTTTATATAGCATGATAACCATATCTACTGACTTAACGGAGACCTATTTCATGGTATCATTAGCAAACGCGTCCATAGTCTTTCGTATGTGAACGATCTCAAAAACAGACATTAACTTATCAAATGGATCATCTGGTACTGCCCCCAGTGAATCTTCTGCCTACACTGTGACAGACTCAGACTCTGCTCCAGCTGCCATAGCCTGCGGCTACGGCTGTTGCTGCTCCATCATGATATTTTCTGCCATAAATCTGTAGTTATTCTACGGATACAATCCCATCCTCGTCGCCAATTTGTCACGGAAGGTAGTTTGGGAGGTTGTGGGGAAAATACGTGGAGACTCACTTGTGGATTTTCAAGTGATTTATTGCTCAAACACGGAGATCCCCCTCCCGAACTAAATTCCCCACGTGAGTTCTTTTAGGATTGAAGTTGTAGAATAACATTTCAGAAAATAGCAGATAAAGGAGAGTCTGTGATTTCTCTAGAGTTCTTTTGAGTCTTTAAAGTTATTCAGTCTTTAGGTAAAGAGTTCTTTCTCCGATTTACTCACTGTTCCGTAGTTCAGTTCAGTAAAGTTCGTGGTTTTGGGCGGTGTCCCTTTGTTCGTCAGGATCGGGCCCAAGCGGGTTTCAGGCCTCTGCGGGCCCCTCGTCGGGCAGGGCCGATCAGGAACGAGAGGTCACCGCGGCAGGAGCGAGGCAGAGAGGCAGGCTAGCGAGCGAGCAGGTAGGAGCAGGTACCAGCAAGCTCAAGCAAGCTTCCGATCCAGGAAGGCACACCATTTTTATAATGTTCAAAAGAGGTGTAACCCACCATTTCAGGCTATTTTACGTTATTCTTACAGATTGGCACAAAGGTATAATCAATCCACACAATTGGAGAATTCTTACCAAAACAATTTCTAAGACCACCCCAAGCTCGGCCCACACCAGGTGTCGAGCGGGCATGAGAACTGCCGTTCCCCCTAACCAAAACAGTGGCCACTGTTTACCCTTTATCTCGACCAGGGAGTGACTTTCTCATGGGACTGAAGGATTGTTTTGGTTTTGCGAGGCTCTTGGCATTAATGTGAGACACTATAACTTTCACAACAGGGAGGCCTGCTAAGGGCTTCTGCTACCCTCCACGAGGAGAAAAATGGCAGGTAGCCTTGGAGGTCGAGATAGCTCAGATGACGATGGGGATATACCAGAGCAGGGTGAGCAAAGGGAAGAGGATCCAGGAGAAGGTACATCGGCTGGTGTGAAGGCCAGTACCCTTGTGGGCACAAGGCGTGGAAAGGCTAAAGCAAAGGAAAAACATATTCAGGAGAGGGATGATAAGTGATGATAGTGATGATGAGGAGAAAGCCCCATTGCCAAGGAAGGAGGTCAGGCATATTAGGCAAGACTATGGCCGGAAAGAGCGAGAACTGCTGATGAGTTGGCTGAACAGATGCTGGGATGGAGGCATGGACACCATAAAAATAAACCCTCAGACAGTAAGGCAGTTGGGAGTTTTCTCAAGAGACAATGGCATAGATAAACACTTAGGACATCTCGGTGGCAACCCTAACCTCTGGTCACGTGTATTGACAGCTGTGGTACTGCGGTACCCTAACAGGGATGATTTACCCTGGAGACCCTTACGCTGGAATATAATTGAACAGGGGGTTCAGTGCTTGCGAGAGATGGCCATAAGAGAGCTAATCTATGGAGATCATACAACGGAGGACCCTGAGGAGATACCTATGAGCGGAGCTCTCCTAAAGAAACTTATTCAGCTCACCCCCTCTAATTATGCCCATACATTGGCAAGTAAAATGGTGGGGAAAGATGATGCAACAACTTCTATGACTATGGGTGAATTTGCTGATCAAATGAGGCAAATGGAGGATAGCCTTACGGTTAATGCTATGGTGTCAGCCATAAATACTATGACTGAAGAGATTAAAGATAGCATGAAGCAACTCAAGGAGGAATTTAAAACCTCCCTATCCCAGTTGGCAAAGGACAGTGAACTTTCTTCTTCACCCTCAGAGTGGGTACATGTCTCGGCCATCAGGGATAGGCGTCTTCCTAGAAGACCAATTCAACCTAACTCGCTAAAAAATAAACAACAGTCACGTGGGTCCCTTTGGTTAATCCTATGTGACCAGTTTGGTGAAAACATGGATAAATGAGATGGAAAACCTACCTCACTTCTCCTAAAAAGAGTGTGAGAGTTACAGAGTGAGAAGCCTAAAAGAGTAGTTGCCTCAGTTTCCCCACATGACTCAGATGGTTCTGGCGATGATTCAACTTACACCATTAAACACTGTGCCAATTGCAATTGTAATGGCCAACATTAGGGGGGCCCTGCCTCTTACCAGGCAGAGGCCAGGGACCAGGAAGACAACAGAATATACTGGAATGTATATGTTAAATGGCCTGGTACCTTGAAAATTCAGAAATACAGGGCTCTAGTGGACATGAGTGCACAATGCACATTGATGCCTTCAAACTGTAAAGGAATGGAGTCTATTACTATTTCTGGAATTACAGGAGGCTCTCAAGAATTGACAAGGTTAGAGGCAGAGATGAGTTTGACTGGGAGTGATTGGCGAAGGCATGCCATTGTAACGGGTCCAAATGCACCTTGCATCTTGGGAATTGACTTTCTGAGAGAAGGGCGCTTTAAGGATCCCAGGGGTTTTAAGTGGACCTTTGGAATAGCAACTGTAGAAGCTGTTGGAGACAAATTGAAGTTGTCTGCTAGGCCTGAGCTCTCAGATAAGTCTGCAGTTGTTGGGCAGCATAATGTAGAGGATGTGAAGTTGCCACTTGCCACCCAAATTGTACACCACAGGCAATATAGAACAAACTGTGACTCTTTGGTGCCCATACATGATCTGATTCGTCATCTGGAGCGCCAGGACGTCATTAAAAAGACCCATTCACCTTTCAATAGTCTCATATGGCCTGAGCGAAAAGCAAATGGAGAGTAGCGACTTACAGTTGATTTCCGCAGCCTAAATGAAGTGACTCTGCCCATGAATTCTGCTGTGCCGGACATGTTAGAACTCCAGTATGAGCTGGAATCCAAGGAGGCCAAATGGTATGCAACCATAGATGTTGCTAATGATTTCTTTTCTATTCCAATAGCAGAAGAATGCAAGCCTCAATTTGCTTTCACTTGGAGGGGGATTCAGTATACATTTAATCGTTTGCCCCAGGGGTGGAAGCACAGCTCAACGATCTGTCATGCAGTGATCCATGATGCATTGGAGAAAGGTGGAGCTCCAGAACATCTGCAGTTCATTGATGACATCATTGTCTGGGGGAACACGGCACAAGAAGTTTTTGAGAAAGGTAACAAAATAATTGACATTCTGCTTGAAGGCAGGTTTTGCCATAAAGCGAGACAAGGTGAAAGGACGTGCTAGAGAGATTCAGTTCTTGGGAATTCGTTGGCATGATGGTCGACGTCACATTCCAATGGATGTGATAAATAAGGTTTCTGCCATGGCAAAACTCACAAATAAGAAGGACACATTGTCTTTCTTAGGAACAGTTGGATTTTGGAGGCTGCACATCCCTGGGTACAGCCAAATTGTAAAACCTTTATATGATATAACTCAAAAGAGAAACAACTTTCAGTGGGGACCTGAACAACAAGCAGCCTTTGATCAAATAAAGCAGGACGTAGTTCATGCAATGGGTTTGGGGCCTGTTCGAACTGGTGCAGACATTAAGAACATTCTGTATACGGCTGCGAGTGATAATGGTCCAACCTGGTGCCTATGGCAAAGACCCCCAGGAGAAACACGTGGCCGACCACTTGGTTTCTGGAGTAGAGGATATAGAGGGTCAGAAGTAAACTATACACCAACAGAGAAAGAGATCCTTGCTGCGTATGAAGGTGTGAAAGCTGCTTCTGAAGTAATAGGAACAGACTCTCAGCTTCTTTTGGCTCCCAGATTACCAGTTTTGAACTGGATGTTTAAAGGAAAGGGGTCATCGCCACATCACGCAACTGATGCTACCTGGTCTAAGTGGATGGCTCTCATAACACAGTGAGCACGCATGGGGAGTCTTGAACGACCTGGCATAGTGGAGATGATTACCAACTGGCCAGAAGGCACAAACTGTATAAATCCTCCAGAGGAGCGAGTAAGTCGGGCTGAGGAAGCTCCTCCTTACAGTGATTTGTCCGAAGAAGAAAGGAAGAGGAGGCAGTCCAGGAGATTTCTGGAGTGCATGGAGGACAGCTTCATGACCCAACTGTTAAACGAGCCTACTAGGGGTCAAGCTCAGCTTGACCTGCTGCTCTCCAACAGAGAAGGGCTGGTAGGAGATGTGATAGTGGGAGGCTGCCTGGGGTGTAGCGATCACGAGTTAGTGGAGTTTTCAATATACAGGGAGGTAGGGAGGCACTTCAACAAAACCTACACCTTGGACTTTAGGAGGGCAAACTTCAATTTGCTCAAGGAACTTATTTCCAATGTCCCCTGGGCAGCAGTTCTTGAGAACAAAGGGGTCCAGGATGGTTGGACTTACTTTAAACAGGAGCTCTTGAAGGCACAGGAACTGGCAGTTCCCACGTGCCGAAAGATGAGCCGCAGGGGGAGGCGACCAGCCTGGATGAGCAAAGAGCTCCTGAAGGAAGTGGGGGAGAAAAAGAGGGTGTATCGCCTCTGGAAGGAGGGGAAGGCTTCCCCTGATGTGTTTAAGGAGGTAGCCAGACTATTATGTAGGAGAAAAATTAGAGGCTAAGGCTCAGCTAGAACTTAGGTTGGCCACTTCCGTGAAAGTTAACAAAAAACACTTTTATAAATTTATCAATGCTAAAAGGAAGGGCAAGAAGAGCCTCCACTCCTTACTGGACCAGGAGGGGAACACTATAACTGATGATGAAGCAAAGGCAGAGGTCCTGAATGCCTTCTTCGCCTCAGTTTTCAACAGTAAGGAGAGAGGAGGAGGAGGCAAATGGCCTCTTAAACTGGGGGATGGGGTCGGGGAGCAGTGTGTTCCCCTGGAAATTCATGAGGAATTAGTTCAGGACCTGCTGAGCCATCTGGACATCCACAAGTCCATGGGACCAGATGGGATCCATCCCAGGGTGCTGAGAGAGCTGGCAGCTGAGCTGGCCAAGCCACTCTCCATCATTTTCCAGCAGTCCTGGCTCACCGGAGAGGTCCCAGGAGACTGGAAAATGGCCAACGTGGTCCCCATCCACAAGAAGGGTCGGATGGAGGAACCTGGGAACTACAGACCCGTCAGCCTGACCTCAGTGCCAGGGAAACTGATGGAGCAGGTTCTCTTGGGGCCAATAACTGCGCACCTGAGGCATGGCAAAGAGCTCAGGTCCAGCCAGCATGGGTTTAGGAAGGGCAGATCCTGCCTTTCTAACCTGATCTCCTTCTATGATCAGGTGACCCGCTTGGTGGATGTGGGGAGGCCTGTGGATGTGGTCTATCTGGACTTCAGCAAGGCCTTTGACACTGTCCCCCACAGCAAACTGCTGGCTAAGCTGTCAGCCCGCGGCTTGGATGGTAACACTCTGTGCTGGGTTAGGAACTGGCTGGAGGGCCGGACCCAGAGAGTGGTGGTGAATGGTGCCACATCCAGCTGGCGGCCAGTCACTAGTGGTGTCCCTCAGGGATCAGTGCTGGGCCCCATCCTCTTTAACATCTTCATAGATGATCTGGATGAGGGCATCGAGTCAGTCATCAGCAAGTTTGCAGATGACACTAAGCTGGGGGCAGATGTGACTGAGTTGGAAGGCAGAAGGGCTCTGCAGCGGGACCTTGACCGCCTGGACAGATGGGCAGAGGCCAATGGGATGGGGTTCAATAGCTCCAAGTGCAGGGTGCTGCACTTTGGCCACAACAACCCCATGCAGAGATACAGGCTGGGGTCGGAGTGGCTGGAGAGCAGCCAGACAGAGAGGGATCTGGGGGTGCTGATTGATACCCGCCTGAACATGAGCCAGCAGTGTGCCCAGGTGGCCAATAGAGCCAGTGGCATCCTGGCCTGCATCAGGAATGGTGTGGTCAGCAGGAGCAGGGAGGTCATTCTGCCCCTGTACTCTGCACTGGTCAGACCACACCTTGAGTACTGCGTTCAGTTCTGGGCCCCCCAGTTTAGGAAGGACACTGAGATGCTTGAGCGTGTCCAGAGAAGGGCGACAAGGCTGGTGAGAGGCCTCGAGCACAAGCCCTACGAGGAGAGGCTTAGGGAGCTGGGGTTGTTTAGCCTGGAGAAGAGGAGGCTCAGGGGTGACCTTATTGCTGTCTACAACTACCTGAAGGGTGGTTGTGGCCAGGAGGAGGTTGCTCTCTTCTCTCAGGTGGCCAGCTCCAGAACAAGAGGACACAGCCTCAGGCTGCGCCAGGGGAAATTTCGGCTCGAGATGAGGAGAAAGTTCTTCACTGAGAGAGTCATTGGGCACTGGAATGGGCTGCCTGGGGAGGTGGTGGAGTCGTCGTCCCTGGGGCAGTTCAAGGCAGGGTTGGATGTGGCACTTGGTGCCATGGTCTAGCCTTGGGCACTGTGGTAAAGGGTTGGACTTGATGATCTGTGAGGTCTCTTCCAACCTTGGTGATACTGTGACTGTGAACTATGCTCTATTTACTGATGGTTCCTGTCGCCTTGTTGGAAGCAAGCAAAAATGGAGAGCTGCAGTTTGGAACCCTATATGAGCAGTGGCTGTAGCAAAAGCTGGAGAAGGTGAGTCGAGCCAGTTTGCAGAGGTAAAAGCTATCCAACTTGCTCTTGATGTGGCTGAACGTGAGGACTGGCCCATGCTTTACCTCTATACTGATTTGTGGATGGTGGCTAATGCCTTATGGGGTTGGCTAAAGGACTGGAAAAGAAATAATTGGCAACGGAAAGGAAAGCCAATTTGGGCTGCTGACTTATGGCAGGACATTGCTACTCATCTAGAGAAAATCCCTGTAAGAGTACGACACATACACGCTCACATGCCCAAAAGTAAATCTACTGAGGAACTTTGTGATGGTTTGGGGGTTACCCCGCCCCCCCACACTTTTGAATTTGCCCCAGCTAACTCAGACGGACCCTGGGAATATAGATGAAGCAATTTATTTACAGCTAGCAGAATTTACAAGCAGCTATTTACAATATATACAGTTATATACAATTATATACAGAAATATACAAAGGATAAACAATACAAAAGCACAACTCCCCTCCCAGAAACCTGAGTCCCCAGGAGGGGCTCTCAAACCACCCCAACACCTCCCCCCGGCCCTCTCAACCTTACCCCAGTTCTCAGGAAGAAGAGAGGTGCAGCCAAGAGGTTAGGGAGCAAGGTTAGTAGGAGCAGGGTTAATGAGATGTGACCAGGTCTAAGGCAAAAGCAAGAGAGGAAACAAAATGGAGAAAAAGTCTTTCTTCTTCCCAGAGTTCTCAGCGAGACTGTGAGAGAAGTTGACATCAATTGTTTTTCATTTCACTGCCTGTTATCTAGTTCTGTTACCAAAACATTCTAGCTTGCTTCAAACTAGCACAAACATCAACACAACCATCAGGCAGATTTGGCTGCCAAGGTGTTTCAGACCTTCTGCCATTGGTGTGGAAAATCCCTGTCCAAGAAGAAAAAGCAATAGATGTCAGTATACCCTTTACAGCAAACATATGCCTGACCAAAGAGAATAATTCAAGTTCCATGAAATCTGCTCAGGAGAAAGTAGGTTTAGATGGGAGCACTCGTTCATCAATGCAGACTTCTGTGAAGCTAAATCCTCGTTCTCAGTATTCTGTGCGAGATGCAAGAAGGTCTCAGCTGTCCACCTCCGATTCAGAAGGCAATTCTGATGATAAGACTACTGTAGGAACAAAACACAGATGCTCACAGCTACTGCAGTCTTTATTTTTTTATATTTTTTTTTTAATTTACCTGGGAACTACAGACCCATCAGCCTGACCTCAGTGCCAGGAAAACTGATGGAACAGGTTATCTTGGGGGTGATAAGAGCGCACCTAAGGGATGGCAAAGGGCTCAGGTCCAGCCAGCATGGGTTTAGGAAGGGCAGATCCTGCCTTTCTAACCTGATCTCCTTCTATGATCAGGTGACCCGCTTGGTGGATGTGGGGAGGCCTGTGGATGTGGTCTATCTGGACTTCAGCAAGGCCTTTGACACTGTCCCCCACAGCAAACTGCGGGCTAAGCTGTCAGCCCATGGCTTGGATGGCAACAGTCTGTGCTGGGTTAGGAACTGGCTGGAGGGCTGGACCCAGAGAGTGGTGGTGAATGGCGCCACATCCAGCTGGCGGCCAGTCACTAGTGGTGTCCCTCAGGGATCTGTGCTGGGCCCCATCCTCTTTAACATCTTCATAGATGATCTGGATGAGGGCATCGAGTCAGTCATCAGCAAGTTTGCAGATGACACTAAGCTGGGGGCAGATGTGACTGAGTTGGAAGGCAGAAGGGCTCTGCAGCGGGACCTTGACCGCCTGGACAGATGGGCAGAGTCCAATGGGATGGGGTTCAATAGCTCCAAGTGCAGGGTGCTGCACTTTGGCTACAACAACCCCATGGAGAGATACAGGCTAGGGTCGGAGTGGCTGGAGAGCAGCCAGACAGAGAGGGATCTGGGGGTACTGATTGATACCTGCCTGAACATGAGCCAGCAGTGTACCCAGGTGGCCAAGAGAGCCAGTGGCATCCTGGCCTGCATCAGGAATGGTGTGGTCAGCAGGAGCAGGGAGGTCATTCTGCCCCTGTACTCTGCACTGGTTAGACCACACCTTGAGTACTGTGTTCAGTTCTGGGCCCCCCAGTTTAGAAGGGACGTTGAGATGCTTGAGCGTGTCCAGAGATGGGTGACGAGGCTGGTGAGAGGCCTTGAGCACAAGCCCTATGAGGAGAGGCTGAGGGAGCTGGGATTGTTTAGCCTGGAGAAGAGGAGGCTCAGGGGTGACCTTATTGCTGTCTACAACTATCTGAGGGGTGGTTGTGGCCAGGAGGAGGTTGCTCTCTTCTCTCAGGTGGCCAGCGCCAGAACAAGAGGACACAGCCTCAGGCTGCGCCAGGGGAGATTTAGGCTTGAGGTGAGGAGAAAGTTCTTCACTGAGAGAGTCATTGGACACTGGAATGGGCTGCCCGGGGAGGTGGTGGAGTCGCCGTCCCTGGGGCACTTCAAGGCAAGGTTGGACGTGGCACTTGGTGCCATGGTCTAGCCTTGAGCTCTGTGGTAAAGGGTTGGACTTGATGATCTGTGAGGTCTCTTCCAACCCTGATGATACTATGATACTATGATACTATGAAATTGTGATTTGGATTTAGATTGGGAACACCGAGGTGAACTGTTCTTAGCCCGGTGGGCCCATGATTCCTCAGGACATCAAGGCAGAGATGCTACGTACCAATGGGCATGGGATAGAGCAATCAACATCACCATGGACGCTATAACACAAGTTATACATGACTGTGATATTTGTGCTGCTATTAAACAAGCCACGCGTCTGAAGCCCTTGTGGTATGGTGAGAAATGGGCAAAGTACAAATACGGTGAAGCGTGGCAGATTGATTACATCACTCTACCTCGTTCTCGGACTGGAAAGCAATATGTGCTGACCATGGTAGAAGCAAGTACCGGATGGTTGGAAACCTATCCAGTTTCCCATGCTACTGCACGTAACACCATTTTGGGCTTGGAAAGACAAATCCTGAGGCGACATGGCACTTCAGAAAGAATTGAATCAGATAATGGTACCCACTTTAAAAACAATCTCATAAAATCTTGGGCCAAAGAGCACGGCATTGAGTGGATCTATCACATCCCCTATTATGCACCCGCCTCAGGCAAAACTGAACGCTACAATGGCTTGCTGAAAACAACTTTAAAGGCAATGGGGGGAGGAACCTTAAAGAACTGGGAGAAACATCTAGCCCAAGCCACTTGGGTAGTGAATAGTAGAGGTTCCACCAACCGAGCTGGCCCAGCTCATTCAGAGGTCTTACAAAAGATAGAAGGTGACAGGGTTCCTGTCATTCGTGAAAAGAATTTGTTGGGCAAGTCTGTTTGGGTATTCTCCCCTTTGGGGGAGGCTACACCTGTCCGAGGGGTGGTTTCTGCTTAAGGACCGGGTCATACATATTGGGTTATGCAGAAAAACGGTGAAATACAATGTGTGCTACAAAAGAATCTGACATTGGCAGAAAGAATGTAGATATGTTGTTATGAGTTCTTTTGCAGATGATTGTGGTGCCCAAAAGCCATGAAGAGCCCGCTATCCATGAGCATGACCCCTGTGAGTGCCAAGAGTACTGCTCTGTTCCACTCATTGAAGAAAACATCTGACTGTTCTAGAAAACCATTGAGCCAGCCAATGCCTGAGACAGACGGAAATGGGAAGATGAATGACTGAAAATTGAAGAAAGATGCTTGAAGCCTGGAAAATGACCATCTACGATACTGATGTTATCCCTAGTTACATAGAATGACTTGATGCTGCAATGGTAAATTATATTAAAGGGGTGGATTGTGGCCGTTTGAGCTGATCCTCTAGCTCAGACATAGGGGAGAGATGAACATTCCAGGGATAGGTCACATAAATGGCAACAATAGATAAATTAATATAATTTCACTGGAGCATCAAGAACTTAATGTCTAGAAGCACAGTTTGTTCTCCCCTTTTTCTCCCGCTAGCTTCTGCTGCTGCAGCTTCACCTGTCGTCCCCCGGCTGCTGTTTTGGCTACTGCTGCTTTGCTGCTTTGCCGCCGCTTGATCCCTCCCCCATCTCCCTTAAGGTTACTTTTTTTTTTTTTTCCTTCTTTCCTTCTCTAGTTATTATCTCTCTTTACATTGTAATACTTATACTATAAGAAAATACAATTTCATCTTTCCCTGACTTTCAAAAAAAAGGGGGTTTGTGTTGTGAATTTTCTTCCCAGGGGAGGGATCAGCCCAAACCCGGGACAGCAGCCAACCTCACAGCGCTCTTCTCATTCGAGATCTCAGCATGTTCGCTAGGTCCCGAAGACTAAATGCCTCCTCTTCCTCCTCTTGCTCACCACAGGTCCCCTCTCTTACATCCTCATTTGAATCACACTTTGTCAAAAGCTGCGTCTTGGCTTTCGCCTTAGCAGGTGCCAGAATGGCCTGTGCAGCAACAGATTTTGACGTGTCTACTGGAGGGTTTGAATCATTGGGGGTCTGGTCTGAGGTCTGTGAGTTCCAATCTGCCTTAGAACTAACAGGGTTCTGGTTTGCTGGGTGTGGGTTCGCACTGGCTGTGTTACTGTTACTATTGTTATTATTAGTATTATCAGTAGAGGTGACTTTCTGATTTTGAGAGTTTGCCTGTGCTCCTGGGATGCCTGCCAATCCTTGTTTGTTGTCATTCCCGTTAGGAACATTGGCAGTTTTCCCAGAATCTGGAGAAGGAGGTATAGCAACTGCCCCTGGCTGGGAAGGAGGCGTGTTTACGAATTATCTGTGTTTTGGTTTGGTTGCTGCAAAACTGTCCCTGAATTTTGCTGGGAAGGAGATTGTTGTGTTCCTTTGTTTTGATTTCCACTGGTACACTGTTTTTGAGACACTGTCCCGTTTGGTTTTCAGACAGAGACTTTCCTAGTTCTTAAAGCCACTGCATTCGAATTTTTCACACATAATGCCAGAATTAATATGAAAATCAAAACTATAAGACCCAGGATAACATATGAGAGAAGCATCACAGTTTTACATGAGCAAAAAGCTGAACAAATGTCTGGCATCTCAGTTCTGGGGTGAATTACCCTCATCAGGGCTGTAGTTAAAGCAGTATTATGATTGGATGTAATATTATTGGCAAATACCCCTGTAATGTTACTGGTAAGATTTTCAGTGACATTAAAACCAGCATACCCAAGAATGAAATCACCCCATGACCAGAAAATGCTTGTAAGTTTAGCTTTGATCTTCTTAAAAACTACATTAAGCAAGAAATAACCAATTTGGTCTTTGATCCAATTGTACACAAGAAAACAGAAAACAGGCCACACAGTAGCCCCCACCAAGTAAAATAGCTGCTTTATTAGCTTCATTCTGATTCCCGGAGTTAATTAATAATCACTCAAATTAATTTTCCCCACGTTGGGCACCAAATAAAATGTGGTGCTTTGGGTGTACCCCGCTCCCCCACACTTTAGAAGTCACCTAGCTAGACTCAGCCGGCTCTGGCAATATAAATGAAGCTATTTATTTACAGCTAGCACAATGTACAAGCAGCTATTTACAATATATACAGTTATATACAGAAATATACAAGGTAAAAGTAAAAGAGAAACACAACTCCCCTCCCAGAAACCTGAGTCCCCAGGAGGGGCTCTCAACCACCCCTGCACTTTCCCCCTGCCCCTCTCAACCTTACCCCAGTCCTAAGGAAGAATAGAGGTTCAGCCAAGAGGTTAAGAAGCAAAGTTAGTGGAAGGTGAGTTTAGGGAGCTGTAGCTCAGTCCGAAGCCAGAAGGAGAGTGAAGAAAATGGCGAAAGTGTTATCTAATGTTTTTCTTTCTTGTTCCCATACATCTCAGCGAGACTGTGAGGGGAGTTGACCTCACCATTGTTTTCCTTTCACAGCCTATAATCTACTTTTTCTTACCAAAACATTCTAGCCTGCTTCAAACTAGCACACCTATCCTTCTCTGTGTCCTACTGTTATCCCTCGTGCTTTCTTATTTCTGATCACTCAGCACTGCCCATACCCAAATATCTCCCCCTTTCTTTTTAAATGTTGCTGAAACTGCACTACTGATCATGCCTTGCACGCATTGTGCTATACATGGTAAAAACACAATGATCATCAACAGAACAAGTGCATACACAATCATTTTAACTAGGCTTCTAAGACATTGTGTTAGCCCCCATTCTCCAAAGATTTTGTCAAGACAATCCCATCTATCTTCTTCTTTGAGCCTTGATACACCATCTTTCAAGCACTGGATACTGGCGTGTATCAATTCTGAGTGATCAGACACATACCCTTGAAATCTTCACACCTGTGGCCTTGTGCTAGAAGCAGAAATCTATAGCGGCTCTGCCTTGATGGAAGAGATGGGGAGCAGCTTGATGCAAGCTAAGTTCCATTTATTGTACTTTCAGCACTTGATTGTTGCAGACTGTGCTGCTTGTAATAATTGCTTGCCACGGGAACTGTGGCTCAAAAGGTCTGTAGACCAGTGTGATCAAGGCCTTGCCACACAGGACTCCAGACAATTTAGTGTAAATTATGCCAGAGATAATTTTATTGCATTACAGCCTGAATATGTACACTCAGCCAGTAGATCACACGCCTACACATTAGCATAATTAGTCAAGGACAACCCACTTGTATAGGGTTAACACTCCTGGGGGAGTAACCCTGAACCTGACCCTAGGGATCTTGGCCCCTCCCCAGGGGTGGGCCACACTCCAGGTGATGGTTAGCCCACTCCCCCCCACTTCCTGTGGTATAAAAGAGACAGGAGCTCCCTCTCTCTTCCTCTTTTCCTGCGCTCCCTCTTGACCACACACACTCATACTGCATACCAGCACACCACGTGGCAGCCACGAGGCAGAGACACCATCACATTACTCGGGTTGTATCCATCCCTTGTTGTATTTTGCTGTTTTCCCTTCCTTATCTTTTGTAAACTCCCCTACCTCCAATACCTTTTCTAAGTTATTGTTAAACTTTTCCTTTTTAACTTCGAGATCGAGTGAGATTGATTTATTTGGGTGTCCCTACCTTTCTCTCTCTCCCTGTCTTTTGGGAAAAGGAGGGGGAAGAGGGGAGGGCACTCTATAAATTCTATAAATTGTCATTGGGTCTATTAAATTTATTAGAGTCTCTGGGAACCTGCATTTGAACCCAAGACAATTTATTTGGCGTCTAAACGTGGGGCTAGGTAGAAAGAATTCTTTTCAGAGAAGATTTGGAAGTTAAAAAATGGATATTCTGAGAGTTTTAATCATTCACGCTTTTGCATGGCTGTTTTGGTCCTGGCTGTTAAAGTTCATAAGTTACCATGTCTTCTGGATTGTCATTGATATGGTCTGGGAATATTCTAAGTATTTGCCTGTCTGAGTCTATGCCTATTTCCTGAATTCTGTTAGTAATCTAACTGTGTTTAGAAATGTTTCTGGAACATGGAATCAATCTGAGTATATGTGTTGGGACACAGAAGCTCCAGATATTTTGGGGGAGAAATGGTACTGGATAGCAGTGATTTCACTGTGTTTAAATGTGGGTTTGGGAACTTACAATGCAGCTCTGAGCTGGAACACGTGGAGACCTCGGGTGGGCGCCACCATTAGGATGCTTAGGGGGAGGGGTGGCTCTCACTGCCCTGGCTGCAGCTGTGGGGGGTGGGCGACAGGTCAGACCGGTCCGACGGGTCAGGCAGCCCCGAGAGCAGGCACCGCCCCTAGCGCGGCTCCGCCCCGAACTCCGCCCCCGGTCCCACCCAGGGCAGCCCCCCGGACCCTGCCCCCACAGCCCAGCCCCTTCCAACTCTCCCCCATTACCACGCGGCAAGTCAGATCAAACCCGAACCCTCCCACAGACACAGATCCAGGGCAAGGGAACTCATCGGGAACCAGCACCCCCCAGCAACAGCAACCAGCTGGAAATGGACCTGATAATGGAGTTATCCTTATCAGCTCCATGCCCAGAAAGGAAATCAGGCACACAAGGCAGGAGTATGCAAGGGCAAACGGACAGTCCCTTTTAGCCTGGCTTTTGAAATGTTGGGATGCAGGAGCAGAAACCGTGGACCTAGATCAGAGGGAGGCAAAGCAGCTGGGATCCTTGTCGAGGGATGGGGGTGTAGATAAAGAGCTGGGACGACTCGATGGTACCCACTCACTTTGGGCCAGGCTTCTCATTGCCGTCAGGTACAGGTATCCGACTAAGGATGACATGATTTTCCATCCCCTTAAATGGACAGATATGGAACAGGGCATCTCATACCTGAGGCAAATGGCTGTACAGGAGATAATCTATGGAGCCGGCCAGATGCCCTCGGACCCTGATGATGTCCGCATGAAGCCAGCCCTCTTAAAGAAACGGACCCAGTGTGCCCCTTCCACATATGCCCCTACACTGGGAGCACTGCTGCTGGGCAGAGACCCCAACAACCTTCCCACAATCAGGGAGTTTGTGAATGACCTAAGACAGTTTGAAGACAGTTTGTCGAGGAAAACCTTAATTGCCACTGTAGAGACCCTCACCCAAGAAGTGAACGAGATAAAAGCCTCTTTCTCTGAACTGCAGAAAGCAGAGGATGACTGCTCTTCCCCTTCAGAATGGGTGCAAGTCTCAGCTGTAAGGAACACACGTTGCCGTACTCCTCCTCCTCCCCGCAGGAGACCAGCCCAGAGCAGACAGGGTACACACAGGGGTTCACTTTGGAGAACACTGTGTGAACATGGGGAAAACATGGACAGATGGCATGGCCAGCCCACCTCAGCTCTATGGGCCAGAGTAAGGGAACTGCAGGGGACAAACACAGGGAATAACTCCTCCAGAAGAGGGGTTGCCCCAGTGTCCCGCAGGCAGCCCTCTCGCCCAAGGGGTGGTGAAGCAAGTAACTCAGGTCCATGTGCCTCATGCAGTCACACTGCTCAGCATTAGAGGTGCCCTGTCTCCAGCCAGGCGGAGGCCAGGGATAACAGAGTATATTGGGACGTGTTTGTGAAATGGCCTGGCACTTCTGAAGCCGAGAAGTACAGAGCGTTGGTAGACACCGGTGCCCAATGCACTCTGATCCCCTCCAGCCACAGGGGGACAGAAACTATTACAATTGCAGGAGTCACAGGGGGGTCTCAGGAGTTGACTGTGCTGCAGGCTGAGATAAGCCTCACCGGGAATGTGTGGGAGAAGCACACCATAGTAACTGGCCCTGATGCACCTTGCATCCTGGGGATCGACTTTCTCCGGGAAGGGTACTTTAAAGATCCGAAGGGGAACAAGTGGGCTTTTGGCATAGCAGCTGTAGAGACTGCAGACAAAGAGCAGCTGTCTATCACGCCTGGCTTGTCAGATGACCCTTCTGTGGTTGGTACCCACAAGGTAGAAGATGTTAAGTTACCCATTGCTTCTCGTGTAGTTCATTGCAGGCAATACCGCACCAACAGAGACTCCCTGCTACCCATACAGCAGCTGATTCACCGCCTGGAGCAGCAGCTTGTCATCATCAAGAGCCACTCACCCTTCAACAGCCCGATATGGCCAGTGCGAAAGGAGAATGGGGAATGGAGACTGACTGTGGACTTCAGAGGCCTGAACAAAGTGACTCCTTCAATCAGCGCAGCCGTGCCTGATATGTTGGAGCTGCAGTATGAACTGGAAATGAAGGAGGCCAAATGGTATGCCACAACTGACATTGCTAATGCTTTCTTCTCCATCCCCATTGCAGAAGAATGTAGGCCACAGTTTGCATTCACCTGGAGAGGAGTCCAGTACCACTGGAACAGACTGCCTCAAGGGTGGAAGCACAGTCCTACAATCTCCCATAGCATCATCCAGACTGCACTGGAGAAGGGTGGAGCTCCAGAACATCTGCAGTACATCGATGATATCATTGTATGGGGTGAGACAGCAGAGGAGGTCTTCGAGAAGGGTGAGAAGATCATTAATATCCTGTTGGATGCTGGTTTTGCCATTAAGAGAAGCAAAGTGAAAGGGCCTGCCAGAGAGATCCAGTTCCTGGGAGTTCAATGGCAGGATGGCCGACGCCACATCCCTATGGATGTGGTGAATAAAGTGGCCACTATGGTGGAACCCACTAACCGGAAGGAGACACAATCCTTCCTGGGGTTTGTGGGCTTTTGGAAGATGCACATTCCCGGGTGTGATGGTTTGGGCTCTTACCCGCCCCCCCACACTTTGTATTTGCCCCAGCTAACTCAGATGGACCCTGGGAATATAGATGAAGCAATTTATTTACAGCTAGCAGAATTTACAAGCAGCTATTTACAATATATACAGTTATATACAATTATATACAGAAATATACAAAAGATAAACAATACAAAAGCACAACTCCCCTCCCAGAAACCTGAGTCCCCAGGAGGGGCTCTCAAACCACCCCAACAGCTCCCCCGGCCCCTCTCAACCTTACCCCAGTTCTCAGGAAGAAGAGAGGTGCAGCCAAGAGGTTAGGGAGCAAGGTTAGTGGGAGCAAGGTTAATGAAATGTGATCAGGTCTGAAGGCAAAGGCAGAAGAAGAAGACAAAATGGAGAAAGTTTACTTCTTCTTCCCAGAGCTCTCAGCGAGACTGTGAGAGAAGTTGACATCAGTTGTTTTCATTTCACTGCCCGTTATCTAGTTCTTTTACCAAAACATTCTAGCTTGCTTCAAACTAGCACACCGGGTACAGTCAAATTGTGAAACTCCTCTTTGACGTTACCAGAAAGAGGAATAACTTTGGGTGGGGACCTGAGCAGCAGGTGGCATTTGACCAGATTAAACGAGAGGTGGTCCATGCATGGCCTTGGGACCAGTTTGAACTGGCCCAGAGATTAAGAACATTCTCTATACAGCAGCCGGTGAGAATGGTCCTAGCTGGAGCCTATGGCAGAAAGCTCCTGATGAGATACGAGGCCACCCACTCGGGTTCTGGAGCAAGGCATACAAAGGCTCAGAGGCCAATTATACCCCCACAGAGAAAGAAATCCTAGCTGCCTATGAGGGAGTCAGAGCTGCCTCTGAGGTGATTGGGACGGAGTCACCACTCCTTTTAGCTCCAAGGCTTCCAGTCCTGACTTGGATGTTTAAAGGGAAGGGTTCAACTCCGCACCATGCCACAGATGCCACTTGGAGTAAGTGGATGGCTCTGATAACTCAGAGGGCTAGGATGGGGACTCTCGAGCGCCCAGGCATTGTAGAGGTCATCACCAACTGGCCAGAGGGCACTGACTTTGGAAAGCCAGCAGAAGAGAAGGCAGTGACCCGTGCCGAGGAAGCCCCCCCATACAATGACCTCCCTGAGGAGGAAAAGGCATATGCTCTCTTCACAGATGGATCCTGCCACCTGGTAGGCAGCAAGTGGAGATGGAAGGCTGCCGTCTGGAACCGCACACGCAGGGTTGCAGAGGCAAGGGACCGAGAAGGTGAATCCAGCCAGTATGCTGAGGTGAAAGCCATCCAGCTGGCCCTGGACATTTCAGAACGAGAGCAGTGGCCAATGCTATACATCTACACCGACTCATGGATGGTAGCAAATGCCTTATGGGGGTGGCTGAAGGAGTGGAAGAGAAATGATTGGCAGAGGAAAGGGAAGCCTATTTGGGCTGCTGATCTCTGGCAAGACATTTCTGCACGCCTGGACAAACGACCAGTTAAAATCCGACACATCAGTGCTCACATCCCAAAGAGCAGAGCCACTGAAGAACAGCAGCATAACCACCAAGCTGACCTGGCTGCCCACATCTGCCAGATTGACCTGGACTGGAATCACAAAGGTGAACTGTTCTTAGCTCGGTGGGCACATGACTCTTCTGGCCACCAAGGAAGAGATGCCACATACCAATGGGCCCGAGACAGATCCGTGGACATATCCATGGAGGCCATAACTCAGGTTATCCATGAATGTGACATCTGTGCCACCATAAAGCAAGCTAAGCGCATGAAGCCTTTGTGGTACGGGGGACGGTGGTCAAAGTACAGGTATGGGGAGGCCTGGCAGATCGATTACATCACTCTGCCTCGGTCTCGCAGTGGCAAGCAGTATGTGTTAACCATGGTGGAGGGAAGCACGGGGTGGCTGGAAACCTACCCAGTACCTCATGCTACTGCCCGTAACACCATTCTGGGCCTGCAGAGAGAATAGAGTCAGACAATGGGACCCATTTCAAGAACCACCTTGTAAGCAACTGGGTAAAAGAGCATGGGATAGAATGGGTTTACCACATCCCCTACTACCCACAAGCTGCAGGAAAGATTGAGCGTCACAATGGCCTGCTGAAAACCACCCTGAAGGCTATGGGAGGTGGAACTCTCAGAAACTGGGAGAAGCACCTTGCAGAAGCCACTTGGCTGGTGAACGGCAGGGGATCAGTTAACAGAGCTGGTCCTGCTCAGTCTGCCCTACTGCCCATAGTTGAGGGAGATGGAGTTCCTGTAGTCTGTGAAAGGAATCTACTGGGAAAGACTGTGTGGGTTGCTCCTGCCTCTGGTGGGGGAAAACCTATCAAAGGGGTGGTATCTGCAGAGGGTCCTGGTCACACATACTGGGTAATGCTGGAAACAGGTGTTATCGAGTGTGTCCCTCAGAGAAATCTCTCTTTAGCCGTAAAGGTTTGAAATCTCAGAGTTGATTCCATGTGTTCCAGATATTTGAGGTTATCTTGTGTTATAGTTGTATCATAGTTGTATCATAGTTGTGTAATACTTGTATTATAGTTCATAAGGGGTTACAAGTTGTTTTTGTAGTTATACCCTCACCACTACACGGCGTCCAACAGAACCTACATCACACCAGCAGCTATCCAGAGTCCTACAGCATCGCATCACACCACGGCATCCAACCAGAACCCTGCACCTGATTTGTCACTGATGCCCTGCAGTGAGAGACTGTTCCCGATTTCCCTCCAGAGGATGTCTACAGCCATCTCATCTACACCTGTTCCCCTGATGCCAGACACCAAGGGACTGTTCCTGATGTTTTCTTCACAGAGGGAAAAGACTCTTTCCTGAGTTCCAACAAGAACTGTTCCTGTTTCACTGACTTTTCTTCCGTTCCTGTCCTGCTCACACCTCACCAACCTGCACTGGACCAGAGGAGCACATCACCTAGGGATACAGCCAGGGACCGAGAAGGACTTCAAGAACTCTTAACCCATTGACACTTTTTCCCATCTTTGGAGAAGAAGACTGTTCGTAGGAAGGTGGAAGTGGTCTAACCAAGGGGTGGAATGTATAGGGTTAACACTCCTGGGGGAGTAACCCTGAACCTGACCCTAGGGGTCTTGGCCCCTCCCCAGGGGTGGGCCACACTCCAGGTGATGGTTAGCCCACTCCCCCCACTTCCTGTGGTATAAAAGAGACAGGAGCTTCCTGTCTCTTCCTCTTTTCCTGCGCTCCCTCTTGACCACACACACTCATACTGCATACCAGCACACCACGTGGCAGCCACGAGGCAGAGACACCATCACATTACTCGGGTTGTATCCATCCCTTGTTGTATTTTGCTGTTTTCCCTTCCTTATCTTTTGTAAACTCCCCTACCTCCAATACCTTTTCTAAGTTATTGTTAAACTTTTCCTTTTTAACTTCGAGATCGAGTGAGATTGATTTATTTGGGTGTCCCTACCTTTCTCTCTCTCCCTGTCTTTTGGGAAAAGGAGGGGGAAGAGGGGAGGGCACTCTATAAATTCTATAAATTGTCAATGGGTCTATTAAATTTATTAGAGTCTCTGGGAACCTGCATTTGAACCCAAGACACCACTACATCAGCATAAACCATGCCTTGTTATTCTCATTAATGAGGTGTCCATTATCTGAGATAAGGTAGTCCAGAGCTGATGGGAATGAAGGTCAGCATCCAGTTGTCATTATCCTTTCTCATTCCATTCCCACAGTTCTTCTGCACTCTGCATTCCCATAATTCCCCTTTTTGGTTTTTCTTAAAAATGTAGGTAGTGTTTCTCATCCAATTTGCAGGGCCCTTGCAAATGGATGAAAAATACAGCACCTGAAAAACACTACTAACAAAGGCAGCTGCTCCTCATCTTGTCCAATGCGTAGGTTTGCCCCTAATAACAGAGGTTCGAGCTGGTAACTCTACTTTTGCAATTGCCTATTCATTAAAACAGCATTGCTAGCAGCTTGTGAAGTACATTAAGCATGATCAAAAGCATAACCATATCTCAGTATACATTCCAATACACAGCCATCTGAGCAAAAAATTTTGCTCACCACCAAGAAAACAGGCTGAACATACAAGCTGATATCCATCAAACAAAACCCAGGCACATTTCTCTCTTTTCCTCTTTTTTTGGTCTTTTTTTTTTTTTGTGAATGCAATGGTGTGCAATTAGCATAAGCAGGTGTGAAGTATAATATCTGAGCATATAACTTGCATAAACGTGGTGGTATAATTGCAGTAGCCTGTCACAAGCCATCTCTTAAAGTGTGACATCATTTTATGCCACAGAAAGCCAATGCCCAAGCTGGCATGAAACTAGATCCAATAATCTTTGCCATATTAACCTTGCCAAAATCATAGCCATGTTACCTCTCTGTGTTGTTTTGTTGTGGTTTTTTTCCACATGATTCTTACCCTTGAAAGAAAAATCCTAAGAAAGAAAAAATATCCCATAATATCCCTATGATAAACTCTTATCCTTAACTATAATAATACTAAAAATTGATAAGCTAACAGAAAAATTACACCCTGGAATCAATTCCAAATACAGAAAAAAAATAAGAAACCTGAAGGAAATATTGAAAAAGAATGTTACACTATGTAGCGCTGTAAAAATAAATAAATTATAAAGCCATGGCAAATAGAAAAAAAAAAGAAACCTTTAGGTCAGTCAATCCCAAAAGGGAAAAAAAAAATTGTTAATCTGTCATTTATACTTGACATTCTTACTCCAATATACTCCTACAATTAACAAGCACTTAACATCTTATCCAATAACCTCTAAGATCCATTACAATCAAAAGGATAAAAACATTATCAAGATTTACATCAGTTAGATACAGTCAGCAAGAAACAAAAATGTGAGTCTGTCACTTTAAGAATCAGTCGTGCTTCTCTGCAAGGAGAGGGGGTGTGTGGGCCTTGCTGCTCCAGCAGGCGGGGGGGGCTGTTGTGGAACGCAGTTTCACGAGAAATTCATGGGGAAAACATGCGAGGCTGACTTCTGGAGACCAAGTGATTTATTGCTAAAAGTGAAGATCCCCTTCCCGAGAACCGAGTTACTCACGTGAATTATTTTTGATGAGGTTAGAGTAACATTTCAGAAAATGGTAAATAAAAGAGAGTCTGTGATTCTCTAAAGAGTTCTTTGAGTCTTTGAAGTTGTTCAGTTTCGATATTAAGAGTTCATCAGTCTACTCACAGTCAGCAGCTTAGCAGGGTTTCGGTGCACCACTAGGGCGTTGTCCATTTCCCCCGGCCAGGATCGGGTCCATGCAGGCCCTCGGCCTCTGAGAGTCGGGCGTCAGCAGTCTTACGCCGAGCTGAGACCGAAGCAGGCAAGCACGCTGGAGCAGGCTGATCAGTTGGAGTGGGCTGCAGGCAGGTTGGTAGCATATGAACCGAACCAGATGATCCGAACATTGATCCAGGCAGACACACCATTTTTATAATGTTCAAAAGAGGTGTGTTCACCACTTCTGACAATTTTTACGATATTATTACAGATTGGTACAAAGTTATAATTAACCTGTATAATTGGACAGTTCTTACCAAAACAACCTGTAGGACCACCCAAAGCTCGGCCCATCAGCAGGTGGTCAGTGTGCATGAGAACCAAGGCCGAAAGTTGGAAAACAAGGCTGATGTTTACCTTTTATCTCCTCTAGGGAGGAAACTTCTCATGGGACTAGAAGATTGTTTTGGTTTTATGATGCTTCTGGCGTACAATGTGAGACACTGTAGCCTCCATGACATGGGGGCCTTTCAGGGGCTTTGCCACCCTCCATAACATACTCCACCCCCTGGCTCACATTAAGCCAAGAATCAGAAAACAAGATGAAAACCAAGTTACACTTAACCATTATACATATATGACTAATATAACTAATACATAAGCATAACTATAACCTACACCAGCCTAAAACAGATTAATCCCATATGCCCACCCCCTGAATAACACACAGCTTTATTAAATATTTACAAAGCAAGAAAACCTGGTATATGCGAAAGCAATTTCAGAAGTCTGGGAGAATCCATCGTACACTGATGCGATGAGTTTTCCCGCTTACATCAGTTGCTTCCCATGCATACAACCCATTTGGTTTTGACAGGGTCATAGGCACAACTCCAATCGAAGGCAAGTTTACCATTACTGGTTGTCCCACCTGTAATCTGTGTAATGACTGTTGCGAGTGTTGAGATTTATCTGGTGGATGTTTAACATTATCCACTGGCTTGTCAGGACAAAATGCTCTTATTTTAGGACTACCATACTTACCCCATCGGTTATTCACAATGAAAACTGCATATGGCAAACGTTTATCCCAGTTACCTTTAGATACAATAACATGTTTCTTAATCAGAGCATTTGTTCTCTCTACAATACCATTAGCTTGAGGATAGTAGGGAGTGTGGAATACCCATGTGACTCCCTCACGCTTAGCCCAGTCTTGTACAGATGACGCTGTAAAGTGAGATCCATTGTCACTTTGAATGTACTCTGGCATTGGCAAGAAACTAAACCACTGTTTCAAAGCCTCAATAGTTTGAGCTCCGGTGGCTGCACTAGTAGCTGTAGCCATGACTAATCCTGAAACCACCTCCACCTCCGCCAGGATGTATTTCTTCCCATGTGAGGGTTTGAATGGTTCCACATAGTCAATTTGCCATGTGCTCCATAATTTCTTGTCTCCTCTGATATGTTGTGCTGGTGCTAGGTTGGGGTGATTGGCTTTAAGCCTGATTCTGCACTGTGGACAAGATGAAATGATTTCCTCACAGGTAGTCATAGAAATTGGCCATCCTCTGGATCTACACTCGTTATGGAGGTCTGCCTTCCCTGAATGACCTCTTTTGATGTGTAGCCATTCAGCTAATCTCCACCATTCATCTTTCTCATCATCAACGATGTTTATTTTTGCAAGGAAATCTGCCTGATCATTCCAGGTTGCAGCTGGAGTTTGCTGTTTGGAATGCCCTTTAACCCAACCGACTTTAAGGGATCTGGATCAGCCTATCTCTAATAGCCTTTTCCAGTCATCAGCCCTCCAAATCTCCACATTTGAAACCTTCCACTGATTCGCTTCCCACTGGCAAATCCACTCAGTGGCGCCTTTGAACGTAGAGTAGGAATCGGTGTAGATGGTTGTTGCTCCATGCTCTGCTGCTAACATAAGAGCACGCAGTTCCCCTACCTGTGCACTGCCATCACCCTCTTCAGTGATGGTTTGGCCCGTAGCAATCTCCAAGGCAGCGGCTTTGTAACGCCACTTCGACCCCACCCTCCGAGAGGATGCATCTGTGAACCACAGTCCCGACTTATCAGAGTCTGCGGTCATTTCTGGGGCCACCTGTATAGGAGAAGGCTGATACGACTGACCAAGCAGTGCCTTGTCAGGGTTAATGGGTTGCTGCAATTTGGATACCTTTGTAGGTCCCTCTTTTAGTGGCATGAGCTGTGAAATTCCCTCTAGGTAGGCATACCACTTTCTCACAGTGGCCTTTTGGGCAATTCTTTCTCGTGGAGGAGATCCTTTAAGGATCGATTTTAGCAGAGGAAATGGGCCTTGCACTACAATGTCTTGTGTAGTGCGAAGCTTTTCGGCCTCTTTGACAGCCCGAGTTAGGGAAAGGAGTCCCTTTTCCCATTCCGAGTACCGTGTCTCAGCCTCTTTGAATGCTGTTGAGGAAAACAAAAGAGCTCTGCTAGGACCATTGGGTCCTCTCTGAAAAATCCCACAGTATGAGGCATTCTTGGAAAAACCCCATTCAGTCCTTAGGTCGTCCTTTGGGTGCAAGGGCCCCAACTTCTGATATGCCTTCAGTTCATCTTTGAGAACTTTCAGGCTCTCAGAATGTCGTGGAGTCCAATCCCAAACTTTGTGCTTTTTAAGCAAATCATACAGAGGACGAGCAATTACAGAGAAACCTGGGATATGTTTCCTCCAGTAGCCCAAGGTGCCCAACAATTGCTGCAACTCCTTTCTGTTTTGGGTTATCTGGCCCTTTTCAGTTTCTTGAAGGGTATCATCTGGCACAGACACTGCACCTGCTACCCACCAGGATCCCAAGAATCTAACCTCCTGGCTTGGGCCTTGACACTTTTCCTTTGGAACAGTCAGTCCCCTGTCAGTCAACAGCTTTCGGATGTTTTCAGCTACTGTAGCAACTTGCTCTTTGTCATTCCCTCCCACCAAGATGTCATCAATGTAATGGTACACCTTAACATCTTTAGGAAGCAGAACAGTGTCAAGCAAAGCTGCAAGTGCGTTGTGTGCAATAGTGGCGCTGTGTTTGTACCCTTGTGGAAGACTGTTGAATGTGTACTGAATACCTTGCCAGGTGAATGCAAGCTGCGGTTTGTCCTCTTCTCTTAATGGCACCATGAAGAACATGTCTTTCATGTCGAAGATTGCCATCCAAGCATGAGAGGTTGCTTGAATTGCTGTCACTGTGGATGAGAGACTTGGAACTGCTGCAGTGAGAGGAAGAGTGTTACTATTGAGTTTCCTGAAATATATCATTAATCTCCATCTACTGTCTGGTTTTCGAACTGGCCAAACAGGTGAATTGTAAGGAGAATGAGTTCTAGTGATAATCTGTCTTTTCTCAAGATCAGCTATCACTTCAGTGATGCCTTGCCTAGCTGCTGCTGGCAATGGATACTGCGCAACACAAGTAATGTGTGACTTTGGCAATGGAGGAGCGGTTTGCAATAAGCGAACATGAGCATGAGCTGACCTTCGCTTCTTACCCCTCAGTTCATAAGCACCAAAGCTCCACAATGTTCCATCAGGAAGATGCCATCTTCTACCTGCTAGAACATCAAATCCAAGAATATTATGTTGACAGGTGCCCAATGCCACTTCTACCTGGGTACTTCTTTTTTCCCCAGGCAACCACATCTTGGTTTTGGCCAAATAGCATGTTTCAGGTTGCCCTGTAACACCCGTTATTTTTGGGTTCTTTGACCATGGGGGAACTTTTACTGCGCCGGACCTGCTGGCTTGTGATGGGGTGCAGTTATCTAGGAAGGGCAGGAGAGTCCTGGCAATGGAGTTGGCAGGGCTCATTAGGCAGGCTTTAAACTAGGTCTGAAGGGGGTGGGTGAGGACATTACTCTCTCTGAGAAGGAGAGAGATGGAAGGAAACTAAGGACAATTCAATCGAGAGCCCAGCTGAAGTGTATATACACCAATGCACGCAGCTTGGGTAACAAACAGGAGGAATTGGAAGTCCTGGTCCACCAGGGGGACTACGATGTAGTTGCCATTTCAGAAACTTGGTGGGACGACAGGCATGACTGGGCTGTTATACTGGAGGGATATAACCTTTTCAGGAGAGATAGGCAAGGGAGAAGAGGAGGAGGGGTAGCCCTGTATATTAGGGAGTCACTCCATGCCATTGAGCTTGAAGTGAGGGATGAAGGGGTAGAGACCTTGTGGATTAAAATCAGAGGGAGGACTAATAAATCTGACATCCTGGTTGGAGTCTGTTACAGACCACCCAACCAGGATGAGGAAACAGATGAGATATTTTACAAACAGTTGGAGGCTGTCTCAAGATCTTCAGATCTTGTCCTTGTGGGTGACTAACCTGCCAGATATCTGCTGGGAACTTAACTCAGCAGAGAGGAGGCAGTCCAGGAGATTTCTGGAGTGCATGGAGGACAGCTTCATGACCCAACTGTTAAGCGAGCCTACTAGGGGTCAAGCTCAGCTTGACCTGCTGCTCTCCAACAGAGAAGGGCTGGTAGGAGATGTGATAGTGGGAGGCTGCCTGGGGTGTAGTGATCACGAGTTAGTGGAGTTTTCAATATACAGGGAGGTAGGGAGGCACTTCAACAAAACCTACATCTTGGACTTTAGGAGGGCAAACTTCAATTTGCTCAAGGAACTTATTTCCAATGTCCCCTGGGCAGCACTCCTTGAGAACAGAGGGGTCCAGGATGGTTGGACCTACTTTAAACAGGAGCTCTTGAAGGCACAGGAACTGGCAGTTCCCACGTGCCGAAAGATGAGCCGCAGGGGGAGGCGACCAGCCTGGATGAGCAAAGAGCTCCTGAAGGAAGTGGGGGAGAAAAAGAGGGTGTATCGCCTCTGGAAGGAGGGGAAGGCTTCCCCTGATGTGTTTAAGGAGGTAGCCAGACTATTATGTAGGAGAAAAATTAGAGAGGCTAAGGCTCAGCTAGAACTTAGGCTGGCCACTTCCGTGAAAGTTAACAAAAAACACTTTTATAAATTTAACAATGCTAAAAGGAAGGGCAAGAAGACCCTCCACTCCTTACTGGACCAGGAGGGGAACACTATAACTGATGATGAAGCAAAGGCAGAGATCCTGAATGCCTTCTTCGCCTCAGTTTTCAACAGTAAGGAGGGAGGAGGAGGAGGCAAGTGGCCTCTTGAACTGGGGGATGGGGTCGGGGAGCAGTGTGTTCCCCTGGAAATTCATGAAGAATTAGTTCAGGACCTGCTGAGTCATCTGGACACCCACAAGTCCATGGGACCAGATGGGATCCATCCCAGGGTGCTGAGAGAGCTGGCAGCTGAGCTGGCCAAGCCACTCTCCATCATTTTCCAGCAGTCCTGGCTCACCGGAGAGGTCCCAGGAGACTGGAAAATGGCCAACGTGGTCCCCATCCACAAGAAGGGTCGGATGGAGGAACCTGGGAACTACAGACCCGTCAGCCTGACCTCAGTGCCAGGGAAACTGATGGAGCAGGTTCTCTTGGGGCCAATAACTGCGCACCTGAGGCATGGCAAAGAGCTCAGGTCCAGCCAGCATGGGTTTAGGAAGGGCAGATCCTGCCTTTCTAACCTGATCTCCTTCTATGATCAGGTGACCTGCTTGGTGGATGTGGGGAGGCCTGTGGATGTGGTCTATCTGGACTTCAGCAAGGCCTTTGACACTGTCCCCCACAGCAAACTGCTGGCTAAGCTGTCAGCCCGCGGCTTGGATGGTAACACTCTGTGCTGGGTTAGGAACTGGCTGGTGGGCCGGACCCAGAGAGTGGTGGTGAATGGTGCCACATCCAGCTGGCGGCCAGTCACTAGTGGTGTCCCTCAGGGATCTGTGCTGGGCCCCATCCTCTTTAACATCTTCATAGATGATCTGGATGAGGGCATCGAGTCAGTCATCAGGAAGTTTGCAGATGACACTAAGCTGGGGGCAGATGTGACTGAGTTGGAGGGCAGAAGGGCTCTGCAGCGGGACCTTGACCGCCTGGACAGATGGGCAGAGGCCAATGGGATGGGGTTCAATAGCTCCAAGTGCAGGGTGCTGCACTTTGGCCACAACAACCCCATGCAGAGATACAGGCTGGGGTCGGAGTGGCTGGAGAGCAGCCAGACAGAGAGGGATCTGGGGGTACTGATTGATACCCGCCTGAACATGAGCCTGGTCAGACCACACCTTGAGTACTGTGTTCAGTTCTGGGCCCCCCAGTTTAGGAGGGACACTGAGATGCTCGAGCGTGTCCAGAGAAGGGTGATGAGGCTGGTGAGAGGCCTCGAGCACAAGCCCTATGAGGAGAGGCTGAGGGAGCTGGGGATGTTTAGCCTGGAGAAGAGGAGGCTCAGGGGTGACCTTATTGCTGTCTACAACTACCTGAAGGGTGGTTGTGGCCAGGGGGAGGTTGCTCTCTTCTCTCAGGTGGCCAACTCCAGAACGAGAGGACACAACCTCAGGCTGCGCCAGGGGAAATTTCGGCTCGAGGTGAGGAGAAAGTTCTTCACTGAGAGAGTCATTGGGCACTGGAATGGGCTGCCTGGGGAGGTGGTGGAGTCATCGTCCCTGGGGCAGTTCAAGGCAAGGTTGGATGTGGCACTTGGTGCCATGGTCTAGCCTTGGGTACTGTGGTAAAGGGTTGGACTTGATGATCTGTGAGATCTCTTCCAACCTTGGTGATACTGTGATACTGTGATACTGTCTTTCACTGTTAGTGAGTTCACTGACCAGCTCAGACAGATAGAGGACAGCTTGTCACATTCTGGTCTAGTCTCTGCCATAAAAACTCTGGGTACAGGGCTTAAAGAAGGTATTAAGGATGGCATTAAGAACAGCATGAAAGAATTGAAGGAGGATCTTACAACCTCAGTTTCCAATCTGGTAAGAGATACCATTCCTGCATCATCTGAATGGGTGCATGTTTCTGCCATCAGGAACAGACGCCCACCTCCTGCAAGGCAATTCCAGCCCAGGAGGAGTAACAAACAAGACGAACTGGAAGCTCTGGTGCTGGAGGAAAACTATGATATTGTCGCCATCACTGAAACGTGGTGGGATGGCTCACATGATTGGAGTGCTGTAATCAATGGCTACAGACTCTTCAGGAGAGACAGGCAAGGGAGAAAGGGTGGGGGAGTGGCTCTGTATATTAGGGATACTCTGGATGTCATGGAGGTAGAAATCAAAGATGATCAAGTTGAGTCATTATGGGTGAGACTTAAGACGAAGGCCAACAAGGCTGATATCCTGGTTGGAGTCTGTTACAGACCACCCAACCAGGAAGAAGAGGTTGATTTATTGCTCTTTAAGCAATTGGAGGCTGCCTCAAGATCACCTGCCCTTGTTCTGGTGGGTGACTTTAACCTACCAGACATCTGCTGGGACTTAAACACTGCAGAGAAGAAGCAGTCTAGAAGGTTTCTGCAATGTGTGGAAGACAACTTCCTATCCCAGCTGTTACGTGAGCCTACCAGGGAGGCAGCCCTGCTTGACCTGCTGCTCACAAATAGAGAGGGGCTGGTAGGGGATGTGGTGGTTGGAGGCTGCCTGGGGTCCAGTGACCATGAAATTATAGAGTTTTCAATCCATGGAGAAACCAGGAGGGGCATCAACAGAACCTCCACACTGGACTTCCGAAGGGCAGACTTCAGCCTATTTAAGGAACTAATTCAGAAAGTTCCTTGGGAAATAGCCCTTAGAAACAAAGGGGTCCAGGAAGGTTGGACCTGCTTCAAGAAAGAACTCCTGAAGGCACAGGAGCAGGCAGTGCCACTGAGCCGGAAGATGAGCCGACGAGGGAGGCAGCCAGGCTGGATGGGCAGGGAGCTGCTGAAGGAATTAAAGATTAAAAAGAGAGTGTATCACCTTTGGAGAAGAGGGGAGGTGTCCCAGGAGAAGTTCAAGGAAGTTGTTAGGTCTTGTAGAGGAAAAATTAGAGAGGCAAAAGCCCACTTGGAGCTCAGGCTGGCCACGGCTGCCAAGGAAAATAAAAAGTGTTTCTTTAAATATATGAATGGCAAGAGAAGGGCCAAGGACAACCTCCAGTCCTTACTAGATAGAGAGGGGAACATAGTGACAAAGGATGAGGAAAAGGCAGAGGTGCTTAACACCTTCTTTGCCTCAATCTTCACTAGTGGGACAGGTTGTCTCCAGGACAGCTGGACTCCTGAAGTGGTGGATGGAGTCAGGGACCAGTACAGTCCCCCTCTAATCCATGAGGAAGCAGTAAGGGACCTGCTGTGTCATTTGGATCCTGACAAGTCCATAGGACCGGATGGGATCCACCCTAGGGTGCTGAGAGAGCTGGCAGCTGAGCTGGCCAAGCCACTCTCCATCATTTATCAGCAGTCCTGGCTCACTGGAGAGGTCCCTGAAGACTGGAAGCTGGCCAATGTGATACCCATTCACAAGAAGGGTCGTAAGGAGGAGCCAGAAAACTACAGACCTGTGAGCCTGACCTCAGTGCCAGGCAAGGTCATGGAACAGGTCATCTTGGGTGCCATCACAAAGCACCTACAGGATAGCCAAGGGATCAGGCCCAGCCAGCATGGGTTTAGGAAGGGCAGGTCCTGCCTCACCAACCTGATCTCCTTTTATGATCAGGTTACCCGCCTGGTGAATGTGGGGAAGGCTGTGGATGTAGTCTACTTGGACTTCAGCAAAGCCTTTGACACTGTCTGCCACAAGAAGCTCCTAGCCAAGCTGGCAGCTCATGGTTTGGACAGATTCACTCTGTGCTGGATCAAGAACTGGCTGGATGGCAGAGCTCAGAGAGTGGTGGTGAATGGTGCCACGTCCAGTTGGCAGCCAGTCACAAGTGGTGTTCCCCAAGGATCAGTGCTGGGCCCAGTCCTGTTCAATATCTTTATTGATGATCTGGACGAGGGCATTGAGTCCAGCATCAGTAAGTTTGCAGATGACACCAAGCTAGGAGCAGGTGTTGATCTGTTGGAAGGTAGGAGAGCCCTGCAGAGGGCTGGATGGGTGGGCAGAGGCCAATGAGATGAGATTTAACAAGGCCAAGTGCAGGGTTCTGCACTTTGGCCACAACAACCCCAAGCAGCGCTATAGGCTGGGGACTGAGTGGCTGGAGAGCAGCCAGGAGGAAAGGGACCTGGGGGTACTGATAGATAGTAAGCTGAAGATGAGCCAGCAGTGTGCCCAGGTGGCCAAGAGAGCCAATGGCATCCTGGCCTGCATCAGGAACAGTGTGTCCAGTAGGACAAGGGAGGTTATTCTGCCCCTGTACTCAGCACTGGTCAGGCCACACCTTGAGTACTGTGTCCAGTTCTGGGCCCCTCAATTCAAGAAAGATGTTGAGGTGCTGGAACATGTCCAGAGAAGGGCAACAAAGCTGGTGAGGGGCCTGGAGCACAAATCCTATGAGGAGAGGTTGAGGGAGCTGGGCCTGTTTAGCCTGGAGAAGAGGAGGCTCAGAGGTGATCTTATTACTGTCTACAACTACCTGAAGGGGCATTGTAGCCAGGTGGGGGTTGGCCTCTTCTCCCATGCAACCAGCAATAGAACAAGGGGACACAGTCTCAAGTTGTGCCAGGGTAGGTATAGGCTGGATGTTAGGAAGAAGTTCTTCACAGAGAGAGTGATTTCCCATTGGAATGGGCTGCCCAGGGAGGTGGTGGAGGCGCCGTCCCTGGGGGTCTTCAAGAAAAGACTGGATGAGGCACTTAGTGCCATGGTCTAGTTGATTGGTTAGGGCTGGGTGATAGGTTGGACTGGATGATCTTGGAGGTCTCTTCCAACCTGGTTGATTCTATGATTCTATGATTCTATGAACCATGGCAAAAAACGGTAACCATAACAACACGGCAATCATGGCAACCATAACAACATGGTTGCCATGGCAATATGGTACCCATAACAACACGGTGACCATGGGAAGCTTAACAGCATGGCAACCAATGCTAGCATAACAAAATGGTAACCGTAACAACATGGTAACCATCACAACCATAACAATAAGGTACCCGTAACTACACGGTAAGCATGGCAACAATAACAACGTGGCAACCAGACAAATACAGTAACCCTGGCAACCATAACAACACAGTAACCATGGCAACCATAACAAAACATGAGCTGGGCCAGCTCGGTTGGTGGAACCTCTACTATTCACTACCCAAGTGGCTTGGGCTAGATGTTTCTCCCAGTTCTTTAAGGTTCCTCCCCCCATTGCCTTTAAAGTTGTTTTCAGCAAGCCATTGTAACGTTCAATTTTGCCTGAGGCGGGTGCATAATAGGGGATGTGATAGATCCACTCAATGCCATGCTCTTTGGTCCAAGATTTTATGAGATTGTTTTTAAAGTGGGTACCATTATCTGATTCAATTCTTTCTGGAGTGCCATGTCGCCACAGGATTTGTCTTTCCAAGCCCAAAATGGTGTTACGTGCAATGGCATGGGAAACTGGATAGGTTTCCAGCCATCCGGTGCTTGCTTCTACCATAGTCAGCACATATTGCTTTCCAGTCCGAGAACGAGGTAGAGTGATGTAATCAATCTGCCAGGCTTCACCGTATTTGTACTTTGCCCATCGCTCACCATACCACAAGGGCTTCAGACGCTTGGCTTGTTTAATAGCAGCACAAATATCACAGTCATGTATAACTTGTGTTATAGCGTCCATGGAGATGTTGATTGCTCTATCCCGTGCCCATTGGTAGGTAGCATCTCTGCCTTGATGTCCTGAGGAATCATGGGCCCACCGGGCTAAGAACAGTTCACCTCGGTGTTCCCAATCTAAATCCAAATCACAATTTACATCGGTCTGAAACACCTTGGCAGCTAAATCTGCCTGATGGTTGTGCCGATGTTCCTCAGTAGCTGTACTTTTGGGTGTGTGAGCGTCTATGTGTCGTACTCTTACAGGGATTTTCTCTAGACGGGTAGCAATGTCCTGCCATAAGTCAGCAGCCCAAATTGGCTTTCCTTTCCATTGCCAATTATTTCTTTTCCAGTCCTTTAGCCAACCCCATAAGGCATTAGCCACCATCCATGAATCAGTATAGAGGTAAAGCATGGGCCAGTTCTCACGTTCAGCCACATCAAGAGCAAGTTGGATAGCTCTTACCTCTGCAAACTGGCTTGACTCACCTTCTCCAGCTTTTGTTTCAGCCACTGCCCGTATAGGGCTCCAAACTGCAGCTCTCCATTTTCTCTTGTTTCCAACAAGGCGACAAGAACCATCAGTAAATACAGCATAGTTTCTTTCTTCTTCAGACAAATCACTGTAAGGAGGAGCTTCTTCAGCCCGACTCATTCGCTCCTCTGGAGGATTTATACAGTTTGTACCTTCTGGCCAGTTGGTGATCATCTCCACTATGCCAGGTCGTTCAAGGCTCCCCATGCGTGCTCGCTGTGTTATGAGAGCCATCCACTTAGACCAGGTAGCATCGGTTGTGTGATGTGGCGATGACCCCTTTCCCTTAAACATCCAGTTCAAAACTGGTAATCTGGGAGCCAAAAAAAGCTGAGAGTCTGTTCCTATTACTTCTGAAGCAGCTTTCACACTTTCATAAGCAGCAAGGATCTCTTTCTCCGTTGGTGTATAGTTTACTTCTGACCCTCTATATCCTCTACTCCAGAAACCAAGTGGTCGGCCACGTGTTTCTCCTGGGGCTTTCTGCCATAGGCACCAGGTTGGACCATTATCACTCGCAGCCGTATACAGAATGTTCTTAATGTCTGGACCAGTTTGAACAGGCCCCAAACTCATTGCATGAAGTACTTCCTGTTTTATCTGATCAAAGGCTGCTTGTTGTTCAGGTCCCCACTGAAAGTTGTTTCTCTTTCGAGTTATATCATATAAAGGTTTTACAATTTGGCTGTACCCAGGGATGTGCAGCCTCCAAAATCCAACTGTTCCTAAGAAAGACAATGTGTCCTTCTTATATGTGGGATTTGCCATGGCAGAAACCTTATTTATCACATCCATTAGAATGTGATGGCGACCATCTTGCCAACGAATTCCCAAGAACTGAATCTCTCTAGCACGTCCTTTCACCTTGTCTCTCTTTATGGCAAAACCTGCCTTCAGCAGAATGTCAATTATTTTGTTACCTTTCTCAAAAACTTCCTGTGCCGTGTTCCCCCAGAAAATGATGTCATCAATGAACTGCAGATGCTCTGGAGCTCCACCTTTCTCCAATGCATCATGGATCACTGCATGACAGATCGTTGAGCTGTGCTTCCACCCCTGGGGCAAACGATTAAACGTATACTGAATCCCCCTCCAAGTGAAAGCAAACTGAGGCTTGCATTCTTCTGCTATTGGAATAGAAAAGAAAGCATTAGCAACATCTATGGTTGCATACCATTTGGCCTCCTTGGATTCCAGCTCATATTGGAGTTCTAACATGTCTGGCACAGCAGAACTCATGGGCGGAGTCACTTCATTTAGGCCGCGGAAATCAACTGTAAGTCGCCACTCTCCATTTCCCTTTCGCACAGGCCATATGGGACTATTGAAAGGTGAATGGGTCTTTTTAATGATGTCCTAGAGCTCCAGATGACGAATCAGATCATGTATGGTCACCAAAGAGTCACAGTTTGTTCTATATTGCCTGTGGTGTACAATTTGGGTGGCAAGTGGCAACTTCACATCCTCTACATTATGCTGCCCAACAACTGCAGACTCATCTGAGAGCTCAGGCCTAGCAAACAACTTCAATTTGTCTCCAACAGCTTCTACAGTTGCTATTCCAAAGGTCCACTTAAAACCCTTGGGATCTTTAAAACGCCCTTCTCTCAGAAAGTCAATTCCCAAGATGCAAGGTGCATTTGGACCCGTTACAATGACATGCCTTCGCCAATCACTCCCAGTCAAACTCATCTCTGCCTCTAACCTTGTCAATTCTTGAGAGCCTCCTGTAATTCCAGAAATAGTAATAGACTCCATTCCTTTACAGTTTGAAGGCATCAATGTGCATTGTGCACCCGTGTCCACTAGAGCCCTGTATTTCTGAATTTTCAAGGTACCAGGCCATTTAACATATACATTCCAGTATATTCTGTTGTCTTCCTGGTCCCTGGCCTCCACCTGGTAAGAGGCAGGGCCCCCCTAATGTTGGCCATTACAATTGCAATTGGCACAGTGTTTAGTGGTGTTAGCTGAATCATTACCAGAACCATCTGAGTCATGTGGGGAAACTGAGGCGACTACTCTTTTAGGCTTCTCACTCTGTAACTCTCTCACTCTTTTTAGGAGAAGAGAGGTAGGTTTTCCATCCCATTTATCCATGTTTTCACCAAACTGGTCACATAGGATTAACCAAAGAGACCCACGTGACTGTTGTCTATTTTTTAGTGAGTTAGGTTGAATTGGTCTTCTAGGAAGACGCCTATCCCTGAAGGCCGAGACATGTACCCACTCTGAGGGTGAAGAAGAAAGTTCACTGTCCTTTGCCAACTGGGATAGGGAGGTTTTAAATTCCTCCTTGAGTTGTTTCATGCTATCTTTAATCTCTTCAGTCATAGTATTTATGGCTGACACCATAGCATTAACCGTAAGGCTATCCTCCATTTGCCTCATTTGATCAGACAATTCACCCACAGTCATAGAAGTTGTTGCATCATCTTTCCCCACCATTTTACTTGCCAATGTATGGGCATAATTAGAGGGGACGAGCTGAATAAGTTTCTTTAGGAGAGCTCGGCTCATAGGTATCTCCTCAGGGTTCTCTGTTGTATAATCTCCATAGATTAGCTCTCTTATGGCTATCTCTCGCAAGCACTGAACCCCCTGTTCAATTGTATTCCAGCGTAAGGGTCTCCAGGGTAAATCATCCCTGTTAGGTTACCGCAGTATCACAGCTGTCAATACACGTGACCAGAGATTAGCGTTGCCACCGAGATGTCCTAAGTGCTTATCTATGCCATTGTCTCTTGAGAAAACTCCCAACTGCCTTACTGTCGGAGGGTTTATTTTTATGGTGTCCATGCCTCCATCCCAGCATCTGTTCAGCCAACTCATCAGCAGTTCTCGCTCTTTCCGGGCATAGTCATGCCTAATATGCCTGACCTCCTTCCTTGGCAACGGGGCTTTCTCCTCATCATCACTATCATCACTATCATCCCTCTCCTGAATATGTTTTTCCTTTGCTTTAGCCTTTCCACTCCTTGTGCCCACAAGGGTACTGGCCTTCACACCAGCCGATGTACCTTCTCCTGGATCCTCTTCCCTTTGCTCACCCTGCTCTGGTTTATCCCCATCATCATCTGAGCTATCTCGACCCCCAAGGCTAGCTGCCATTTTTCTCCTTGTTTTAACCGGGGCAAGGGAGACCTTATCTAAAGTAAACTGTGTCTTACTCTGGGAGGTGGCTTTTACCGAATCATCTGAATTTTGTTTGTCTGCCTGGCTCTGTTCCTCACGTGGTAGTGGAGCTGAGGCTGAGGCAGAAGGACCCTTTCCCACAGCAGCAACAGCAGCTGGCTCAGCAGAGACAAGCGGGGCTAAGGCAGGAGCAGTGGAATTAGCAGGCTCGATGGCATTAGTGGGTTCGCCTTCTGAGGACCTCGCCACCTCCCCCAGGACCGCTTCCAGTCCCCTGGTTGCAGGCGAAAGAGTCTTTGCCTCAGCAGCCTCTGTGCTATCAGAGGCTCTGGTGTCAGCAACCCTCCTACAGATCAAAACATTCGAGCCGCATTTTCCACAAACCAGTTCCTCAACTTTATCTGTCCGAGGAACTTTGCCATAGCCCACACTGTCTGCAGCCAGATCTGCCGCCGCCGCAGCAGCCCTTTGTGACTGCACTTCTGCAGGGGTTCCATTGCTTCTACCTTTACTTTCCTCCATTCTATTAGGTACGAATGGGAACCAGATTGTTTCCTGCCTCCATGCTTCAGGGTCAGTGGGGTACAGGCCATGTCCAACCATTTTTCCTCCTCTCAAAGGCTCCGAGGCAGGACGTTTTGCAGCTCTGTGAGCAGTCCGTCTGCCCGGTGCCGTGGCCTTCCCTCCCCCGCTTCGGTTGCAGACTGTTTCTTTAACCCTTAGCTCCCTGCTATTGCCTCCGGAAAAGGCAAAAACCTCACTTACAGCCTGTTTGTTCCTGCATCTCTCTCATCTCCACACTACAACCAGACCTACAATAGCAGCCAAAAACATCAAGTTCACACATATTAGGCAGGCTACTGGGTAGCTCATCTCTTCCAAATAACTCTGAGTCTCTGACACCAATGTCACATATGGCACACCCTCAACGACATTCCTAAACCCTAAAACATTTCTAACAACATCTCCAACCTTCGTTAGCATAGCTTTTACCGAGTCCCAGACCATCTTAGCAAAGAATGAACACGCCTGGTAGTGCACCATAGCTGTAAAACACTGCTGAACTGATAGAGTCAGAATTGAGGCAATAATAGGCCAGAATATATCAAACAACTTCATTTTTCCCTGATGTTCTTATTCTGATTATCAATCAAAAGGGGGAAAGAAAAAAAAAACAAGCCAAGATCGTGCCCCACGTTAAGGTGCCAAAAAATTCTGTCCTGGGTTTGGGCTGATGCCCCCTCTGGGAAGAAAAATCCACGACACAAACCCCCCTTTTTTGAATGTCAGGGAAAGATGAAAATTGTATTTTCTTATAGTATAACAGTGTAAAGAGAGATAATAACTAGAGAAGGAAAGAAGGAAAAAAAAATAAAAATACAATAACCTTAAGGGAGATGGGGGAGGGATCAAGCGGCGGCGAAGCGGCGAAGCAGCAAAGCAGCAGTAGCCAAAACAGCAGCCGGGGGACGACAGGCGAAGCTGCAGCAGCAGAAGCTAGCGGGAGAAAAAAAGGGGGAACAAACTGTGCTTCTAGACATTAAGTTCTTGATGCTCCAGTGAAATTATATTAATTTATCTATTGTTGCCATTTATGTGACCTATCCCTGGAATGTTGATCTCTCCCCTATGTCTGAGCTAGAGGATCAGCTCAAATGGCCACACTCTACTATTTACCAACCAGGTAGTCAGAGTTTTTCAGAGTTCCACCCCCCATGGTGTCATGGAGAGTAGCAGAAGCCCTTAGCAGGCCTCCCTGTTGTGAAAGTTATAGTCATCTTCACATCCCGAGCTGCCCTTGCATAACAGATATAGGGCACTAGAGGTTGAGGATGAGGTGATCCTGGAGCAGGCAGAAGCATCACCGGCTGGGAGGGCAACTGAGACAAATCAGTTGCCCCCTCACATCAGAACAAGTACCCACAAGAAAAAGAGGAGGGTAATTGTTATCAGTGACTCCCTTCTGCAGGGAACAGAGGGCCCCATATGCCAGCCAGACCCCTTCCACAGGGAGGTCTGCTGCCTCCCTGGAGCCCGGGTCAGGGATGTTACCAGGAGGCTGCCTACTGTAGTGCAGCCCTCTGATTACTATCCCTTATTAGTTATACAGGCAGGGAATGATGAGATTAATAACAGAGGGCTAAAAGCTATCAAAAGGGACTTTAAGACACTGGGGAAAGCAGTTGAGGGAGCAGGGGCACAGGTAATCTTTTCCTCTATACCCTTAGTTACAGGCTGGAATACAGAGAAGAACAGGAAAGCGTATTTGATGAACAAGTGGCTCAGAGGTTGGTGCATCCAACATAACTTTGGATTATTTGATCTTGGGGAACTTCATCTTGCCACAGGTCTGCAATCAGCAGATGGGATACAACTATCACAGAAAGGGAGAAGGACCCTGGCACATAAGCTGGCTGGGCTTGTTGAGAGGGCTTTAAACTAGAATGGAAGGGGGAGGGGGTTAAACATGACAGCACCAGAGATAAATCAAAGGGAATTGAGGATGGTAGGCTAGAGCTAGGAGTAAAAGCAGCAGCCCAGCTGAAGTGCATGTACACTAATGCACACAGTATGGGTAACAAACAAGAGGAACTGGAAGCTCTGGTGCTGGAGGAAAACTATGATATTGTCGCCATCACTGAAACGTGGTGGGATGATTCGCATGATTGGAGTGCTGTAATCAATGGCTACAGACTCTTCAGGAGAGACAGGCAAGGGAGAAAGGGTGGGGGAGTGGCTCTGTATATTAGGGATGCTCTGGATGTCGTAGAGGTAGAAATCAAAGATGATCAAGTTGAGTCATTATGGGTGAGACTTAAGGCGAAGGCCAACAAGGCTGATATCCTGGTTGGAGTCTGTTACAGACCACCCAACCAGGAAGAAGAGGTTGATTTATTGCTCTTTAAGCAACTGGAGGCTGCCTCAAGATCACCTGCCCTTGTTCTGGTGGGCGACGTTAACCTACCAGACATCTGCTGGGACTTAAACACTGCAGAGAAGAAGCAGTCTAGAAGGTTTATGCAATGTGTGGAAGACAACTTCCTATCCCAGCTGTTACGTGAGCCTACCAGGGAGGCAGCCCTGCTTGACCTGCTGCTCACAAATAGAGAGGGGCTGGTAGGGGATGTGGTGGTTGGAGGCTGCCTGGGGTCCAGTGACCATGAAATTATAGAGTTTTCAATACATGGAGAAACCAGGAGGGGCATCAACAGAACCTCCACACTGGACTTCCGAAGGGCAGACTTCAGCCTATTTAAGGAACTAATTCAGAAAGTTCCTTGGGAAATAGCCCTTAGAAACAAAGGGGTCCAGGAAGGTTGGACCTACTTCAAGAAAGAACTCCTGAAGGCACAGGAGCAGGCAGTGCCACTGAGCCGGAAGATGAGCCGACGAGGGAGGCAGCCAGGCTGGATGGGCAGGGAGCTGCTGAAGGAATTAAAGATTAAAAAGAGAGTATATCACCTTTGGAGAAGAGGGGAGGTGTCCCAGGAGAAGTTCAAGGAAGTTGTTTGGTCTTGTAGAGGAAAAATTAGAGAGGCAAAAGCCCACTTGGAGCTCAGGCTGGCCACGGCTGCCAAGGAAAATAAAAAGTGTTTCTTTAAATATATGAATGGCAAGAGAAGGGCCAAGGACAACCTCCAGTCCTTACTAGATAGAGAGGGGAACATAGTGACAAAGGATGAGGAAAAGGCAGAGGTGCTTAACACCTTCTTTGCCTCAATCTTCACTAGTGGGACAGGTTGTCTCCAGGACAGCTGGACTCCTGAAGTGGTGGATGGAGTCAGGGACCAGTACAGTCCCCCTCTGATCCATGAGGAAGCAGTAAGGGACCTGCTGCATCATTTGGATCCTCACAAGTCCATGGGACCGGATGGGATCCACCCAAGGGTGCTGAGAGAGCTGGCAGCTGAGCTGGCCAGGCCACTCTCCATCATTTATCAGCAGTCCTGGCTCACTGGAGAGGTCCCTGAAGACTGGAAGCTGGCCAATGTGATACCCATTCACAAGAAGGGTCGTAAGGAGGAGCCAGAAATCTACAGACCTGTGAGCCTTACCTCAGTGCCAGGCAAGGTCATGGAACAGGTCATCTTGGGTGCCATCACAAAGCACCTACAGGATAGCCAAGGGATCAGGCCCAGCCAGCATGGGTTTAGGAAGGGCAGGTCCTGCCTCACCAACCTGATCTCCTTTTATGATCAGGTTACCCGCCTGGTGAATGTGGGGAAGGCTGTGGATGTAGTCTACTTGGACTTCAGCAAAGCCTTTGACACTGTCTGCCACAAGAAGCTCCCAGCCAAGCTGGCAGCTCGGCGCTTGGACAGATTCACTCTGTGCTGGATCAAGAACTGGCTGGATGGCAGAGCTCAGAGAGTGGTGGTGAATGGTGCCACATCCAGTTGGCAGTCAGTCACTAGTGGTGTTCCCCAAGGATCAGTACTGGGCCCAGTCCTGTTCAATATCTTTATTGATGATCTGGACGAGGGCTTTGAGTCCAGCATCAGTAAGTTTGCAGATGCCATCAAGCTAGGAGCAGGTGTTGATCTGTTGGAAGGTAGGAGAGCCCTGCAGAGGGACCTGGACAGGCTGGATGGGTGGGCAGAGGCCAATGAGATGAGATTTAACAAGGCCAAGTGCAGGGTTCTGCACTTTGGCCACAACAACCCCAAGCAGCGCTATAGGCTGGGGTTTGAGTGGCTGGAGAGCAGCCAGGAGGAAAGGGACCTGGGGGTACTGATAGATAGTAAGCTGAAGATGAGCCAGCAGTGTGCCCAGGTGGCCAAGAGAGCCAATGGCATCCTGGCCTGCATCAGGAACAGTGTGGCCAGTAGGACAAGGGAGGTTATTCTTCCCCTGTACTCAGCACTGGTCAGGCCACACCTTGAGTACTGTGTCCAGTTCTGGGCCCCTCAATTCAAGAAAGATGTTGAGGTGCTGGAACATGTCCAGAGAAGGGCAACAAAGCTGGTGAGGGGCCTGGAGCACAAATCCTATGAGGAGAGGTTGAGGGAGCTGGGCCTGTTTAGCCTGGAGAAGAGGAGGCTCAGGGGTGATCTTATTACTGTTTACAACTACGTGAAGGGGCATTGTAGCCAGGTGGGGGGTGGCCTCTTCTCCCAGGCAACCAGCAATAGAACAAGGGGACATAGTCTCAAGTTGTGCCAGGGTAGGTATAGGCTGGATATTAGGAAGAAGTTCTTCACAGAGAGAGTGATTCCCCATTGGAATGGGCTGCCCAGGGAGGTGGTGGAGGCACCGTCCCTGGGGGTCTTCAAGAAAAGACTGGATGAGGCACTTAGTGCCATGGTCTAGTTGATTGGTTAGGGCTGGGTGATAGGTTGGACTGGATGATCTTGGAGGTCTCTTCCAACCTGGTTGATTCTATGATTCTATGATTCTATAGTGTCTCACATTAATGCCAAGAGCATCGCAAAACCAAAACAATCCTTCAGTCCCATAAGAAAGTCTCTCCCTAGTTGAGATAAAAGGTAAACATTGGCCACTGTTTTCCTAACTGTCAGCCTTGCTTCCCAGGCATGCTCGACACCTGGTGTGGGCCGAACTTGGGGTGGTCTTAGAAATTGTTTTGGTAAAAATTGTCCAATTATATGGGTTAATTATAATTTGTGCCAATCTGTAAGAATAACATAAAATTAGTCTGAATTGGTGGGTTACACCTCTTTAGAAACATTATAAAACAGTGTGCCTGCATGGATCGGTGCGCCTTTCACCTTTTGCCTGCGTGCCTGCTCGCTCTCTGCTTGCTCGCCTGCCCGCCTGCCCCGGTGACCTGATCGGCCCTGCCTGACGCAAGGGCCACGCTTCGGCCCAATCCTGACGAAGCTTCAAACTTTGCTGAACTAACTGCTTAAACAGTGAGTAACTCAAAGAAAAGACCCTTCTACCTAAAGACTGAATAACTTCAAAGACTCAAAAGAACTCTAAGGAAATCACAGACTCTCTTTTATTTGCTATTTTCTGAAGTGTTATTCTACAACCTCAGATCAAAAGAATTCACGTGGGGAATTTAGTTCGGGAGGGGGATCTCCGTGTTTGAGCAATAAATCACTTGAAATTTACAAGTGAGCCTTCGCGTATTTTCCCTAATCCCCCCAAACTATCTTCCGTGACACATGGCCTTTACGGTGGTTTTCAGCAAACCGTTGTAGCGCTCAATCTTCCCTGTAGCTGGTGCATAGTAGGGTATGTGGTAGATCCACTCAATGCCGTGCTCTTTGGCCCAGTTTTTCACAAGATTGTTCTTGAAATGAGTGCCATTGTCTGACTCAATTCTCTCTGGAGTTCCATGTCTCCACATGATTTGTCTCTCCAAGCCAAGAATGCTGTTACATGCAGTAGCATGTGGAACTGGATAGGTTTCCAGCCATCCGGTGCTGTCCTCTACCATCGTTAGCACATACTGCTTGCCAGAACGAGATCGAGGTAAAGTGATGTAGTCAATCTGCCAGGCTTCACCATACTTGTACTTTGACCATCTCTCACCATACCATAAGGGCTTGATTCGCTTACCCTGCTTAATAGCAGCACAAATGTCTCAGTCATGGATGACTTGGGTGATAGCATCCATGGACAAGTCAATTGACCTATTGCGTGCCCATCGGTATGTTGCATCTCTGCCTTGATGTCCAGATGAGTCATGGGCCCACCGAGCTAAGAACAGTTGACCTCGGTGTTTCCAATCAAGGTCAAGATCCGAGTTGGTATCAACTTGAGAAATCTTAGCAGCTTGGTCTGCCTGCTGGTTGTGTTGGTGTTCCTCAGTAGCTCTGTTCTTAGGCATTGTTACGGAATGCAGTTTAGGGGATTTTATGGGGAAAAACATGCAAGGCCGATTTGTGAAGATTTATTGCTAAAATACGAAAAATCCCCTTCCCCAAACTTATCTAAAACTATCCCACGTAAGTTCTTTGGTCCACGGTCGCAGATTAAAATGCAGAAATGACTAATATAAAGAGAGTCTGTGGTTTTAAGAGATGTTCTTTTGAGTCTTGATAAGTTGCTCAATCTTTAAGTAAAAGTTCGTTGGTTACTCACTGTCCAAAGCAGTTCAACAGGCCTTGAAGTATTATTGAGTTCAGGGCGTTGTCCGAGCCTTCTGCATGTTTGGGCCGAGGCAGGCCCTGGCCTCCAAGGATCGGTCGGTTGCTGGTTTCATGCCGAGCAGGCTGTGCAGGCAGGGTTGAGAGCGAGAGAGCTTCGAGGTGCAAGAGTATGGGAAGAGCCCCCGATTAAGGCAGACACACCATTTTATAATGTTTAAGAGGGGTGTGCTCAACCAGTTCAGGCAATTTTACGTTATTTCTACAGATTGGTACAAAATTATAATCAATCTATACAATTGGACAATTCTTACCATAAACAACCTATAAGACCACCCAGAGGTCGGCCCCCAACAGGTGTCCAGCGGTGCCATGGGAATCAAGGCCTTTTGCTTGAAAACATGGCCAATGTTTATCTTTTACCCTTCCTAGGGAGGAATCTTCTCAGGGGCCTTGTAACTGCTGGAAATATTGTTTTGGTTCTTGTGATAATGTGAGCCACGACTCTAGCAGAAATGAAGCCTGCGTTTCGCCAGTTGCACATTGAGCACTGTAATTTGTGCACCTGTATCTATTAGATATTTCACAGCGGTTCTGTCTGGTCCTGTTGGGATCATAATGAAAGGCTCTGGATTATCAGACCATTGGCAGGCATATATAAAGCGATGAATGAGGCCTGGAGCACTCACAGCTACTTCTAGTTTTTTTGCTTACTGACGGCCTCATGCTGACCAGAAATAAAAGGGTGATCAAACTTGTTAGGGGAGGCGGCTCTAGGACTCCTGCTGCGGTCCCCCCTTGCCTCCTCTCTCTCAATGAAGTTATCCATTTTGGTTAATACACTTTGCATCATGTGTGTAAGGTTTCCCACCTTTTCGTCTAATTCAGCCTTTGTGGCATATTCTTCCCGGCCCCCTCTCAGCAGATCGTGGGGTTTTATCCCGTATTGGGTGCTCTGCCTTTGATAGGGACTCTGTCCGTAATAGGGATTTTGCCCCCTGGGTTTCCCCGTGAAGTGGCGGCTCGGCTGCGGGCTGCCGTGCGGACTCCCATGTGGGCTGGCTCAGGGACTCCCACTGGGGCTTCCAGGACCACCGGGGAAGGCATTCTGGGATGCCTTAGCATGGCGCACTTCCTGCTTCTTTCTGCACTGGGCGGCCACGTGGCTGCCTCTATTTCCCGGCTGCCGCTTCTCATGGAAGGACGCCGGTGAGGGCGCGGGGTTGGAATAGCCCAGGTCTCACCCTTTGGCGGACAATTCCTCCAATAGCTCTTCCCACGTAGTGTGGTGGGGTAAAGTATCCCCCATGTGATTGTCCAGGTCGAGTGCCCGCTCTATCTGCTCCCTTTTGGTGTCACATACGCCTTTCAGAGCTGCCGGGAGACCCCTGACTAAAAGTTTCAGTCTCTGTGGGTCAATCGGGGCATCTAACGGGTACGGATATAACCCCTTTGGTACATAGCCTGTACACATGCGAGCTTTTTAATTGCTTTGGTTAGCTCGGCAGAGTCTGACACGTGTACCTCTGTGGGCTCTTGCCTGTCCATCGGATCGAGCGAACCCACCCAGAAAAATATTCTGGAGCTTAGTGCATAATCCCCCTCGGGACCCGCACCTAGGAACACCTCGGGACACCAGGAACATCCCTTTACCTCATCGCGGCTCAGGATTATGGAGTCCGCCCCGTTGTCTACCACACGGCAGACATAATCAGTCACTGACTCCTGCGGCTCATGGGCAAAAGTTTCCCTTAACTCACGGAGTTTCGCGCCTGAGTACGGCCGGATGTGTGTCGTCATAGCCCCTTGTCATGGAGAGTAGCAAAAGGCTCTCTAAGCTTTTTGCTATATTGTGTAGTTTCTAGTGCCTCACATTCAAGCCAGAAGCATCGAAAACCCAAAACAATCTTTCAGTCCCATGGGAAGATTTCTCCCAGGGTAAGTGAAAAGGTAAACACTGGCCATGTTTTCCCTTCCACTTGACCTCGCTTTCCAGACAACAGGGTATTGTTTTGGTTAAGTAGAAACGACTATCTCAAGCCTGCCCAGCACCTGCAGGTGGGCTGGCCTGAGGAGTGGTCTTTGTATTGTTTGAGTAATATTATCCAATTATATAAATTGCTTACTGGTCTTTACCAATGTATGTGAACAACGTAAAAGTGGTCTGAATTGTGGGCTAGTCCTATTTTGGAGCATTATAAAAATGGTGGACAGGCCAGGATCGAGGCCCTTGTGCTCGTGCTCTTGCTTTTGCCCTTGCGCCATTGCCCTAGCCTTCTGGGTCTGCGTCTTGTCCTTCTGGGTTTTTCCAGCCTTTCTGTTTTTTTTCCCGGACTCAACAACAACAAACTGCTCGCCGATCTAGTCTCGCCTCGGGCGGACGCCGAGAGGCAGAGGCTAAAACCTGCATACCTGGACCCTCATCGGGAGAATGAGAGACTCCCTGCCAAGCTACAGACTGTGAGTAGCCGACGAACTATTAACTCAAACCACAAGAACTCAAAAGAACTCTCTTTAAACATCATAGACTCTTTAATTTGCCATTTTCGGAAATGTTACTTTGATCTCAATCAAAAAGAATTCACAGTGGTGGTGTAGTTTCGGGAAGAGGGAATCCGCATTCTTTGCAATAAATCACTGATAAAATAGTCAACGCCTCGCGTATTTTCCCCATAACTCTGCCGCGAAACTGCGTTCCACGACACGTGTACCTCTGTGGGCTCTTGCCTGTCCATCGGATCGAGCGAACCCACCCAGAAAAATATTCTGGAGCTTAGTGCATAATCCCCCTCGGGACCCGCACCTAGGAACACCTCGGGACACCAGGAACATCCCTTTACCTCATCGCGGCTCAGGATTATGGAGTCCGCCCCGTTGTCTACCACACGGCAGACATAATCAGTCACTGACTCCTGCGGCTCATGGGCAAAAGTTTCCCTTAACTCACGGAGTTTCGCGCCTGAGTACGGCCGGATGTGTGTCGTCATAGCCCCTCTGCCTTTCTTTCCCTGGATGAATTCCATTTTAAACACGGGACGCACATGGAGCGACTTGACTTTCCTCCTCCATGGAATTCTTCCTCCAAGCCCTCTTCCATGTCGCTACCTGGCGACCGTCCACCGGACCGGAACCAGCTACCTCTCCAGCAGGGCTGCGCATGGTCGCAGTTACGGCATGGCGTCAATCCGGTATTGGGGGTCGTCTTGGGTGTGTCGGAGCGACGAGAGGTCCCTTGCAGCGGTGAAGGCGGCGGCGAAGGGGTTGGCTATGGCTGCAGGGGCGGCTGCGGCAAGGGCTGACGGGGTGTCGGCTTCTCTTCCAGGATCACTGCGTCCGGCAGGTCCCGAAAGGTCGGTAAAGACCATCGCGTCTCGGATTGTTCCTCGGAAAAATGCGCTTTGGGGTCCTCTAACAGGATCACGGGTTCGGTTAATGATCTGGGCGTTTTGGAAAACACAATTTCTCTAATATTTTCAATTGCTATTCCATGCTCTTTAATTTGCATTGCGAATAAATCATGCAGTCTCTGATACTGAGCTTCCAGTCTTTCGTTTTGCCGTTCCATTTTCTCTGACTCTCTTTTCAAGTAACTGATTTTCTCATTTAAACTCTCTACTGTTTCTCTCATTTTAAGTTTGAGACTCTCGTTAATATTTTCCATGTTATTAAATTCATCTTGTGTTCGGATTGTGCACGCTGCGAGCACGATAAATTTTTCTTTATCTGCATCTTGCAAATCCGTGCACAATTCGATCACATTATATGCCAATTTCTCTGTAATTTGCTCTGGGCTAGCTAAATCTTGCATAGCCTGTTTTAAATCTGTATGGTTAGCAATAGATGTCATTCTGCAAAATAATTCGGTCGTTGCATACCCTGCTTCACCTGTCTGCACCATAATGTTATGGAGGGGTTCATCTGGGTTTTGGGGGAATGAAATATGAGGCCGGATTTTAAAAGGGTTTAAATAATTTAATATTATATACACAAGGAATCCCCCCCTTCCCCAAACTTATTTACAGCTACCCCACACAAGTTCGTTGTATGCGGTTCCGAAATTATATTACAGAATGTCTACATACAGCAAATTGGGAATTTAGCAAAGGTTTGAAAGGATTTAGGAAGAGAGTCTGTGGCATGAAAGTGCCACCGGTAAAATTTGAGTTTATGCTGTCTTAGATCGAGTTTGCTCAGTTACTCACTGGCTGGAGTCAGTTTCGATGGCCCCAAATATCGTGGGTTTGAATAGTTCAGCTCAGGGGTTATTAGGGTGTGCTGTCTGGAGCTCCCATGGGCACAATCAAGGTGGGAATGGCGGCTGGAGCGGTGGCTGGCTGGGAGCGCCCTGGTCAGTTCCCTGGGCTGGTGCCGTGGGCTGGAGTCATGCAGCGGTGGTGGTCCCCAAAAGCAGCTGGAAGTGGCTAGGAGCAGCAGGTGGAGGAGGGTGGCAGGATAGGAGCGAGGTGCGAGAGGTGAGATAGCAGGGACATTGAATTGTCCCTTTTTATGAGTTTTGATCCCGCGATTGATGGTCCCTGGCCACAATTTTGTCCAATGAGGGCTTGGCAACAGGCCAAAACATACCAAATAAAGTGAAGTCCAGGGGTCCGGTACCCCCAAATATGGAGAGGGCTCAGGTGGATTCCCCACCCTAGGCATGTGAGCTTACACAACGTGTTTATTTCAACCTTCAAGCAGGCAACCCAGACTCAAAGGCACCAGTACTATTGTGCGCCTTTGTCCCCCTTAACTTCTTTACCCCAAGTTTAGGCAGGGTAACACCCTTTGGGGGGACAACATGTCTGGGCATGAATAGATTTGCAATTCTCAGCGATACTCTGAGTGAAGTAGACGGGGTGGATTTGGCCCCACGTTGGGCGCCAAATAAAATTATGTGGTGGTTTAGGTGTTCCCCACCCCCACACACTTTAGAAGGTACCCAAACTAGACTTAGCCGGTTCTGGGAATATAAATGAAGCTATTTATTTACAGCTAGCTCAATATACAAGCAGCTATTTACAGTATATACAGTTATAGACTGAAATATACAAATTAAAAGGTAATACAGAGGCACAACTCCCCTCCCAGAAACCTGAGTCCTCAGGATGGGCTCTCAACCACCCCTGCACCTTCCCCCTGCCCCTCTCAACCTTACCCCAGTCCTAAGGAAGAAAAGAGGTTCAGCCAAGAGGTTAAGAAGCAAGGTTAGTGGCAGAAGAAGTTAAGGAGATGTAGCTCAGTCAAACCCAGCCCGAAAGTGAAGACAAAATGGCGAAAGTGTTATCTAATGCTTTCCCTTCTTGTTCCCATACCTCTCAGCGAGACTGTGAGGGAAAACAATGGTTATGTCTACTCCAATTATGTCACAGCCAATTATCTATTTTTTCTCACCAAAACATTCTAGCCTGCTTCAAACTAGCACAATGGGATAGAGAGGAAAGTAGGAGAAGAAGGAATTTTTTTTTAAATTTCTGTAATTACGTCTGTTGCGGAGGGCAGGAACTAATTCGTGGCCGAGTCGGGAATTTATCAAAAATAGTAATTTTTTTTATTTTCCCGAAACCCGCCCCCACAACTATATATACAAAGATTAATTTAGTTTGATAAGCAGATTCAGTTGCATGAGAATTAATCTACATGGATACCATCAATAATCTGACTATACTGGAAGTCAGAAGTTGGAAAAGGCGTCGGCTATTAATTAATTGCTGTTTCTTACTAAATTAAGCTAAGCCAAATAACTCACTCAGGCTGGCTCATGCGATCTGTGTTCCTCCTCCAACAACTGCAGGTGAATCGTTAACGGTCGTTAAGGGTCATTAGGCACACAAAGGTGTCAGTAGGAAAGCGAATTCCTGCAGGTGTCTGCAGTCCAGCCGAGGAGAGTGTGTGAGCTCAGGCAGACACATACGTCCAGGCACGGGCAAAATCCAAAGCGGGAACCCCAAAGGCGGGAAGACCCCCAATATTTGTAACCTTCACTAGACAAAGGGCAGAGTTACCACACCTTAGGTGCGAAAGCGCATGGCCAATCCCAGCCTGGCTTCAGCGCGGGAACTCACGGGGCAGTCGCCCCCTTTCACGGGGCAGTCCTCCCCCCCTTCACAGCTGCAGGGCAGGCGAGGGGGGAGGGAAAACAGGCAGCTTTTCCCCTTTCCCCCTGAAGTCCGGGCAGGAGAGGCATTTAGGGGTACAGGACTCCAGGACATCCCACCCCGGTGGTAATGAGCATCTTTGTCTAGAACTTGAGTGATAGGTGATACCCCTTCATTTTAGTAACCTAGTAATATATATATATAGCTTAGCCTTTTCCAACATTAACAATATATAACACATTAATCGCCCCAACAATATTTAACAATACTTAACAAGGCTTAACAATAGCCCCAAACAGTATTAAATAAAGCTACACAGTCAATTTGAAAATTGCTCTGTTCCTGGTAGAGCAACCAAGTTCATGGCAGAGCCTTAGATGCTCTGAGTCCATGGCTGGAGGTCACAGTCCGTGGGTCCTGATGCCATCATCCACTGGCCACCCCGGTGATATGACTCCATCTCTTGTGTAGCTGGTTCTCCCTTTCCCAGGTGCTAGTCAGGTCCTCTGCCTTGACCTTAACCTGTAAGGAGACAAAACCTGCCTTGGCCTATAAAGGCCAGGCGTGACAATTAATAATTGGGGACGATCCACCGTGCACTAATCCGGTGGCCTTTTGTACTGGGGCAGGTGGTCAGTGACCACGTGGCTCACCTAGGCAGCAGGTCTTTATTCTGGGGGCTTCTGTACCTCTCCCCGTGACTGCTGACCATTAAAAGCTGCCGAGCCACTATTACACTAATTCAGTGTTTTGCCTCCCGTGTGGGAGACGAGAAAGGGTTAACCTTTCTGTCTGGGGGCGAGCTGCAGTTCCCAGCGGGGGGGCTGCCGCTTCTGGATGAGCCGCTCCGGGAGCCACCGCTGGGCGTGCCGCTGCCGCTGGCCCTGGGCTTCTCGCGGCTGCCTCTGGATTTTGCAGCTGATTTCTGAAGGCACCGCACTAGATCCTTCAGCTGCCAGTCTGCTAGCTGCTTTAAAACAGTTTTTGGTACCCCTAAAGTCAGGGCTTGTCTATGCCAACTGCTCTTCTCTCTGGGTCTCCAGTCACTCTGTTGGTCTCTGCCCCTTCCCCTCGGGGAGAAGCCTGCAGGACCCATCCCCCGAGGGGGGCAGTCCTGCACTGGCCGGACCTGCCTGCGCAGAGTCCTGGAATTTTCTGGGGGAGAAGCACAAGTCTGTGTCTTCCCAGCCCCTTTTCCTTCAGGAGACCCAAACCCAAACTGCAGCCCGTGGGCATTTAAGTCGGTTAACAGTTCAGCCCAAGTCATTACGTGCTCTTTGGCATCGTCCTCTGCATTCTTTGCAATCACACGTTCAATTTTCTCAACATTCTTCATTGCTTGGATTTGCAGAGTTGCTGGCAAACCCTTCATAATAGGGTGCAGTCTCTCCAGGTCCACAGGGGCATAAAACAGGGAATCATAATGTCCCTTATCATAGATAGCCTGGACACAGGCAAGTCTGCAGAGAGCAGTGATGAGCTCAGAGGAGCTGGTGACCTTTAGTTCCGTCGGCTCCCCCCGGTAGGCTGGGCGGACGCTGCTTGCCCAGTAAGCTATCCGGGCAGTGAGGCTGTGTGTCCCCTCGGGTTCACGTGTCAGGAACACATCATCCCCCCAGTCTCCAGCCGCTTCCTGCGAGTCTAGAAGGACCCGGTCCCCACCGGCTCGGGACACTCGAAACACATAGTCAGCAATTGAGTCCCCAGGATCTCTCGCATATTTGACTTGTAAGTCACTGAGCTGTGCGTCTGTGAACTGCTTTTTGATAACAGTGGTCCCTGCCCTGCCTTTTCTGCCCTTCACGGACTGAGTCCTTATTACAGGCAGCACGTGCTTCTGCACCATGGCGCCCTCCTCACCAGAGCTCTCTTCGCCGCTAGCCACGGGGGAGTCCGGTTGGGCCCTGGGTTTTCTGCGTGGCTTTGAGGCTTTCTGCCGCACAGAGGCACGTGCAGAGGAATTCTCTGAGTCACTAGCAGAGTCTTTTGTGCCTGGTTTCGGGGAACTTCTTTCCCCCAAAGAGCCCCTCGGGGCATTCTCTGCATTTCTCCCAGATTCCCGCGAATCACTCAATTCAAATTCAGATACAGAGACTGAAGAGGTAGTGTCTGCAGGCATTACAAGCCTTTCTTTCATCTGGGCAGTCAGTGCCGCGGTCAGGCTCTTTGTCTGCGCCAGCATCTTCTCCCAGATATTTTGGCTCTTAGCTTTTTCTGCTAATAAATCCTTTTCCAAGGCCTGAATTCTTTTTTCATAATTTTCAAATTCGGCCAGAGTCTGGGTCACAACTGACCCCAGAACAACAGAGAAATGCTCCATTGGAGACTCAGTAATCACAGGGTCTGAGCAGTCAGCTAATTTTTCCAGGATTTTCTCTGGATTTTTACAATTTTTCTGAGCCCAAATTAAATCAAGTCCTGTGATTAGGCATCCCTTTTCATGTAGAAAGCCTACAATTGAACTACCCTGCTCTCTGCACCATAATGTTGCGGAGGGCAGGAATTAATTCGTGGCCGAGTCGGGAATTTATCAAAAATAGTAATTTTTTTTATTTTCCCAAAAACCCGCTCCCACAACTATATATACTAAGATTAATTTAGTTTGATAAGCAGATTCAGTTGCATGAGAATTAATCTACACGGATACCATCAATAATCTGACTATATTGGAAGTCAGAAGTTGGAAAAGGCGTCAGCTATTAATTAACAGCGGTTTCTTACTAAATTAAGCTAAGCCAAATAACTCACTCAGGCTGGCTCGTGCGGTCTGTGTTCCTCCTCCAACAACTGCAGGTGAATCGTTAACGGTCGTTAAGGGTCATTAGGCACACAAAGGTGTCGACAGGAAAGCGAATTCCTGCAGGTCTCTGCAGTCCAGCCGAGGAGAGTGTGTGAGCTCAGGCAGACACATACGTCCAGGCACGGGCAAAATCCAAAGCGGGAACCCCAAAGGCGGGTGTGCTAGTTTGAAGCAAGCTAGAATGTTTTGGTAACAGAACTAGATAACGGGCAGTGAAATGAAAAACAATTGTGTCTACTTCTCTCACAGTCACGCTGAGAACTCTGGGAAGAAGAAAGACTTTTTCTCCATTTTGTTTCTCACTCTTGCTTTTGCCTTAGACCTGGTCACATCTCATTAACCCTGCTCCTACTAACCTTGCTCCCTAACCTCTTGGCTGCACCTCTCTTCTTCCTGAGAACTGGGGTAAGGTTGAGAGGGCCGGGGGGAGGTGTTGGGGTGGTTTGAGAGCCCCTCCTGGGGACCTAGGTTTCTGGGAGGGGAGTTGTGCTTTTGTATTGTTTATCCTTTGTATATTTCTGTATATAATTGTATATAACTGTATATATTGTAAATAGCTGCTTGTAAATTCTGCTAGCTGTAAATAAATTGCTTCATCTATATTCCCAGGGTCCGTCTGAGTTAGCTGGGGCAAAGACAAAAGTGTGGGGGGGCGGGGTAACCCCCAAACCATCACATTTTTTATTGGCTTTCCCAACGTGGGGCTAGAGATTTTGGAGTGATTGGAAAATTAGCTCTGGGAATTAAGATGAAGCTAATCAAGCAGCTATTGTACTTGGTGGGGATTGCTGTGTGGCCTGTTTTCTGGTTTTTTGTGTACAATTGGATCAAAGATCAAATTGGTTATTTCTTGCTTCATGTAGTTTTTAAGAAGGCTAAAGTTAAGCTTTCAAACATGTTCTGGAGCTGGGGTGATTTTATTCTTGGTTATGCTGGTTTTAGTGTCACTGAGAATATTACTAGTGATATTACAAGAGTTTTTGTCAATAATGTTACAATCAATCGAGAGTCTGCTTTATCTACTGCTCTCATGAGGGTCATCCAGCCCCAAACTGAAATGCCAAATCCATGCAAGGATTTTTACAATAAAGAGACTGTGGCGGGGTTGCTGTGCATTATCATGGCTCTTATGGTTTTAATATTCATATTAATTTTGGCATTATTGGTGAAAAATTCAAAACCAGCTTCTGTAAGAGCTAGGAAAAATTCTGTGTCTCAGAAGCAGTCTCTTTCACAGCAAAACAAGGGAACACAGTTATCGGCTTCCCCCTTGCCAGCCTCTGCCCCTCCTTCTCCAAGTGCTGGGAACACAGCCAGTGTTCCTGCCACTAACATAAACACTGATAACAGAAACAAAAACAATGGGCAGAGTTCGGTAAGAGCCTCAGGAGGACAGGCAGGTACCCAAAATCAGAATGTTCCTAGCAAAAATGAAAACACATCGGGGTTGGCAGGCATCCCAGGAGGACAGGCAAACAATCCCACTAATGCTAATACTACTACCAATGCTGGTAACACTAGCCCAGTCAGTCCAAATCCTAATGACACCAGCTCAGCCAATTTGAAACCCCAGCCAGCAGACCAGAACCAAAATCCTCCTGTTAAAAGCAAGGCAGATTTGAACTCACAAGCTCCAGGTCAGACCCCTAAGGATACAAATGCTCCAAGTCAGACCTCCAATAATTCAAATGCTCCAGGTCAGACCCCTAAGGATTCAAACCCTCCAAGTCAGACTCCTAAAGATTCAAATCCCCCAGCAGACACATCCAAGTCTGTTGCTGCTCAGGCCCTTCTGGCACCTGCTAAGGCAAAAGCTAAGACAAAGAGTGGTTCGCAGGAGGATGTAAGACAGGGGACCTCTGGTGATCAGCAGCAAGAGGAGGAAGAGGAGGCAGTTAGTCTACGAGACCTTGTAGATGTGCTGAGACAACAATACTCAAGTGAGAGGAGTGCTGTGAGGTTAGCTGCCAGGAGAGAGGATGGTTCCAATGAGTTTAGGAATGCTATGAGGAAGATTGTGTTAGGCCCGGCACCACCAGAACAACAGGAGGAAGAGGAGGAAGATGACATCCAAGGCTCCAAGGATCCACTCAGAGAGGTCAGGGAAGTTAGGAAGGAATATACAAGAGAATCAGGTGAGCCAATCCTAAGCTGGCTAGTGAGATGCCGTGGCATTGGTGCTAATGCTCTGCAGGTAGGAGACAAGTCTGCCAAGCAGCTGGGACCACTCACTAAGGAGAGTGGAGTGGACAAACACCTAGCAAGTCCTCTTGGTAGGGTTAGCTTGTGGACACGCCTTCTGATGGCTGTGGCTATGAGATATCCTTCCCGGGATGATTTGCCATGGGCTGCCAAGAAGTGGAACACCATTGAGCAGGGAATTAAGCTTCTGAAGGAGTTTGCTGTGAAGGAAGTGCTTTATGGAGATCATGGTACTCATGAGCCTGATGATATTCCTTTGGGAACAGGTCTCATGAAGAAGCTTATTAAGCTTGCTCCTTCATCCTATGCTAACATCTTGGCCAGTAAGATTCTAGCAAGGAGTGATAATGGAAGATCTTTCACTGTTGGTGAATTCACTGACCAGCTCAGGCAGATTGAGGACAGCTTGTCACATTCTGGTTTAGTCTCTGCCATACAAACTATGACCACAGAGATTAAGAATACCATGAAAGAACTGAAGGAGGACCTTACAACCTCAATTTCCAATCTGGTAAAGGATACCATTCCTGCATCATCTGAATGGGTGCATGTTTCTGCAGTCAGGAACAGATGCCCACCTCCTGCAAGGCAATTCCAGCCCAGGAGGAGACAAATTCCACCTAGACAGCAGCAATCACGTGCGTCACTGTGGATACTTCTGCGTGACACATACGGTGAGAACATGAACAAATGGGATGGTAAACCTACTTCAGCTCTTTCAAAGAGGGTCAAGGAACTGCAGAGTGGCAGAAACAGAGGCAATAATGCCAGGAAAGTAGCTGTCACTTCTTCAGCTCCCGAGAGCAACTGCAATTGTTCCAACAGTTGCAGTTCCTCTCACAACAACACCAATCACTGTGTACACCCTACATGCCATGTTCAGCATTAGGGGTGCCCTGCCTCCAGCCAGGAGGAGGAAAGGGATAGTGGAGAGAACCGAATCTATTGGAATGTATTCATTAGGTGGCCTGGCAGTTCAAGAGTTCGGAAATACAGGGCTTTAGTTGACACAGGTGCTCAGTGTACTTTATTGCCATCAAATTGCAAAGGGACAGAGTCCATTTCTATTGTTGGAATCACTGGTGGATCTCAAGAGTTAACTAAGGTACAGGCTGAGATCAGTTTAACTGGTAAAGAGTGGAAGACACATACTATTGTAACTGGTCCTGATGCGCCTTGCATTTTGGGAATTGACTTTTTGAGACAAGGTTGTTTCAAAGATCCTAAGGGTCATAAATGGGCTTTTGGAATAGCATCTGTAGAGATTGAGGATGATAAATTGAAATTGTCTGTTAGACCTGAACTTTCTGATGAATCTGCAGTTGTGGGACATCATGACATAGAGGACCTGGAAGTGCCAATTGCAACTCAAACTGTTCATCATAGGCAGTACAGAACTAACCGTGACTCTTTGTTGCCCATTCATCAGCTGATTCGTCAATTGGAGAGTCAGGCTGTCATCGAGAAAGCTCATTCACCTTTCAACAGTCCCATCTGGCCTGTGCGCAAACCTACGGGCGACTGGAGACTGACAGTTGACTTTCGTGCCCTCAACGAGGTGACGCCACCCATGAGCGCAGCTGTGCCGGACATGCTGGAACTCCAGTACGAGCTGGAATCGAAGGAGGCTAAATGGTATGCAACAATAGACATTGCTAATGCTTTCTTCTCTATTCCCATAGCAAAGGAGTGCAGGCCTCAGTTTGCATTCACCTGGAGAGGAATCCAGTACCAGTTCAATCGTTTGCCTCAGGGGTGGAAACACAGCTCAACCATCGGTCACTCAGTCATCCACAATGCACTGGAGAAAGGTAAAGCTCCAGAGCACATCCAGTACATCGACGACATCATTGTGTGGGGCCAAACTGCTGAGGAAGTCTTTGAGAAAGGTAACAAAATCATTGACATTCTGTTGCAAGCAGGTTTTGCCATTAAGAGAGACAAGGTCAAAGGACCTGCCAGAGAAATTCAGTTTCTGGGAGTGCGGTGGCAGGATGGTCGCCGTTACATTCCTCAGGATGTGATCAACAAAGTCTCTACCATGGCTGTTCCCACCAGTAAGAAGGACACACTTTCTTTTCTTGGTGTGGTGGGATTTTGGAGACTACACATTCCTGGTTTCAGTCAGATTGTCAAACCTCTGCATGATGTGACTCGTAAGAGAAACAATTTCGAGTGGGGACCTGAACAACAAGCAGCCTTTGATCAGATCAAACGAGAAGTAGTCCATGCAGTGGGCTTGGGACCTGTGAGATCTGGTCCGGACATTAAAAACATTCTGTACACGGCTGCCAGTGACAATGGTCCAACTTGGAGTCTCTGGCAGAGAGCTCCAAATGAGACACGTGGTCGTCCTCTTGGTTTCTGGGGACGTTGTTACAGAGGTTCAGAGACAAATTACACTGCAACTGAGAAAGAGGTTCTAGCAGCCTATGAGGGAGTGAAAGCAGCTTCTGAAGTGATTGGAACTCAGTCACAATTGCTTTTAGCTCCTAGACTGCCAGTTCTTCACTGGATGTTCAAAGGCAAAGGTTCATCACCACATCATGCCACAGATGCAACCTGGTCTAAATGGATGGCTTTGATAACCCAACGAGCACGAATGGGTAATCTTGACCGACCTGGTCTGGTGGAGGTGATCACCAACTGGCCGGAAGGCACAGACTGTTCCAAACCACCAGAGGAGAAAATAACTCGTGCTGAGGAAGCTCCTCCCTATGGTGATCTCTCTGATCAGGAAAAGAACTATGCTTTGTTCACAGATGGTTCCTGTCGTCTTGTTGGGAACAAGCGAATATGGAAGTCAGCAGTTTGGAGTCCAACCAGGAGAGTTACCGAAACGAAAGATGGCGAAGGAGAATCCAGTCAGTTCGCTGAGGTAAAAGCTGCCCAACTTGCTCTTGATGTGGCTGAACGTGAGAATTGGCCTATCCTTTACCTCTACACCGACTCGTGGATGGTAGCCAATGCTCTATGGGGTTGGCTGAAGGACTGGAAGAAGAATGGTTGGCAGAGGAAAGGAAAGCCTATTTGGTGTGCTGATCTATGGCAGGACATTGATGCATGGCTGGAGAAGATTCCAGTGAAGGTGCGGCACGTAGACGCACACATGCCCAAGAGCAGAACCACTGAGGAACATCAACATAACCAGAAGGCAGACCAAGCTGCTAAGATTGCTCAAGTTGATACCAACTCTGAACTTGACATTGACCTTGATTGGAAACACCGAGGTGAGTTGTTCTTAGCTCGGTGGGCCCATGACTCATCTGGACATCAAGGCAGAGATGGAACATACCGATGGGCTCGTGATAGGTCAATTGACTTGTCCATGGACGCTATCACCCAAGTCATCTATGACTGTGACATTTGTGCTGCTATTAAGCAGGCTAAGCGAATCAAGCCCTTATGGTATGGTGAGAGATGGTCAAAGTACAAGTATGGTGAAGCCTGGCAGATTGACTACATCACTTTACCTCGATCTCGTTCTGGCAAGCAGTATGTGCTGACGATGGTAGAAGCCAGCACTGGATGGTTGGAAACCTATCCAGTTCCACATGCTACTGCACGTAACACCATTGTTGGTTTGGAGAGACAGATCTTGTGGAGACATGGAACTCCAGAGAGAATCGAGTCAGACAATGGTACTCATTTCAAGAATAATCTTGTAAAAAACTGGGCCAAAGAGCATGGTATTGAATGGATCTATCACATACCCTACTATGCACCAGCTTCAGGGAAGATTGAACGCTACAATGGTTTGCTGAAAACCACCCTAAAAGCCATGGGGGGTGGAACTCTAAAAAACTGGGACAAACATTTAGCACAAGCTACTTGGTTGGTAAATAGTAGAGGTTCAGTAAACAGAGCAGGACCTGCACGATCAGATTTGGTCCAAACAGTAGACGGTGATAAAGTTCCTGTTGTACGTGAGAAGAATCTGTTAGGGAAAACTGTTTGGGTATTTTCGGGTGAAGGGAAACCTGTCCGAGGGGTGGTTTCTGCTGAAGGTCCTGGTCATACATACTGGGTAATGCAGGAGAATGGTGAAATCCAGTGTATTCCACAGAGAAATTTAACCTTAGCTGAGAGAGTTTAAATTCAAGCTGTTAGGAGTTTTCTGTTCTAGATAACATCGGCGCCCAACACTGAGAGAATCTACGATAGAATCTACAGTACGTGAGCACGAACCCAACATCACCTGGGAGTCCCTGTTCTGAGCTTTTGAATCACCTACATCTGATTGAAGTGTGAACTGAACTTGTATATATTGTTTTAGTGTAAATTATTGGTTTAGATTAGATTGGAAAATTCTCAGCGATACTCTGAGCGAAGTAGACAGGGGTGGATTGTGCTAGTTTGAAGCAAGCTAGAATGTTTTGGTAACAGAACTAGATAACGGGCAGTGAAATGAAAAACAATTGTGTCTACTTCTCTCACAGTCACGCTGAGAACTCTGGGAAGAAGAAAGACTTTTTCTCCATTTTGTTTCTCACTCTTGCTTTTGCCTTAGACCTGGTCACATCTCATTAACCCTGCTCCTACTAACCTTGCTCCCTAACCTCTTGGCTGCACCTCTCTTCTTCCTGAGAACTGGGGTAAGGTTGAGAGGGCCGGGGGGAGGTGTTGGGGTGGTTTGAGAGCCCCTCCTGGGGACTCAGGTTTCTGGGAGGGGAGTTGTGCTTTTGTATTGTTTATCCTTTGTATATTTCTGTATATAATTGTATATAACTGTATATATTGTAAATAGCTGCTTGTAAATTTTGCTAGCTGTAAATAAATTGCTTCATCTATATTCCCAGGGTCCGTCTGAGTTAGCTGGGGCAAATACAAAAGTGTGGGGGGGCGGGGTAACCCCCAAACCATCACAGCGGGAAGACAACCAATATTTATAACCTTCGCTAGACAAAGGGCAGAGTTACCACACCTTAGGCGCGAAAGCGCACGGCCAATCCCAGCCTGGCTCCAGCGCGGGAACTCACGGGGCAGTCGCCCCCCCCCTTCACGGGGCAGTCCTCCCCCCCTTCACAGCTGCAGGGCAGGCGAGGGGGGAGGGAAAACAGGCGGCTTTTCCCCTTTCCCCCTGAAGTCCGGGCAGGAGAGGCATTTAGGGGTACAGGACTCCAGGACAACGTCATACTGACTAGGCCAATGGATCTTTTGGCCTAGGCAGTGAGTATGTTTGCATTTGTTTTTGTATTTGCTTGTGCATTTGACCATTTACGTCCACAGGCCTTTAAATGGAGACCAGCTTGTTATGACCAGCCTGTTTTCCTAAAGTGAGCAGAAGTCTTGCTCAGATGGCAGAATTGTGGAAAGAACTTGAAAGGAGTACTGACATGATGATTATGTGTGTATGGATCATAAGGTTTGGATCATGGTTGATGAATTTGGGTATCTTCACAAGGTTTAATGGAATGGATAATTGCGAAATAGAAATTAGTTTAGCACCTGTTGTAAGGGCCGAAACCACTTAATTGGCACAGATGGTGATGTGCTTGTTATCTTTTTGCAAGGGCCCTGTAAAATATGAGAAACACTGCCTTAAATTCTTAAAGCAGATAAAGGATTTTGAGAAAAAGGCCTTATATTTTAGCCTGAAAGCAACATCTAGGGCATATATTTGTATCATATTTAGAAATTGGTGGTTCTTGAGCACACTGGAAAGACGCAGCTCATAGCTAAGGAGCGTAGTGAGAACATAAATATTTCTGAGAACTATAGAGCAAATCCAGAACTATGGGAGTCTGAGGAGGAATACTGGACAAGATATACATCTGCGAATCTACAATGTTGACTGCCACACAGAGCCAACGAAGATGTGGCACACCTGCACTCTCCTGTGACTGTGATGATTCGTCTGGACTTTTGGTCTTTTGAACAAAAGACTTTCTGTCGCTTGCAGAAAAAGCTTTTGGGATTGTTACCTAAGCTTGGTTTGTTAGCTTGCCAAACTAATGGTACTAGCGAAACCTCTAACAGGTTTATTCTCTTTCTGATTTTAGCACTATTGATTTGTAGCTGTATCATTTACCCCTGTGTTGAACAGCCTATGTAAAGTTGAAGATCAAGCCCGTGTTGCTTAAAAGAAAGAGAGGGAATTGTTGGAGAATTCTTGCTAGGAAAGGACACGAAATGATAAACATGAGCAACCCATGCTGGGAAGTGTCCTTGGGCCCATCTTGGGAGTTAAGATACAAGTCGCTAGGTAGCACCCCCCACATGCAGCTGCATGGGGTGGAGTGCCAGCTGCATGTGGGCAGAGTTAGCCAGCCCCAGAGGCTGACCCTCAGATTGTTATGGCATATTACCCTATTGTGATGGTTTGGGAACTTTGCTGAATTGAACTGCGGAACAGTGAGTAAATCAAAGAAACAACTCTTCTACCTAAAGACTGAGTAACTTTAAAGACTCAAAGAACTCTAAGAAAATCACAGACTCTCCTTTATCTGCTATTTTCTGAAATGTTATTCTACAACTTCAGACCTAAAAGAATTCACGTGGGGAATTTAGTTCGGGAGGGGGATCTCCGTGTTTGAGCAATAAATCACTTGAACTATACAAGTGAGCCATCGCGTATTTTCCCCTAATCCTCCCAAACTACCTTCCGTGACACCCACCGCCCCCCCACTTTAGAAGTACCCAACTAGACTCAGCCAGCTCTGGGAATATAAATGGAGCTATTTATTTACAGCTAGCAACTATTAGGCCAGGATGGAGATAAGACAAAACAGGAATGCAAGAGGGGTTCCAGAAACTTCTCTCCCAATAAGTCAGGTCAATCTGATCAGCAAGGGGCTAAAAGCAAGTCAAAAAACGAGAAGTAGCGGTGAATGTCTCAGGCCACACTCATCGCTTTATTTCTGCTTGTCAGTGGTCTGAAAAACCTGAACCCTTCATTATGATTCCCACAGGACCAGATAGAACTGCTGTTAAGTACCTAATAGACACAGGTGCACAAATTACCGTGTTGAATGAGCAACTGGCAAAACGCCTCAGAATTCCGCCATCTAGTAAGAAGATAAAAATAACAGGTGAAACAGGACAACCTGACATATGCCACTTGGCTAAGATAAGACTATGGTTGCCTGGGGAGAAGAGAAGTACCCTGGTAGAGGTAGCATTAGGTGCTTGTCGACATAATATTCTTGGATTTGATGTTTTAGCAGGTAGAAGGTGGCATCTTCCAGATGGAACATTATGGAGCTTTGGTGCTTATGAGGTGAGGAATAAGAGGGGAAAATTAGTACATGCTCATGTTTGTTGGTTACAAACTGCTCCTCCTTTGCCAAAATCACACATTACCTGTGTTGCACAATATCCATTGCCAGCAGCGGCTAGGCAAGGTATTACTGAAGTGATAGCTGATCTTGAGAAGAGAAAAATCATCACCAGAACTCATTCTCCTTACAATTCACCCGTCTGGCCAGTCCCCAAACCAGATGGCCGATGGAGATTAACGACTGATTTCAGGAAACTTAATAGTAACACTCTTCCTCTCACTGCAGCAGTTCCTAGTCTCTCATCCACAGTGACAGCAATCCAAGCAGCTTCTCGTGCCTGGATGGCAACCCTGGACGTGAAGGACATGTTTTTCATGGTACCACTAAGAGAAGAGGACAAACCGCAATTTGCATTCACCTGGCAAGGTATTCAATACACATTCAACAGTCTCCCACAAGGGTACAAACACAGTGCAACTATTGCACATAACACACTTGCAGCTTTGCTTGACACTGTTCAGCTTCCTAAAGATGTTAATGTGTATCATTACATTGATGACATCTTGGTGGGAGGGAATGACAAAGAACAAGTTGCTACAGTAGCTGAGAACATTCGGAAGCTGTTAACTGATAAAGGGCTAACTATTCCAAAGGAAAAATGCCAAGGTCCAAGCCAGGAGGTTAAATTCTTGGGATCCTGGTGGGTAGCAGGTGCAGTGTCTGTGCCAGATGATACCCTTCAAGAAACTGAAAAGGGCCAGATACCCCAAAACAGAAAGGAGCTACAACAATTGTTAGGTACCTTGGGTTACTGGAGGAAACACATCCCAGGTTTCTCTGTAGTTGGTCGTCCTTTGTATGATTTGCTTAAAAAACACAAAGTTTGGGATTGGACTCCATGACATTCTGAGAGCCTGAGAGTTCTCAAAGATGAACTGAAGGCCTATCAGAAGTTGGGGCCCTTGCACCCAAAAGACGCCCTGAAGGCTGAATGGGGTTTTTCCGAGAGTGCCTCATACTGTGGAATTTTTCAGAGAGGACCCAATGGTCCTAGCAGAGCTCTTTTGTTTTCCTCAACAGCATTCAAAGAGACCGAGACACGGTACTCGGAATGGGAAAAGGGACTCCTTTCCCTAACCCGAGCTGTCAAAGAGGCAGAGAAACTTCACACTACACAAGAGATTGTAGTGCAAGGCCCGTTTCCTCTGCTAAAATCGATCCTTAAAGGATCTCCTCCACCAGAAGGGATTGCCCAAAAGGCCACTGTAAGAAAGTGGTATGCTTACCTAGAGGGAATTTCACAGCTTATGCCGCTGAGAGAAGGACCTACTAAGGTATCCAAATTACAGCAGCCCATCAACCCTGACAAGGCACTACTTGGTCAGCCATATAAGCCTTCTCCTATTCAGGTGGCCCCAGAGATGACCGCAGACTCTGATAAATCAGGAGTGTGGTTCACAGATGCATCCTCTCAGAGAGTGGGGTCAAAGTGGCATTACAAAGCTGCTGCCTTGGAGATTGCTACAGGCCAAACCATCACTGAAGAGGGTGATGGCAGTGCACAGGTAGGGGAACTGCGTGCTCTTATGCTAGCAGCAGAGCACGGAGCAACAACCATTTACACCGATTCCTACTCTACGTTCAAAGGCGCCACTGAGTGGATTTGCCAGTGGGAAGCGAATCAGTGGAAGGTTTCAAATGTGGAAGTTTGGAGGGCTGATGACTGGAAAAGACTATTAGAGATAGGCTGATCCAGATCCCTTGAAGTTGGTTGGGTTAAAGGGCATTCCAAACAGCAAACCCCAGCTGCAGCCTGGAATGATCAGGCAGATTTTCTGGCAAGAATAAACATAGTTGAAGATGAGAAAGATGAATGGTGGAGATTAGCTGAATGGCTACACATTAAAAGAGGCCATTCAGGAAAGGCAGACCTCTACTACGAGTGTAGATCCAGAGGATGGCCAATTTCTATGACTACCTGTGAGGAAATAATTTTGGCTTGTCCACAGTGTAAAATCAGGCTTAAAGCCAATCACCCCAACCTAGCACCAGCACAACACATCGGAGAGGACAAGAAATTATGGAGCACATGGCAAATTGATTATGTGGGACCCTTTAAACCCTCACATGGGAAGAAATACATACTGGTGGGGGTGGAAGTGGTTTCAGGATTAGTCATGGCTACAGCAACTAGTGCTGCCACAGGAGCTCAGACTATTGAGGCTTTAAAGCAGTGGTTTAGTTTTTTGCCAATGCCAGAGTACATTCAAAGTGACAATGGATCTCACTTTACAGCATCATCTGTACAAGACTGGGCTAAGGGTGAGGGAGTCACATGGGTATTCCACACTCCCTACTATCCTCAAGCTAATGGTATTGTAGAGAGAACAAATGCTCTGATTAAGAAACATACCATTGTGTCCAAAGGTAACTGGGATAAACGTTTGCCATATGCAGTTTTCATCGTGAATAACCGATGGGGTAACTATGGTAGTCCTAAAATAAGAGCATTTTGTCCTGACAAGACAGTAGAGAATGTCAACCATCCACCAGATAAGTCTCAACACCTTCAACAATCACTACACAGGTTAAAGGTGGGACAACCAGTAATGGTAAACTTACCTTCAATCGGAGTTGTGCCTATGACCCTGTCAAAACCAAATGGGTTGTATGCATGGGAAGCAACCGATGTAAGTGGGAAAACTCATCGCATCAGTGTACGATGGATTCTCCCAGACTTCTGAATTGCTTTCGCATATACCAGGTTTTCTTGCTTTGTAAATATTCAATAAAGCTGTGTGTTATTCAGGGGGTGGGCATATATAGGATTAATCTGTCTTAGGTTATAGTTATGTTTATGTATTAGTATATTATTTATGTATGTATAATAGTTAAGAATACTTGTATTTTGTTTTCGTTTTTTGATTTTTGGCTTAATGTGAGCCAGGGGGTGGAGTATGTCGTGGAGAGTAGCAGAAGCCCTAAGCAGGCCTCCCTGTTGTGAAGGTTATAGTGCCTCACATTAATGCCAAGAGCATCGCAAAACCAAAACAGTCCTTCAGTCCCATGAGAAAGTCTCTCCCTAGTCGAGATAAAAGGTAAACAATGGCCACTGTTTGGGTTAGGGGGAACGGCAGTTCTCATGCCCGCTTGACACCTGGTGTGGGCCGACCTTGGGGTGGTCTTAGAAATTGTTTTGGTAAAAATTCTCCAATTGTATGGATTGATTATAACTTTGTGCCAATCTGTAAGAATAACGTAAAATAGCCTGGACTGGTGGGTTACACCTCTTTTGAACATTATAAAATGGTGTGCCTTCCTGGATCGGGAGCTTGCTTGCTTGCTGGTACCTGCTCCTGCCTGCTCGCTTGCTGGCCTGCCTGTCTGCCTCGCTCCTGCCCCGGTGACCTCTCGTTCCTGATCGGCCCTGCCTGACGAGGGGCCCGCAGAGGCCCGAAACCAGCTTGGGCCCGATCCTGACAAACAAAGGGACACCACCCAAACTTTGAACTTTGCTGAAATGAACTGTGGAACAGTGAGTAAATCAAAGAAACAACTCTTCTACCTAAAGACTGAGTAACTTTAAAGACTCAAAGAACTCTAAGAAAATCACAGACTCTCCTTTATCTGCTATTTTCTGAAATGTTATTCTACAACTTCAGACCTAAAAGAATTCACGTGGGGAATTTAGTTCGGGAGGGGGATCTCTGTGTTTGAGCAATAAATCACTTGAACTATACAAGTGAGCCATCGCGTATTTTCCCCTAATCCTCCCAAACTACCTTCCGTGACACCCGCCGCCCCCCCCACTTTAGAAGTACCCAACTAGACTCAGCCAGCTCTGGGAATATAAATGGAGCTATTTATTTACAGCTAGCACAATATACAAGCCGATATTTACAATAGATACAGTTATATACAGAAATATACAAGGTAAAAGTAAAAGAGAAACACAACTCCCCTCCCAGAAACCTGAGTCCCCAGGAGGGGCTCTCAACCACCCCTGCACCTTCCCCCTGCCCCTCTCAACCTTACCCCAGTCCTAAGGAAGAAGAGAGGTTCAGCCAAGCCAAGAGGTTGAGAAGCAAAGGTGAGTGGCAGGTGAGGTTAGGGAGATGCAGCTCAGTCAAATCCCAGCCCGAGTGTGCAGACAAAATTGCGAGAGTGTTATCTAATGTTTACTGTCTTCTTGTTCAGCAAGACTCTGAGGGAAGTAGACATCACCACTGTTTTCCTTTCACAGCCTATAATCTACTTTTTCTCACCAAAACATTCTAGCCTGCTTCAAACTAGTACAATCCACCCCTGTCTACTTCACTCAGAGTATTGCTAAGAACTATCTAACCTAATCTAAACCAATATTTACACTAATGAATATCACAAGTTCAGTTCACACTTCATTCCGGCTATCTCAGATGCAGGTAATTCAAAAGCTCAGAACAGTTTGTCTCCTCACAGATGAGACGAGAACAGGGACTCCCAGGTGACATTGGGTTCCTGCTCACATACTGTAGATTCTCTCGTAGATTCTTTCAGTGTTGGACGCCGATGGTACCTAGAACAGAAAACTCCTAACAGCTTGCATTCTACACACTGAATTTAAACTCTCTCAGCTAAGGTTAGGTTTCTCTGTGGAATACACTGGATTTCACCATTCTCCTGCATTACCCAGTAGGTGTGACCAGGACCTTCAGCAGACACCACCCCACAGACAGGTTTCCCTTTGCCCGAAGGAGAAAATACCCAAACAGTTTTCCCTGACAGATTCTTTTCACGTACAACAGGAACTTTATCACTGTCTACTGTTTGGACCAAGTCTGATTGCGCAGGTCCTGCTCTGTTTACTGAACCTCTACTATTTACCAACCAGGTAGTCACAGTTTTTCAGAGTTCCACCCCCCATGGCTTTTAGGGTGGTTTTCAGCAAACCGTTGTAGCGCTCAATCTTCCCTGAAGCTGGTGCATAGTAGGGTATGTGATAGATCCACTCAACACCGTGCTCTTTGGCCCAGTTTTTCACAAGATTGTTCTTGAAATGAGTGCCATTCTCTAACTTGATTCTCTCTGGAGTTCCATGTCTCCACATGATTTGTCTCTCCAAGCCAAGAATGCTGTTACGTGCAGTAGCATGTGGAACTGGCTAGGTTTCCAGCCATCCGGTGCTGGCCTCTACCATCGTTAGCACATACTGCTTGCCAGAATGAGATAGAGGTAAAGTGATGTAGTCAATCTGCCAGGCTTCACCATACTTGTACTTTGACCATTTCTCACCATACCATAAGGGCTTGATTCGCTTAGCCTGCTTAATAGCAGCACAAATGTCACAGTTATGGATGACTTGGGTAGTAGCGTCCATGGACAAGTCAATTGACCTATCACGTGCCCATCGGTATTTTGCATCTCTGCCTTGATGTCCAGATGAATCATGGGCCCACCAAGCTAGGAACAGTTGACCTCGGTGTTTCCAATCAAGGTCAAGATCAGAGTTGGTGTCAACTTGAGCAATCTTAGCAGCTTGGTTTTCCTGATGGTTGTGTTGGTGTTCCTCAGTGGCTCTGTTCTTAGGCATGTGTGCGTCTACGTGCCGCACCTTCACTGGAATTCTCTCCAGACGTGCAGCAATGTTGGGTTATCAAAGCCATCCATTTAGACCAGGTTGCATCTGTGGCATGATGAGGTACTGAACCTTTGCCTTTGAACATCCAGTTTAGAACTGGCAGCATAGGAGCTAAAAGCAATTCTGACTCAGTTTCAATCACTTCAGAAGCTGCTTTTACTCCTTCATAGGCTGCTAGTATCTCTTTCTCTGTTGTGGTGTAATTTGCCTCTGAACCTCTGTAGTTATGACCCCAGAAACCAAGTGGATGACCACGTGTCTCATTTGGAGCTCTCTGCCAAAGGCTCCAAGTTGGACCATTGTCACTGGCAGCCATGTAGAGAATGTTCTTAATGTCTGGACCAGATCGCACAGTTCCCAAGCCCACTGCATGGACTACTTCTCGCTTGATCTGATCAAAGGCTGCTTTTTCTTCAGGTCTCCACTCAAAAATGTTTCTCTTACGAATCACATCGTGCAGAGGTTTGACAATTTGACTGAAACCATGTATGTGTAGTCTCCAAAAGCCCACTGCACCCAAGAAAGATAGAGTGTCCTTCATATTTATTGGAACGGCCACAGAGGAGACTTTGTTGATCACATCCTGAGGAATGTAACGGCGACCATCCTGCCACCGCACTCCCAGAAACTGAATTTCTCTGGCAGGTCCTTTCACCTTGTCTCTCTTAATGGCAAAACCTGCTTGCAACAGAATGTCAATGATTTTGTTACCTTTCTCGAAGACTTCCTCAGCAGTTTGGCCCCACACAATGATGTCGTTGATGAATTGGATGTGCTCTGGAGCTTCACCTTTTTCCAGTGCATTGTGGATGACTGAGTGACAGATGTTTGAGCTGTGTTTCCACCCCTGAAGTAAATGGTTGAACTGGTACTGGATTCCTCTCCAGGTGAATGCAAACTGAGGCCTGCACTCCTTTGCTATGGGAATAGAGAAGAAAGCATTAGCAATGTCTATGGTCGCATACCATTTAGCCTCCTTCGATTCCAGCTCGTACTGGAGTTCCAGCATGTCCGGCACAGCTGCACTCATGGGTGGAGGCACCTTGTTGAGGGCATGAAAATCAACTGTGAGTCTCCAGTCTCCATTGGCTTGCGCATGGGCCAGATGGGACTGTTGAAAGGTGAATGAGCTTTCTCAATGACAGCCTGACTCTCCAGTTGACGAATCAGCTGATGAATGGGCAACAGAGAGTCACGGTTAGTTCTGTACTGCCTGTGGTGAACAGTTTGAGTTGCAATTGGCACTTCCAGATCCTCTATGTCATGATGTCCCACAACTGCAGATTCATCAGAAAGTTCAGGTCTAATGCACAATTTCAATTTACCATCCTCAATCTATACAGATGCTATTCCAAAAGCCCATTTGTGACCCTTAGGATCTTTGAAATAACCTTGTCTCAAAAAGTCAATTCCCAGAATGCAAGGTGCATCAGGACCAGTTACAATAGTATGTTTCTTCCACTCTTTACCAGTTAAACTTATGTCAGCCTGTATCTTAGTTAACTCTTGAGATCCACCAGTGATTCCAAAAATAGATATAGACTCTGTCCCTTTGCAGTTTGATGGCAATAAAGTACACTCTGCTCCTGTGTCAACTAAAGCCCTGTATTTCTGAACTTTTGAACTGCCAGGCCACCTAACGAATATATTCTAATAGATTCGGTTCTCTCCACTATCCCTTTCCTCCTCCTGGCTGGAGGCAGGGCACCCCTAATGCTGAACATGGCATGTGGGGTGTACACAGTGATTGGTGGTGTTGTGAGAGAAATTGCAATTGTTGGAATAATTGCAGTTGCTCTTGGGAGCTGAAGAAGTGACAGCTACTTTTCTGGCATTGTTGCCTCTGGTTCTGCCACTCTGCAGTTCCCTGACTCTCTTTGAATGAGCTGAAGTAGGTTGACCATCCCACTTGTTCATGTTCTCACCGTATTTGTCACGCAGAATTATCCACAGTGACGCACGTGATTGCTGATGTGTAGGTGGAATTTGTCTCCTCCTGGGCTGGAATTGCCTTACAGGAGGTGGGCGTCTGTTCCTGATGGCAGAAACATGCACCCATTCAGATGATGCAGGAATGGCATCCTGTACCAAGTTGGAAATTGAGGGTTTAAGATCCTCCTTCAGTTCTTTCATGCTATCTTTCATTCCCTTTATCTCTGTAGTCATAGTATTTATGGCAGAGACTAGGGCAGAATGTGACAAGCTGTCGTCTGTCTGCCTGAGCTGATCAGTGAATTCACCAACAGTGATAGACCTTCCATTATCACTCCTTGATAGAAACTCGCTGGCCAAGATGTTAGCATAGGATGAAGGAGCAAGCTTAATCAGCTTCTTCATGAGACCTGTTCCAAGAGGAATGTCATTAGGCTCATGTGTGACATGATCTCCATAAAGCACTTCCTTCACAGCAAACTCCTTCAGAAGTTTAATTCCCTGCTCAATGGTGTTCCACTTCTTGGCGGCCCATGGCAGATCATCTCGGGAAGGATATCTCATAGCCACTGCCAATAGAATGCGTGTCCACAAGCTAACCTTACCAAGAGGACTTGCCAGGTATTTGTCCACTCCACTCTTCTTAGTGAGTGGTCCTAGCTGCTTGGCAGACTTGTCTCCTACCTGCAGGACATTTGCACCAATGCTACGGCATCTCACTAGCCAGCTTAGGATTGGTTCACCTGATTCCCTTCAGTATTCCTTTCTAACTTCCCTGACCTCTCTGGGAGGATCGTTGGAGTCCTGGATGTCATCCTTCTCCTCTTCCTCTTGTTGATCTGGTTGTCCCTGGCCTAGAAACAGAACCTTCCTCATAGCACTCTTAAACTCATTGGAACCATCCTCTTTCTTGACGGCCAACCTCACAGCGCTCTTCTCATTCGAGTACTGGGATCTGAGCATGTTTGCCAGGTCCCGAAGTCTAAATGTCTCCTCTTCCTCCTCTTGCTCACCAGAGGTCCCCTCTCTTACATCCTCTTTTGAATCACACTTTGTCAAATGCTGTGTCTTGGCTTTTGCCTTAGCAGGTGCCAAAATGGCCTGTGCAGCGACAGACTTTGACGTGTCTACTGGATGGTTTGAATCATTGTGGGTCTGGCCTGAGGTCTGTGAGTTCTGATCTGCCTTAGAGCTAACAGTGTTCTGGTCTGTTGGCTGGAAGTTCGGATTCGAACTGACTGAGCTACTGTTACTAGTACTATCAGTGTTATTAGGAACATTCTGACTTTGAGAGTTTGCCTGTGCTCCTGGGACACCTGCCAATCCTGCTTTGTTGTCATTCCTGCTAGGAATGTTGGCAGCATTCCCAGAATCTGAAGAGGGAGGTGTAGTGACTGTCCCTGAATTTTGCTGGGGAGAAGGTAGTTGTTGTTGAGACACTGTCCCTTTCGCTTTCGAGACAGAGACCTTCCTAATTCTTACAGGCACTGCATTCGAATTTTTCACACATAATGCCAGAACTAATATGAAAATCAAAATTACAAGACATAAACTGACACTTGAGAGAAGCATCACAGTTTTACATGAACAAAATCCTGAACAAAGGTCTGGCATCTCAGTTCTGGGGTGAATTACTCTCATTAATGCAGTAGTTAAAGCAGTATTTTGATTGCTTGTAAAATTATTGGTAAATACCCCTGTAATGTTACTGGTAAGATTTTCAGTGACATTAAAACCAGCATACCCAAGAATGAGATCACCCCAGGACCAGAAAATGGTTGTGAGTTTAGCTTTAGCCTTTGTATAAGCTACATTAAGAAAGTAATAAACAATGTGGGCTTTGATCCAATTGAATGCAAGAAAACAGAAAATGGGCCACGTAATAGCCCCCACCAAGTAAAATAGCTGCTTCATTAGCTTTATTCTGATTCCCAGAGTTAACAGTCATTCAAATGAATTTGCCCCACGTTGGGCACCAAAATAAAATATGTGATGGCTTGGGTGTTACCCGCCCCCCACCCTTTAGAAGTACCCAACTAGACTCAGCCAGCTCTGGGAATATAAATGGAGCTATTTATTTACAGCTAGCACAATATACAAGCCGATATTTACAATAGATACAGTTATATACAGAAATATACAAGGTAAAAGTAAAAGAGAAACACAACTCCCCTCCCAGAAACCTGAGTCCCCAGGAGGGGCTCTCAACCACCCCTGCACCTTCCCCCTGCCCCTCTCAACCTTACCCCAGTCCTAAGGAAGAAGAGAGGTTCAGCCAAGCCAAGAGGTTGAGAAGCAAAGGTGAGTGGCAGGTGAGGTTAGGGAGATGCAGCTCAGTCAAATCCCAGCCCGAGTGTGCAGACAAAATGGCAAGAGTGTTATCTAATGTTTACTTTCTTCTTGTTCAGCAGGACTCTGAGGGAAGGAGACATCAGCATTGTTTTCCTTTCACAGCCTATAATCTACTTTTTCTCACCAAAACATTCTAGCCTGCTTCAAACTAGCACACCTATCCATGCCTCACATGTAACCCTGTACCCTCTATATGTAACCAATCTTAGTTGTGCCCGCCTCTTGCAAGAAACCATATAAGTCTCTGTAACACCAGAAATAAACAGACTATGACCACCTAACCATATTGGTGAACAAAGAGTCATTTTACCCAGTTGCTCCACTGGCACTAAAGTGCTTGTATCCATCTATCCCTCTATCCCTGCATTCCAGTCATGGGAATCATGCCACCAAGTTTCTGTGATAGCCATTATGTCATGGCATCCCAGCAGCACAGTGGCCTTTAATTCATTCTGGTTGTTGCCCAAGCTCTGTGCATTTGCATAGAGGTATTTCATCTGGGCTGGCCCTGTCATCCTCTTGTGCCAATTCCTCTTCATTTCCTCAGATTGTCCTGATGCATCATCCCTTGCTTGCCTCAGAGCAGCAAGTTGAGGGCCCTCATTAGCATTCCATCCCTCTGCCTCTGGTGAGCTGCACCATTGTTTGTCATCAGCCAGCAGGAGACTATTAACCCCTTCCCCCTTCAAATCTAGTTTAAAGCCCTATCAATGAGCCCTGCCAATTCCTGACCCAGGATCCTTTTCCCCTTCTGGGACAAGAGCATCCCATTAGTTGTTTGCAGTTCTCGTGCCTTGTAAACTGAGCCGTGATTGTAGAATCCAATCCCCTGTTGATGACACCAGCCCCAGAGCCATGAATTGAGTTGTTGGCTCTTCCTACATGTTTCCTTGTCCATCACTGATGTTAGAGGGATAGAGAAGACCACAACTTGAGCTCCTGATCCCTTTAGCAGTTGCCCTAAGGTCCTGATGTCTCTTTTAATTGATCACAAGCCTCTCATTGTTACATTGTCACTACCCACTTGAAAAATGAGAAGTGGTAGTGTGAAAGACTCACAAGGTTGGAAATTTTACCTACAGTGTCCCTTACCTTGGCACCAGGGAGGCAGTAGACATCTCTATGAAGTGGGTTTGGATGAAGTCTACACTATTGTGCTGTAAATCTTGGTTGTGCTGAATATATAACAGTTTATAGGACAAAACTACCTTTATGTTGTTAAGCTCTGCTGGATTATTGTGAAAATCCACAAGTTGCTGCTGGAAAACTGAATTCACAGTAGAAAAATCTGTGGGTTTGGGCTGAACTCTCCTGTTTTGTAGCGTAAATCTTGGTTGTGCTGAATATCTAATGATTTATGGGAGAAAACTACAGTTCTGATGTTGAACTCTGCTGGTTTCTTTGAAAATCCATGCGTTGATGCTGGAAATCTACTGATTCACAGTATAAATGTACTGGTTTGGAGGTGAACTCTACTCTTTTGTGGTGTAATTCTTGGTTGTGCTGAATATCTAACAGTTTACGGGACAAAACTACCTTTTTGATATTGACCTCTGCTGAATTCTTGTGAAAATCGATGCATTGCTAATAGAAATCTACCTATTCACAACAAAAGTGTACTGGTTCAGATCTGAACTCTACTGTTTTGTGGTGTAAATATTTGTTGTGCTCTATATCTAACAGTTTATGGGACAAAACAACCATTCCGATATGGTACTATGTTGGAGAAATTCTTGTTAGCAGGGCACACAAGAATTGATAAACAATGAGCAACCCGTGCTGGGAATGTCCTTGAATCCATCTTGGGAGTTTAGATAGCAGGCACAGGGTAGCTTTCCCCCACATGCAGCTGCAGGGGGTGGAGTGCAGCTGCAGGTGGGCAGAGTTCAGCCAGCCCCAGAGGCTGACCCTCAGATTGTTATGGTATGCTGACCTATTGATGCCTTACATGTAACTCTGGACCCTCTGACTGTAACCGATCTTGATGGAGCCCGCCTATTGCTAGAAGTGCATATAAGTCATTGTATCACGGAAATAAAGTGGATTTGACCATCTAACCATATTGGTGAATAAAGAGTCATCTTCCCATAGCGCTCCAACGAACGTATTTTCCGACAGTACTATGCTGGTTTCTTGTGAAAATCATAGAATCATAGAATCATAGAATCATAGAATCAACCAGGTTGGAAGAGACCTCCAAGATCATCGAGTCCAACCTATCACCCAGCCCTATCCAGTCAACTATACCATGGCACCAAGTGCCTCATCCAGTCTTTTCTTGAAGACCCCCAGGGACGGTGCCTCCACCACCTCCCTGGGCAGCCCATTCCAATGGGAAAGCAATCTCTCTGTAAAGAACTTCTTCCTAATATTCAGCCTATACCTACCCTGGCACAACTTGAGACTGTGTCCCCTTGTTCTATTGCTGGTTGCCTGGGAGAAGTGGCCACCCCCCACCTGGCTACAGTGCCCCTTCAGGTAGTTGTAGACAGTAATAAGATCACCCCTGAGCCTCCTCTTCTCCAGGCTAAACAGGCCCAGCTCCCTCAACCTCTCCTCATAGGATTTGTGCTCCAGGCCCCTCACCAGCTTTGTTGCCCTTCTCTGGACATGTTCCAGCACCTCAACATCTTTCTTGAATTGAGGGGCCCAGAACTGGACACAGTACTCAAGGTGTGGCCTGACCAGTGCTGAGTACAGGGGAAGAATAACCTCCCTTGTCCTGCTGGCCACACTGTTCCTGATGCAGGCCAGGATGCCATTGGCTCTCTTGGCCACCTGGGCACACTGCTGGCTCATCTTCAGCTTACTATCTATCAGTACCCCCAGGTCCCTTTCCTCCTGGCTGCTCTCCAGCCACTCAGTCCCCAGCCTATAGCGCTGCTTGGGGTTGTTGTGGCCAAAGTGCACAACCCTGCACTTGGCCTTGTTAAATGTCATCCCATTGGCCTCTGCCCACCCATCCAGCCTGTCCAGGTCCCTCTGCAGGGCTCTCCTACCTTCCAACAGATCAACACCTGCTCCTAGCTTGGTGTCATCTGCAAACTTACTGATGCTGGACTCAATCCCCTCGTCCAGATCATCAATAAAGATATTGAACAGGACTGGGCCCAGTACTGATCCTTGGGGAACACCACTAGTGGCTGGCTGCCAACTAGATGTGGCACCATTCACCACCACTCTCTGAGCTCTGCCATCCAGCCAGTTCTTGATCCTGCACAGAGTGAATCTGTCCAAACCATGAGCTGCCAGCTTGGCTAGGAGCTTCTTGTGGCAGACAGTGTCAAAGGCTTTGCTGAAGTCCAAGTAGACTACATCCACAGCCTTCCCCACATTCACCAGGCGGGTAACCTGATCATAAAAGGAGATCAGGTTGGTGAGGCAGGACCTGCCCTTCCTAAACCCATGCTGGCTGGGCCTGATCCCTTGGCCATCCTGTAGGTGCTTTGTGATGGCACCCAAGATGACCTGTTCCATGACCTTGCCTGGCACTGAGGTCAGGCTCACAGGTCTGTAGTTTTCTGGCTCCTCCTTACGACCCTTCTTGTGAATGGGTATCACATTGGCCAGACTTGCTGGAAATCTACCTATTTGCAGTAGAAATCACAGTATCACAGCATTATCAGGGTTGGAAGAGACCTCACAGATCATCAAGTCCAACCCTTTACCACAGAGCTCAAGGCTAGACCATGGCACCAAGTGCCACGTCCAATCCTGCCTTGAACAGGTCCAGGGACGGCGACTCCACCACCTCCCCGGGCAGCCCATTCCAGTGTCCAGTGACACTCTCAGTGAAGAACTTTCTCCTCACCTTGAGCCTAAATCTCCCCTGGCGCAGCCTGAGGCTCTGTCCTCTCGTTCTGGCGCTGGCCACCTGAGAGAAGAGAGCAACCTCCTCCTGGCCACAACCACCCCTCAGGTAGTTGTAGACAGCAATAAGGTCACCCCTGAGCCTCCTCTTCTCCAGGCTAAACAATCCCAGCTCCCTCAGCCTCTCCTCATAGGGCTTGTGCTCAAGGCCTCTCACCAGCCTCGTCACCCATCTCTGGACACGCTCAAGCATCTCAACGTCCCTTCTAAACTGGGGGGCCCAGAACTGAACACAGTACTCAAGGTGTGGTCTAACCAGTGCAGAGTACAGGGGCAGAATGACCTCCCTGCTCCTGCTGACCACACCATTCCTGATGCAGGCCAGGATGCCATTGGCTCTCTTGGCCACCTGGGCACACTGCTGACTCATGTTCAGGCGGGTATCGATCAGCACCCCCAGATCCCTCTCTGTCTGGCTGCTCTCCAGCTACTCCGATCCCAGCTTGTATCTCTGCATGGGGTTGTTGTGGCCAAAGTGCAGCACCCTGCACTTGGAGCTATTGAACGCCATCCCATTGGACTCTGCCCATCTGTTCAGGTGGTCAAGGTCCCGCTGCAGAGCCCTTCTGCCCTCCAACCCAGTCACATATGCCCCCAGCTTAGTGTCATCTGCAAACTTGCTGATGACTGACTCGATGCCCTCATCCAGATCATCTATGAAGATGTTAAAGAGGATGGGGCCCAGCACAGATCCCTGAGGGACACCACTAGAGACTGGCCACCAGCTGGATGTGGCACCATTCACCACCACTCTCTGGGTCCGGCCCACCAGCCAGTTCCTAACCCAGCACAGAGTGTTGCCATCCAAGCCATGGGCTGACAGCTTAGCCAGCAGTTTGCTGTGGGGGACAGTGTCAAAGGCCTTGCTGAAGTCCAGATAGACCACATCCACAGGCCTCCCCACATCCACCAAGCGGGTCACCTGATCATAGAAGGAGATCAGGTTGGAGAGGCAGGATCTGCCCTTCCTAAACCCATGCTGGCTGGACCTGAGCCCTTTGCCATCCCTCAGGTGCGCTCTTATCACTCCCAAGATAACCTGCTCCATCAGTTTCCCTGGCACTGAGGTCAGGCTGACGGGTCTATAGTTCCCAGGTTCCTCCATCCGACCCTTCTTGTGGATGGGGACCACGTTGGCCATTTTCCAGTCTCCTGGGACCTCTCTGGTGAGCCAGGACTGCTGGAAAATGATGGAGAGCGGCTTGGCCAGCTCAGCTGCCAGCTCTCTCAGCACCCTGGGATGGATCCCATCTGGTCCCAATGAACTTGTGGGTGTCCAGATGGCTCAGCAGGTCCTGAACTAATTCCTCATGAATTTCCAGGGGAACACACCGCTCCCCGACCCCATCCCCCAGATCAAGAGGCCACTTGCCGCCTCCTCCTCCCTCCTTGCTGTTGAAAACTGAGGCGAAGAAGGCATTCAGGACCTCAGCCTTTTCTTCGTCATCAGTTATAGTGTTTCCCTCCTGGTCCAGTAAGGAGTGGAGGCTCTTCTTGCCCTTTTTTTTTGCATTGATATATTTATAAAAGTGCTTTTTATTTTCTTTCATGGAAGTGGCAGCCTAAGTTCTAGCTCGGCCTTAGCCTCTCTAATTTTTTCTCCTGCATAATCTGGCTATCTCCTTAAATATGTCAGGAGAAGCCTTCCCCTCCTTCCAGAGGTGATACACCCTCTTTTTCTCCCCCAGTTCCTTCAGGAGCTGTTTGTTCATCCAGGCTGGTCGCCTTCACCGACGGCCCATCTTTCGGCACATGGGAACTGCCAGTTCCTGTGTGTTGCGGAGAGCAGGAATTAATATGTGGCCGAGTCGGGAATTTATCAAAAATAGTTATTTTTTATTTTCCCAAAAACCCGCCCCCACAACTATATATACAATGATTAATTTAGTTTAATAAGCAGATTCAGTTGCATGAGAATTAATGTTGTGAGGCGTAAAAATTGGTTGTGCTGAATATCTAACAGTTTATGAGACAAAACTATGTTTTTTATGTAGAGCTCTGCTGGTTTCTTGTGAAAATTGATGAGTTTCTGCTAGAAATGTACCAACTCACAGTATGAATGTGAGCTTCCAGCTCCTGCAAGGAATGTGCTTGCCCTGAACTTCAAGGCATCATTCTGACTGTCTCCAGGAACCTCACAATTTGGAAAAGGAGATCTGGAGCTAGGTCCCTTAATTTCATCCATAACCTTGAATGCTTGCCAAATATCTGTGATCTTTGGCTGGAAAATTCACTTGCTTCCAAAATGCTTATATCTGCTTCCAGCTCCTGCAAGGAATGTGCTTGCCCTGAACTTCAAGGCATCTTTCTGACCATCTACAGGAACCGTACACACTGGAAAAAGTAATTTGGCGCTGTCCCCAGGGAGGCAGCAGATTTCCCTGTGGCAGGGGTCGGGCCAGCATAAGGGCCCTCTCTACCTTTCAGAAGGGAATCACAATTACCCTCCTCTTTTTCTTTTGGGTACAAGTTCTGATGCAAGGGGGCGGCTGATTTACTTTAGTCAGCCCCCTAGATGGTGTGTTGCTTCTGCCTCCTAAACCACCTCACCCTCAACCTCTAGTGCTGTATATCTGTTGTGCAAGGACAACTGAGGAGGTGAGGGGGGCTGGAAGGGGTTTCCCTTGCCCCTTCTGACAGGCACCTGTGTTGATTCCCCCTTGTTTCTTGGGTCACCTCCCTCTGCTAAGGGGGGCTGCAGCACCTGGTGCCATAAATCCAACTCCCTTTCACATTCCCTTATGGCCCTTAGACTTTCCACTTTATCTGTCAGTTCAGCCATTAGGTTAAGCAGACCATTGATCTGCTCACACCTAATGTAGGCATTGTCTTTGCCACCCTCAACTTCGAGTGCCAGGCTCCAACATTCATCACAAACAGCTGTCTGAATACCTGCCTGCATTTCTCTTTCTTTCTTCTTTCTCTGGTGTGCTTATATCTCCTTCCATATCCTGCAAGGAAAGTACTACCCTTGAACTAGTGGCATCATTCTGACCTTCTCCAGGAACATCATACTCTGAAAAACAAAATTTGGGATGAGGCCATTTCCTGTGTCTTATAACCTCAAATGCTTGCCTTGTATCTGCAGTTTTCATCCGAAAAATGTCTCAGTCTCAAAAATGCTTATATCTGCTTCCAGCTCCTGTATGGAAAGTACTGGCCCTGAACTCCAGACATCATTCTGACCATCTCCAGGAATCTCATTCTTTTCAAAAATAGATTTGAATCTAGGATTCTTCATTTACCTTATAACCTCAAATGCTCACCATGTATCTGTTATGAAGGGGACTAGTTGAAATCTGAGTTTGGGGTAAAATGCAATGAGGCCAATTTAAAAGTTATTAAATAATTTATTAATAGACACAAAATAATTCCCCCAAACTTATTTACAACTATCCACACAAGTTCTTTGATGCGGTTAGCAGAAATATTTTACAGAATGTCTGTATACAATGAAATTTTGACAGGTTTCAGAAAATGTCTTTAATAGAGAGGCTGGCGGCTTAATTCACTGCTCGTGAGGTTAATTAAAATCCTTTAGCAACTTGAATAAAGAGTTAAGAATACTCACTAGTCCTCATGTGTGTGGCCCAAAACATAGGCATGAAAATATTCAACAGAAGTCCTGTGGAGAATTCCACGTGGGCTGCAAAGTGGAATCAGCTGCTGGCTGAGGTGGCTGAAGCGGCTTGAAGCGGCTGAGGTGACAGGTGGGCAAGCGGCAGGTGAATGAGGAAGGAACGAGCATGCAAGCACCTTATTCACCTGTTCACCCCTATTTATAATATAATGGCCGAGGCTAATGGTCTCATTGGCCACATAATCACCCAATCACCTCTGGCAATCACTGTTGTGGAGGCAGGGAATTAATGTGGCCAAGTCAGGAATTTTAATAGAAAAATAGAGTTATTTTATTTTCCTGAAAGCCCACCCCCAAAACTGTATACAGAAATTAATTTAGTTTTAGTTACCCGATTCAGTTTGCTTGAGAAAATCTACAGGACACCATAGATAATCTGACTATTTTGAAAATCAGAAGTTGGAAAAGGCTTGACCTATTAAATGAATACCGTTTCCCACTTAATAATATAGCTGAGCCAAAATAAACTCATAGTCAGGCTGGCTGAAAAGGGTGGACTGCTGCTTGTCTTCTCGGGTTCTCTTTCAGAAACCCCAGGAGGGTCGTTAAGAGGTATTCAGGTCTGCACAAAAGGTGTTAATGGGTGTAGCAGCCCCAAAACTGAGGCTTCCCTATGCCTCTACATGCCTGGACATGTGTTCCTGCCAGGACCCATGGCAGTAAACAGGTTGTGTAACAAACACACACCCAGCCCGTGTACCCCTGGGGTCTGCCCAGGTGAGCACTGACCTGCTTGCATGGCCTAGACACAGAATCAGGCCCTTACTCACTCACTTGAAAACTTTCCGAGGCTCAGCCCTCTTGCATTGATCTCAAGGCGCAGTTATCCTGTCTGCGTACCCTTTGAGAAGCAGAGCGCATGCACGCCTGCACTTGATATATATATGGGGAGCTGAGAGCCCCCTGCCTAAGCCTAGAGCAGCCGTACATACTGGCTTGCTATCTTGCATTTACCTACGGAGCTCAAGTCTCCCTGCAGCCTGGCAGATATTGCTTGCCCGCTGCCTGTAGCTTGGAGAATTAGATCAGCAGACCTTCCAGACTGTCTGCAAAACCTCACAAACACAGCCTGCTAGCTGTGAGAATGTGCCAGAGAATGCACGGACAAATCCTCCTCCTGCACTTGGAAGCCCTGCCAGCTGACCATCCCTGGACACACACGGCATCCAGAAGAACCAGCAGCACCAAGGCAGAGACCACTTCACACCAGGCGAGAAGGTCAGAGAAATCCTGTTTACCCCAGAGACTGGGAACACTTATCATTCACCTGCAAGCCGGGACAGATTCCAGCCTCACCAAGACCCGAACACTGGGCACACTGTGACACAATCCAGGAGGGTGATTATTAATACTTAAGAGCAACACATTTAAGCAAGCTTTAATTCCTTTGTAAAATAAGTTACCTCTGTCGTAAGAGCACACACAGTTTCAGCCCCTACTGGGTAGACAGTATAGTTGTTAAGAGGCATTAAGCCTAAAGGAATCTTTCTCTCTGTCTAGAGTTGTTGTTAATTTGATATTTCCATTTAATAATCCAATCCCTGTAAATATATCCCAACTGTTTTCATAACTTTGCACAAAAGAACTTGATTACATAGTGGTTGGGGGTGGTACAAATTTGTAAATATTAATTTTAATAAATTAATTTTATAAAAATTGTTACTGCCTCAAATTAATTTCTCACCTCCCCCTAATAGGGAAGGAATAGAGAAATCCCACTCCACAACAAGCAGTCCTTTGGAGCGCTGGGCTCTTTCTATATCCAGGCCAGGTGAGAGGGGGGGAAGAAGTCTCAGGCAGGTGTTGCGGAGGGCAGTAATACGTGGCCGAGTCGAGAATTTATCAAAAATAGATATTTTTTATTTTTTTCTCAAAACCCGCCCCCACAACTATATATACAAAGATTAATTTAGTTTAATAAACAGGTTCAGTTGCATGAGAATTAATCTACGAGGATACCATTAATAATCTGACTATATTAGAATAAAATCAGAAGTTGAAAAAGGACTCAGCTATTAATTAATAGCGGTTTCTTACTAAATTAAGCTAAGCCAAATAACTCACTCAGGCTGGCTCGTGCGGTCTATGTTCCTCTTCCTTTCAGCGGCTGCAGGAGTCGTTAAGGGTCGTTAAGGGTCGTTAGGCACACAAAGGTATGCCTAACAGGAAAGCGAATCCTTGGTCTCTCTGCAGTCCAGCCACAGGGGAGTGTGTGAGCTCAGGCAGACACATACGTCCAGGCACGGGCAAAATCCAAAGCGGGAACCCCAAAGGCGGGAAGACCCCCAATATTTATAACCTTCACTAGACAAAGGGCAGAGTTACCACACCTTAGGCGCGAAAGCGCACACCAATCCCAGCCTGGCTCCAGTGCGGGAACTCACGGGGCAGTCACCCCCCCCTTCACGGGGCAGTCCTCCCCCCCTTCACGGCTGCAGGGCAGGCGAGGGGGGGGGAAACCAGGCGGCTTTTCCCCTTTCCCCCCGAAGTCCGGGCAGGAGAGGAATTTAGGGGTACAGGACTCCAGGACAGCAGGCACGAGCTCTAAGATGTGAAGTCCCCCAATATTTATACCCTTCCTAGACAAAGAGCAGAGTTACCACTTCCTAGGCATGAAGACCGCAGCCAATTACAGCCCGATTCCAGAGTGGGCATTGCACGGGGCACTCCTCGTGCCAGAAGGGCCCCTTGCTTTCCCCCTACATGCCTGCAGGAATCTGTCCCGTCTTGCAGGTGAATGATAAGTGTTCCCAGTCTCTGGGGTAAACAGGATTTCTCTGACCTTCTCTCCTGGTGAAGTGGTCTCTGCCTCGGTGCTGCTGCTTCTGGATGCCGTGTCTGTCCAGGGATGATCAGCTGGCAGGATTTCCAGGTGCAGGAGGAGGATTTGTCCGTGCAGCTTCTAGCACAGTTGTCTGTACAGCTAGCAGGCTGTGTTTGTAGGTTAGCAGACAGTCTCAAAGGGTCTGCTGAGCCTAGATCTTTCCAGGTTTACAGGACAGCTGGCAAGCAGGGTCTGCCAGGCTGCAGGGAGACTTGAGCTCCGTAGATAAATGCAAGATAGCAAGCCAGTATGTACAGCTGCTCTAGGCTTAAGCAGGGGGCTCTCAACTCCCCATATATGTACCAAATGCAGGCGTGCATGCGCTCTGTTTCTCAAAGGGTTTGCAGACAGGATAACTGCGCCTTGAGATCAATGCAAGAGGGCTGAGCCTCAGTAATGTTTGCAAGTGAGTAAGGGCCTGACTCTGTGTCTAGGCCATGCAAGCAGGTCTGTGCTGCTATGTGGATCAGAGAGCTGAGTCTGAACCTCTAAGTCTGAACCTCAGAACACATTGAACTCTCTGAACACGTGGTGCTCCTTTGCATTCCTCTTTATAGATTCTGAGCCTAGATTCGTGGCTCATTTGGCCATCTAAAGTGACCAATCAGGTTGGCAGTAAACCCAAACCTTACCTTAATGGGCAGAAGCTGTTTGCCTGGACCCTCCCAATAGGGGATTACCTGGGCGGACCCCAGGGGTACACGGACTGGGCATGTGTGTGTTACACAACCTGTTTACTGCCATGGGTCCTGGCAGGAACACATGTCCAGGCGTGTAGAGACATAGAGAAGCCTCAGTTTTGGGGCTGCTGCTCCTCCACCACAGTCTAGTCTGGGTGATTTCTAAAGTGTGGGGGGCCGGGGAACACCCAAACCATCACAAGCGCTTGTAGGATCCTTGCAGGAACTGGAATGATATAGAAGCAATTTTGAGGCTGATCAAGTCTTTGGCCAAAAATTGCAGATAAAAAGAGACCATTATATTAAAGGGATGGATTGTGGCCGTTTGAGCTGATCCTCTAGCTCAGACATAGGGGAAAGATGAACATTCCAGGGATAGGCCACATAATGGCAACAATAGATAAATTAATATAATTTCATTGGAGCATCAAGAGCTTAATGTCTAGAAGCACAGCTTGTTCTTCTCCTTTCTCCCGCTGGCTTCTGCTGCTTCTCAGCTTCGCCTATCATCCCCGGCTGCTGTTTTGGCTACTGCTGCTTCTGCTGCTTCGCCGCCGCTTGACCCCTCCCCCATCTCCCTTAAGGTTATTGTATTGTTTTTTTTTTTTCTCTTCCTTCTCTAGTTATTACCTCTCTTTGCATTGCTGTACTTATACTATAAAAATACAATTTCATCTTTCCCTGACTTTTAAAAAAGGGGGTCTGTGTTGTGGTGAGTTTATTTCTCCCCGGGGGAGGGATCTCCCCTAACCCGGGACAAAGGGAGAAATTAATTGGTGCGAGATAATATTCTATAAAAATATATATTTATTAACTTCAATATTCTGAACTCCCGCCACCCTCAACCACTGTATTTTTAATATTAAAAGGCTCTACATGGTTATGAAAGACATTCTAGGATTAATATCAAACCATAACTGTGGGAATGCAGAATGCAGAAGAGTTGTGGTGTGCAGGTGCAGGAGAGCTGTGGGAAAGGATGTGAAGAGAAGTGACAACAGGCAGATCCTTTTAATAACAGACCTTGGTTGTCACATGCAGCTGGCCACCTTATCTCAGAAGGAGTAGATAATGGACCTTCGCTAACGAGAATAACAAGGCATGTACTTATGCAGATGTGGTGGGTCGTCCCTGACTAATTATGATAATGTGTAGGCGTGTGCTCTACTGGCTGAGTGTATAAATTTGGGCTGTCATGATCAATAAATGGCTTTGGCATAATTCATATTGAATCACTCCTGAAGACCCTCGCGTCAAGTCTTGACCATACTGGTCTATGGGCTTGTTTACTGTGGCCCGCCAGTAAGCAGTGATAGCAGGCAACGAGGCCTGCAACATCTGGCGCACTGAACAGTGGGATTTGACCCCTTGGGTGCACAGAACCGACAGGCTTGACCTTCCTCCTGCTATGGAGGGCCTGTAGGCCCGAAAATAGGCTTATTTATTATGCCTTGCTCTGTCTGGACATGTTTTTCTGCCAGGACCCCTGGTTGTAAACAGGTTGTGTAAGCCCCCACTCACCCAGCTCGTGTCTCCCCGGTGTAAACCCATGTGATCCCCATATTTGGGAAAGTCCAGGCAAGTGGCATTTGCCTATTATGGTAAGGTTTGGCTGACTGCCAACCTTATTGGTCATTCTAGTGGCCAAGGGACCATTAATCTCGGCCCACATTCAATAAATAGGGGTGCACAGGTAAACAACGTGCTCAGACCCTTGCATAGCTCAGACCCTCATGCTTGGACCCCTACATAGCTCAGATACTCAGATGCTCAGACCCTCATGTTCTGACCCACTTGCAGCTCCCTGCCTGCGTACCTTAGTTGCAGAGCTCACTTAAGCCTGCCTATATATATATATATATGTGGACCCTATAGTCTCCTAGCCAGCTGTGCACATCTGCACGCCACTGTGTTATCAGGACCAGATCCTGTATTGCCTGCCTTTACCTATGGAGCTCAGACTCCAAGCAGCCACGCACATCCTGCATGTCCGCTGCCTATCATTGCCTGGTAAGTGCCACTGCCACTGAGTTAACCAGGAAGCAGACTCTGAATTGTCTGCATGCGATTGGCCTGTCTGGCCAGCTTTAGACCATGCTGAGACTGCACGATATTCTCCTCCTGCACCTTAGATCCTACCTGCCAACGTATCCCTGGACAGAGCATCCAGAAGAAGCCAGCAGCACAAAGGCAGAGATTGCATCCTTCGCCAGGAGAATCAGGTCAGAGACTGTCTTTCCCCAGAAACTGGGAAGATTCATCCTTTCCCCAGAACCCGGGAGGATTCCAGCCTCAAAGTCGACGGGCAAAGTTCCCCTGAAGTCTGGACACTAGGCCTATGTTGGAGAGATTCTTGCTAGCAGAGGACACGAAATGATAAATATGAGCAACCCATGCTGGGAAGTGTCCTTGGGCCCATCTTGGGAGTTAAGATACCAGGCGCTGGGTAGCACCTCCCACATGCAGCTGCAGGGAGTGGAGTGCCAGCTGCATGTGGGCAGAGTTAGCCAGCCCCAGAGGCTGACCCTCAGATTGTTATGGTATATTACCCTATCCATGCTTCACATGTAACCCTGTACCCTCCATATGTAACCAATCTTAAGTTGTGCACGCCTCTTGCAAGAAAGCATATAAATCTCTGTAACACTGGAAATAAATGGACTATGACCATCTAACCATATTGGTGAACAAAGAGTCATTTTACCCAGGTGCTCCACCGGCAGGCCTAGCCTGTGACGTAGCCCCGGAGGGTGATTATTGATTAATAAGAGTTGTGAGTAAAAGCTTTAATACCTCTGTAAATATCTGTTGCCTCTGCCATAGAGCAGAATCAGTTTCCATCCCGCTCTGCTGGATGAACAGTATATAGACCCCAAACGGTATTTGCCGTGGAGGAAAACTCTCTCTGTTTATAGTTTGAATGTTTGCTAGTTATTAATAAGTTATACTGTAGATATATATCCTAGAATGTTTTCATAACCATGCAGAACATTTTTAATATTAATATACAGTGGTTGGGGGTGGTGAGAGTCCAGAATATTGAGTTTAATAAATATATATTTTTATAGAGTATTATCTCACACCAATTAATTTCTCCCCTCTGCCAAAACCGGCGTAGGTGGCAGAATACCCCTCCGCAACACCTCCGCAGCTACAAGTTCTCCTTATGGGGGATGTGAAGATGGCTGACGAGAGAGAAGGGGTGCGGGAGACCGGCCATTATCGATCCCTGCCCCGGGGATCGGGTAAAAGTCATGCATGCCTAGAGAGGTAACTAGATTCTGCCCCTGATCAGGGTGGATGGCCGGGGGGGGCATGGGGTCCACGCTCAGAGAGGCAGTGGTGGAAGGCCCCCCAAAGAAGTCTCTATGAGATGCTGAAAGGCTCTGTTTTGCTGGTCAAAAGGAGTGATTCTTGATTCCTGCAGTATGTGGTCCTCTGAAGCGGACCATCTAGGTGATGAGGGGTAAAAAACCCTGAAAAGAGACATAAATGTTGTTGCTAAAGACTCTTAGCTTTTGCCTTGTGAGAAATATATGTTTGATCCGATCAATTCATTCATGGCAAGAGGCCACGGACAGGGAGGAAGGGGGTTTTGAATGGAGCTGCAATCCTCCTTGCACAACCATCACAAAAGCATACACTTGGCTTAAGATAACAGCAATAAATAATTAGAAACTAGAAAGGTTGGTGGAGGAGGAAGGCAGGTGGAAGAGACAGCCTTTGCGCATGAGCAAACAGAGGACTAGTTTGGAGTTCACGGAGAGGACACTTGAGGAAGATCCCTTACTTCATCCCTGAAGACCACCAGAGGGACCACCGAATAAAAAGAGACATGCGTGGAAGAGACACCTCCCATTCTTAGAACTGATAAGCAAAACCCAACCTTTTCTTAGAATTAGTAATGAATATGTAATAGAATAGGATATAAAAAGAGAAAACTGAAAACAAAAGTTGTGCGTTAGGGCAGAGCAGAGCCTCCCCGTGCACCCAGGCCTGTACATTGCTTGATTCCTGCAACTCTATTAAAGCCTTAACTTGCATGAACGCAAGTTTATGCCTGTTATTTATGACAGCCTTAAAGTCAGACTGGGGAGAGTAATAGAAGTCGCAGAGGTATTTCAAGAACGCTTTGCTGCTATCCAGAGACTGCTGTTTGCAACTGTTTGCTGATAAGCCAAATCCCAGCTAAGTGATTAACTGCCAGCTGAAGTGTCTCAAAAGTCCGTTCCAGCTAACTTTTCTGAAGTTTTAGAGGAAAAGTGGAGACCAAGAAGAAGCGATGGAGTCCACATCACAGGATGCTTCATCCTCCTCCGGAGACCCACTCTTGCAATCTCCCATGCTTCATAAGATCACCCCAAGAAAGAGGGAGCCCCGCAGGTCGAAGCGTCTGAAAGATCTTCCTGAGATAGCTGAGTATCCATCTGCTGCTGACTGTGGGACCTGTGAAAAGATTCCATCCAGCATTTCCTGTGGTTTGTGGTCGATCCATCACGGCCGGGGGTGATGGGTTTGTTTTGGGGAGGTGCAGGGTCTCTGTTTCGGTTTCAAGGAGCTGGGCTGGTTTTGCATTCAATAGGTTGGATGGCTGATCGAGTTTTTTTTTTTTCTTCTTCGCCTTGGAACTTCTTGGCTGCAAGATGGAGGATGGGTGGCGTCTCTTCGCCAGATTCGCCAGTTGCGCGCTCCCCCCCTGTTGCCTTGGTCTCGGATTATCATGGGGTTTGGGAGATCGGGGCTGGTTCTCGGTTGTTGGTTTCATGCCCACACGCCCCTCCTTCTCCCCCCATGCCTGCCGGAGCAGCGTGCTCACCCCCCCACCTTTCTCCCCTCCACGGGCTCACAGGCTGGCACTGGGAGTGTGCACCACGCCTCCCCCAGCGGTGCCGGCTCCACAGGACATGCACCCCCCCCTTTCCCTCCTCCTTCCCCGCGGGACTGGGAGGCCCCCCCCGCAGCTCACCTACACCTCTCCCCCTCCCTGTGCTTTCTCAGTGGGAGACGGGCGGCTTGATTCTTAAAGTGACAGATTCACATTTTTGTATCTTGCTGACTGTATGTTACTGATGTAAATCTTGATGATGTTTTTATCCTTTTGATTGTACTGAATCTTAGAGGTTACTCGATAAGATGCTAAGTGTTTGTTAATCATAATGGTATATTAGAGTAAGAACGCTAAGTTTGTGACTAGTCCTACTAGGGTGAAACTGATAGATCAACGATTTTTTTTCCCTTTTGGGTTTGACTGACCAAAAGGTTCCTTTTCTTTTTTATTCTACATGCCATGGCTTCATTTTTTTTTTTTTTTTTAATAAGCCTCACTGCACAGTGTAATATTCTTTTTAGATATTTTCCTTTGGGTTTCTTATTTTTTCTGTATTTGGAATTGATTCCAGGGATCAAATTTTTTCCTTTATCAATTTTTAGCACTAATATAGCTAAGATTTGTGGAGAAAAACCGTTCAGTGGAGCGCTATGGGAAAATGACTCTCTGTTCACCAATATGGTTAGATGGTCAAATCCACTTTATTTCTGTGATGCAGTGACTTATATACACTTCTAGCCATAGGTGTGCTCCACCAAGATTGGTTACAGTCAGAGGGTCCAGAGTTACATGTAAGGCATCAATAGGTCAGCATACCATAACAATCTGAGGGTCAGCCTCTGGGGCTGGCTAAACTCTGCCCACCTGCAGCTGCACTCCACCCCCTGCAGCTGCATGTGGGGGGAAGCTACCCTGTGCCTGCTATCTAAACTCCCAAGATGGATTCAAGGACATTCCCAGCACGGGTTGCTCATGTTTATTAATTCTTGTGTGCTCTGCTAACAAGAATTTCTCCAACAATTCCCTCTTTTTCTTTTGAGCAACCTGGGGCTGGTCTTTCAACTTACATAGGCTGTTTAACACAAGGGTGAGTGGTGCAGCTACAAATCAACAGTGCTAAAATCAAAAAGGAATAAACCTGTTAGAGCTTTCATCAGTAGCATTAGTCTGGCAAGCTAACAACCCAAGCTTAGCTAACAATCCCAAAAGCTATTTCTGCAAGCGACAGTAAGTCATTCGTTCAGAAACCCAAAAGTCCAGACGAACATCACAGTCACAGGAGAGTGCAGGTGTGCCACGTCTGCGCTGGCTCTGTGTGGCAGTCGACGGTTGCAGATTCGCAGATCACTCAGCTGTCAAGTATTCTCCTCAGACTCCCATAGTTTTGGATTCACTCGATGTTCTCATTACACTCCTTACCTATGAGCTGTGTCTGACTATTGTGCTTAAGAACTACTAACCTCTAAATACAATACAAAGATATGCCCTAGATGTTACTATCAGTCTATTCTACATAGGCCTTTTCCCACAGTTCTTCATCTGCTTTTAGAATTTAGTGCAGTGTTTTTTATCCCTTGCAGGGCCCTTGCAAGAGACAAAGTCACATTGCCATCTTATGCCAATTTGAGTGGGCTTTGGCCTTTACAAACCTGTTAAACTGAACCTATTCCGTTAAACCACAATCACTGAAAACTCGTGAAAATACCCAAATTCGTTAGCTGTGGCCCAAACCTTAAAGATCCTATACAAATACAATCATCATGTCAGTGCTTCTTTCAAGTCCTTTCACAGTTCTGCCATCTGAGCAAGACTTCTGCTCACTTTAGGAAAAAACAGGTTGGTCATAATCAGGTTGGTCTTCATCAAGGCCTGTGAAGATAAATGGTCAAACACAAGCAGATACAAGAACAAATGCAGACATATCCATTGCCTAGGCTAGCAGATCCACTGGCCTGGTCTGTATGCTGTGATTAGAAAAATCCCAAAAGGGAAAAGATTTCTTCTGCTATCCTACTGTCCTCTAACCCATTTTCCCCTTTTCAATAACGCCTAAATATACCCAAGAAAAACATCCCATAACATCCTTATGTCCTAAGTTCCCAAAACTACAAACCCTTAGCCTTAACTTATCTTACTCTAAAAATCTATCAGCTATAGGAAATTCAAGAAAAGGCAAAGAAAATTAAAGAAGATAACAATACCATGGTATTCTCAGAAAAAGAAAAATCAGAATTGTCACAAGGCTCAGTTCATTGCAATTAGCAGCTGTTCCAGTAAACTTCTATACTAGTCCTGTCTTTATCTGTTATTGGGGGAAGGAGCTGACTGGCATTAGCCTACAAGCTCTATCATTCCCTGCTCCTAGTCCAAAATCTGGTTAGTGACTTGCAATGTGGATCTCAGTGCCTATACCATTGCTGTGAGAAGCAATGCATCTGAGTTCTAGTAATAAGTGTGCTGGTCTGTCCTGCTTGGTGCCTTCCGTGTCTGTATGATTTTCCACCCATTGTCAGTGGCAGTGGCATCTCTGCTATTTCCTAGCAACCTCCCTCTTTTTCTTTTTGCCACTGAGCAATGGGTGCAAAAGTCGTTGCTGCCCAATCCATAGAAGGAATTAACCAGTAAGGTGATGGTAAGTACCCCAGCCAGGAACTATTAGCTATCATTCCGAGTGCAAACTGTTATCATCAGGTGGCTAAAAAATACACCTGTGCATGCCCATGCCTGTAACAGGGGCAAAAATGGTCCTAAGTTGTCCTCGTCATACTTGCCATCATTTCCATAAACTTTCTGACATCTATCTTCAGTATCATAGTATCACAGTAGCACAGTACCATCAGGGTTGGAAGAGACCTCAGAGATCACCAAGTCCAACCCTTCACTATGGGGCTCAAGGCCAGACCATGGCACCAAGTGCCATATCCAAGCCTGCCTTGAACAGCTCCAGGGCTCCAGGGACGGCGACTCTACCACCTCCCCGGGCAGCCCATTCCAGTATCCAATCAGTCTCTCAGTGAGGAGCCGTCTCTTCACATCTGGCATTGTCAAAACAGTTCCAAGGCTCTGCTGCCTCCTTGCAAGGAAAAAAGAAAAGAAAAGAAAAAAAAATTAAAAAAAATCCGTAAGAGGAGATAACTCCTGCAGAAAAAAAAATCTGTAAAAGAAACAGCATGCGGGGGGGGAACGGGGCCCCGCGGGCCCTCCACATGTGGCAAGAGGGGGGGGAAGGAGGAGCCTGGCGCCGCGCACGCATCAGAACTGTTTGCCACGGCCAGCACGGCTAGAAGCAACAGGAGAACCACCGTTGCCGCGTTTCTTTCGGCTATCACCTTTAGTAACGCACGGAGCACTGCCCGCCGGGCGGGACCTAGCTGTCAGGTCGACTCAGAGTCTTTTCCGTTGTTAAGGACCGTGTCTCACAGCAAGTCTCCGACCTCCTGCTGCACTTCTGATTTTAAGATCATGGGAGGCTTTTTACTCACATGACCCTGCGCATGTGCCCGGGCCAGCAGCTCTTAGAGCTCAATGTCCGGCAAAACTTCTCTCATGAGATAAATACACGCCAGCAGACGCAGTGCCCCAGCAAAGTCCCTGTGGGCCTTACCTACCTACACACACGGGCTGTTCACTCCGGAATGAACGTCCAGACTACTGCCCCCTCTGGGCAGCACTACCCGGCCCAGCGGCACCGAATGACGCTTAGTCCTTTCGTTGCGAAGGACGTCCCGCAAGATAATCAGCCCCTGTCATGGAGGGTAGCAAAGCTCCCTAGCAGGTCCCCATGTTGTGCATATTACAGTGGCTCACATGAAGGCCAACCATCGCAAGAAACCAAAACAATATTTCTATCTGCTGTCCCAGCAGCTACAGGGCCCCTGAGAATATTCCTCCCTAATGAAGAGAAAAGGCAAACAATGGCCAATGTTTTGAACTACAGGCTTTGGTTCTCATGTACGCTGACCACCTGTCAGTGGGCCGAACTCTGGGTGGTCTTACAGGTTGTTATGGTAAGAATTGTCCAATTGTGCAGGTTGATTATAACTTTGTACCAATCTGTAAAAATAACGTAAAAATCACCTGAACTGGTGAGCACACCTCTTTTGAACATCATAAAATGGCGTGTCTGCCTTGATCAAGCCTGCTTGCTCGCTTGCTCCTGCCTGACTGCCTGCTTTGGCCAGCCTCAGCTCCAGCTCGCGTTCGCTCCTGCTCCTGGTCGGCCTGCCCAGCACCAGACTGGTAACGCCCGATCCTCAGAGATCGAGGGCCCACTTAGGCCCGATCCTGACCAGGGAAAGGGACCACGCCCGAACTCAATAATACGCCAACCCTGTTGAACTGCTTAACAGTGAGTAACCAACAAACTCTTTACTTAAAGACTGAGCAACTTCTGAAGACTTAAAGAACTCTTAAATCACAGACTCTCTCTTATTTGCCATTTTCTGCAATGTTATTCTGCAACCTCGTATCAAAAGAATTTACGTGGGTAATTTAGTTTTGGGAAGGGGATCTCCATATTTTAGCAATAAATCACTTGATCTTTACAAGTCAGCCTCGCATGTTTTCCCCATAAATTTCCCGTGAAACTGCGTTCCACGACAGCCCCCTCTTCTTCGGGCCAACCCTCCGGCCTCCTAATGCAGTCTCACCTGCGGCCGGCTTGCTACGCCTGATTCCTCTGTTCAGGGCGCCAATTGTGGAGAAAAACCGTTCGGTGGAGCGCTATGGGAAAATGACTCTCTGTTCACCAATATGGTTAGATGGTCAAAACCACTTTATTTCTGTGATGCAGTGACTTATATACACTTCTAGCCATAGGTGTGCTCCACCAAGATTGGTTACAGTCAGAGGGTCCAGAGTTACTTGTAAGGCATCAATAGGTCAGCATACCATAACAATCTGAGGGTCAGCCTCTGGGGCTGGCTAAACTCTGCCCACCTGCAGCTGCACTCCACCCCCTGCAGCTGCATGTGGGGGGAAGCTACCCTGTGCCTGCTATCTAAACTCCCAAGATGGATTCAAGGACATTCCCAGCACGGGTTGCTCATGTTTATTAATTCTTGTGTGCTCTGCTAACAAGAATTTCTCCAACAAAGATTTATATAGTTATTATAGGTATATTGTAGGATAATTTTTCTTTTTAGGGTTTTTCTTTTAAGGGTAAGAATCATGCGGAAACAAAACACAACAACACAACACAGAGAGGTGACATGGTTATGATTTTGGCAAGGTTACTATGGCATAGATTTTTGGATCCAGTTTCATGCCAGCTTAGGCACTGGCTTTCTGTGGGATTGGCCTGTGACAGGTCACTGCAATTCTACCATCACACTTATGCCAGTTATATGCTCAGATATTACACTTTGCACCTGCTTCTGCTGATTGCACACCATAGCACTCACAAACACAAAAAGAAAAAAAGGGAAAAGAGGGCAAATGTGCCTGGATTTTTGGTTTAATGGATATCAGCTTGTATGTTCAATCTGTTTTCTTGGTAGTTACAGTATCACAGTGTATCACAGTATCACCAAGGTTGGAAGAGACCTCACAGATCATCAAGTCCAACCCTTTACCACAGTGCCCAAGGCTAGACCATGGCACCAAGTGCCACATCCAACCTTGCCTTGAACTGCCCCAGGGACGACGACTCCACCACCTCCCCAGGCAGCCCATTCCAGTGCCTAATGACTCTCTCAGTGAAGAACTTTCTCCTCACCTCGAGCCGAAATTTCCCCTGGCGCAGCCTGAGGCTGTGTCCTCTTGTTCTGGAGCTGGCCACCTGAGAGAAGAGAGCAACCTCCTCCTGGCCACAACCACCCTTCAGGTAGTTGTAGACAGCAACTAGTTGTGCTAGTTTGAAGCAGGCTAGAATGTTTTGGTGAGAAAAACTAGATGATAGGCTGTGAATGGAAAACAATGGTGATGTCTCCTTCCCTCAGAGTCTCGCTGAAGAAGAATGCAAACATTAGATAACACTTTCGCCATTTTGCTTCACTTTCTGGCTGGGCTCGGACTGAACTGCATCTCCTTAACCTCACCTGCCACTAACCTTGCTTCTTAACCTCTTGGCTGAACCTATCTTCTTCCTTAGGACTGAGGTAAGGTTGAGAGGGGCAGGCGGAAGGTGCAGGGGTGGTTGAGAGCCCCTCCTGGGGACTCAGGTTTCTGGGAAGGGAATTGTGTTTTCTGTATTACTTTTTACCTTGTATATTTCTGTATATAATTGTATATATTGTAAATAGCTGCTTGTACATTGTGCTAGCTGTAAATAAATAGCTTCATTTATATTCCCAGAGCCCGACTGAGTTTAGCTGAGTATTTCTAAAGTGTGGGGGGGTGGGGTAACATCCAAACCACCATAGTGGTGAGCAAAGAGTTTTGCTCAGATGACTGTATTGGAAGGTATACTGAGATATGGTTATGCTTTTGATCACGCTTAATGATTTAGGCTCCTGCTTCACAAACTTCTAGCAATGCTATTTTAATGAGTAGGCAATTGCAAAAGTAGAGTTGCCAGCTCGACCCTCTGTTATTAGAGCACAGAAGAACCTACACATTGTTTATCCTTTGTATATTTCTGTATATATTGTAAATAACTGTATATATTGTAAATAGCTGCTTGTAAATTCTGCTAGCTGTAAATAAATTGCTTCATCTATATTCCCAGGGTCCGTCTGAGTTAGCTGGGTACCTACAAGTGTGGGGGGGCGGGGTAACCCCCAAACCATCTCATTTTCTATTGGCGCCCAATGTTTGCTGAAAACCACCCTAAAAGCCATGGGGGGTGGAACTCTGAAAAACTGGGACAAACATTTAGCACAAGCTACCTGGTTGGTAAATAGTAGAGGTTCAGTAAACGGAGCAGGGCCTGCACAATCAGATTTGGTCCAAACAGTAGACGGTGATAAAGTTCCTGTTGTATGTGAAAAGAATCTGTTAGGGAAAACTGTTTGGGTATTTTCTCCTTCAGGCGAAGGGAAACCTGTCCGAGGGGTGGTTTCTGCTGAAGGTCCTGGTCATACATATTGGGTAATGCAGGAGAATGGTGAAATCCAGTGTATTCCACAGAGAAATCTAACCTTAGCTGAGAGAGTTTAAATTCTGAATGTATAATACGAGTTGTTAGGAGTTTTCTGTTCTAGGTATCATTGGCGCCCAACACTGAGAGAATCTACAGTACGTGAGCACGAACCCAATGTCACCTGGGAGTCCCTGTTCTGAGCTTTTGAATCACCTACATCTGATTGGAGTGTGAACTGAACTTGTATATATTGTTTTAGTGTAAATATTGGTTTAGATTAGAGTGGATAATTCTCAGCGATACTCTGAGCGAAGTAGACAAGGGGTGGATTGTGCTAGTTAGAAGCAAGCTGGAATGTTTTGGTAAAAGAACTTGATAACAGGCAGTGGAATGAAAACATGGTGTCTCCTTCTCTCACAGTTACGCTGAGAACTCTGGGAAGAAGAAAGACTTTTTTCTCCATTTTTGTTTCTCACTGTTGCTTTTGCCTTAGACTGAGACACATCTTTCTAACATCACTGCTTCCTTACCCTGCTTCTTACCCTCTTGGTTGTACCTTTATTCCTTTCTCAGGATTGGGGTAAGGTTGAGAGGGCAAGGGGAGGTGTTGGGGTGGTTTGAAAGCCCCTCCTGCGGACTCAGGTTTCTGGGAGGGGAGTTGTGCTTTTGTATTGTTTATCCTTTGTATATTTCTGTATATATTGTAAATTGCTGCTTGTAAATTCTGCTAGCTGTAAATAAATTGCTTCATCTATATTCCCAGGATCTGTCTGAGTTAGCTGGGTACCTACAAGTGTGGGGGGGCGGGGTAACCCCCAAACCATCACAACATTGGATGAGATAAGGAGCAGCTGCCTTCATTAGTAGTGTTTTTAGAGGTGCTGTGTTTTTCATTTCTTTTGCAAGGGCCCTGCAAACTGGATGAGAAACGCTACCTCAATTTTTAAGAAGAAACAGAAAGGGGAGATGTGGGAATGCAGAATAGTTGTGGGGTGCAGGTGCAGGAGAGCTGTGGGAAAGGATGTGAAGAGAAGTAACAACAGGCAGATCCTTGTAATAACAGACCTTGGTTCTCACATGCAGCTGGCCACCTTATCTCAGAAGGGGTAGATAATGGACCTTCGCTAACGAGAATAACAAGGCATGTACTTATGCAGATGTGGTGGGTCATCCCTTACTAATTATGATAATGTGTAGGTGTGTGCTCTACTGGCTGAGTGTATAAATTTGGGCTGTCATGATCAATAAATGGCTTTGGTATAATTCATATTGAATCATTCCTGAAGACCCTTGTGGTGAGTCGCGACCATACTGGTCTATGGGCTTGTTTACTGTGGCCCGCCAGTAAGCAGTGATAGCAGGCAACAAGGCCTGCAACATATAACTTATTAATAACTATCAAACAATTCAAACTATAAACAGAGAGAGGAGTTTCCGCACAGCAAATACCGCTTGGGGTCAATACACTGCTTGCCCAGCAGGTGGGCTGAAAGCTCTTTCTGCTCTATGGCAGGAGGCAATAGAAATTACAGAGGCATTAAAGCATTTACTCACAAACTCTTATTATCAATCACCCTCCGGGGCTATGTCACAGCCTATTACTAGTCTCCAAACTTCAGGGGAGTCTTTGCCCACGGACTTTGAGGCTGGAATCCTCCTGGCTTCAGGGAAAAGGAGAATCTTCTCGGCTTCAGGGGAAAGGACAGTCTCTGACCTTGTTCTCCTGGCTTCTTCTGGATGCTCTGTCCAGGGATTCTTAGGCAGGACCTCAGGTACAGAAGGAGTACGATGTCATGCAGTCTCAGCATGGTGTCACGCTGGCTACAGAGGCCGATCGCATGCAGACAATTGGGGTCTGCTCCTGGTAACTCAGCAGCAATGTCACTCACCAGGCAATAATAAGGCAGTGGGCGTGCAATAGGATGCACGGCTGCACAGGAGTCTGAGCTCTGTAGACAACAGCAGGCAATACAGGATCTGGTCCTGATAACTCACCACAGTGGAGTGCAAGTGTGCATGCCTGGCTGGGAGATTATGGGAGACTCTGTCTCCATAAAGAACAGTAGATGCACTGCGGGTGGGCACGCAGGCAGGCATAAACCAAAAGCAGTGCTGGTGAGTCTTAAGTGAGCAAGCGAGGGAGCAAGCAGGGGAGCCCTGAGCACGTTGTTTACCTGTGTGCATCTATTTATCAAATGTGGGCTGAGATTAATGGCCCTTTGGACACGAGAATGACCAATCAGGTTGGCAGTTAGCCAACCTTACCATAATAGGCAAAAGCCACAGGCCTGGGCCTCCCAAATATGGAGATAGCATGGGCCTAGCACCTGGTCGCATGGGCTTACACAACCATGTTTACACAATCAGGGGTACTGGGCAGGCCAGACTTTATGGCACCAGGTTTGTTATGCCCCTTTGTTTACGCTTATGTGCTTACCTCTGGTGCAGGCAGAAAAACATGTCCAGGCAAGGCAAGGCATATGTGTGGTGGAGGGTTGCACAGGCCTCAAATGACTATGTTTACAAATCTATTCATGCCCGGACATGTTGTCCCCCCAAAGGGTGTTACCCTGACTAAACTTGGGGTAAACAAGTTAAGGGGGACAAAGGCGCACAATAGCACTGGTGCCTTCGAGCCTGGATTGCCTCCTCGAAGGTTGAAGTAAACACGTTGCATAAGCTCACGTGCCTAGGGTGGTGTTGGGGTACGGAGGCTGGCGAGAGGCAAGATCGGGGTACTGACGACTCGAGACAGCAGCTTCTATGCATCAGTACATCAGTACGCTTTATTAAAGCAATACAGTGGTTTATATAGTGCCCAGAGGAGGCGTGCACAACCAGCCTGGGGCTGGCAGAAGTGGACAGTACAGATTGGCCCCAAGTTATGTGTAAGGCAGAGATAGGTTACCCTGTGGTAAACAACCTGTGGAAGCATATAGAAGCATTTTTGAGGCTGAGAGTTTTTTCGGCCAAAATCAGAGATATATGAAATTTTTGGCAGAAAAATTGCTGGGCCTCAAAATTCCTTATATCTCCTCCCAGCTCCTGCAAGGAAAGTGCTATCCCTGAACTCCAGGCATCATTTTGACCATCTCCAGGAAACTCACACTTTGGAAAAATAAATTTCAGCTGAGACCTGTCCCGGGTTAGGGCAGATCCCTCCCCCGGGAAGAAATAAACTCACCACAACACAGACCCTTTTTTTGAAAGTCAGGGAAAGATGAAATTGTATTTCTTATAGTGTAAGTATAACAATGTAAAGAGAGATAATAACTAGAGAAGGAAGGAAAAAAAAATACAATAACCTTAAGGGAGGTGGGGGGGGGGTCAAGCGCTGGCGAAGCAGAAGAAGCAGCAGCAGCCAAAACAGCAGCCAGGGAAGATAGGCACAGCTGAAGCAGCAGAAGCCAGCAGGAGAAGGGGAAAAAGAAGCTGTGCTTCTAGACATTAAGCTCTTGATGCTCCAATGAAATTATATTAATTTATCTATTGTTGCCATTATGTGGCCTATCCCTGGAGTGTTCATCTTTCCCCTATGTCTGAGCTAGAGAATCAGCTCAAACGGCCACAATCCACCCCTTTAATATAATTTACCATTGCAGCATCAAGTCATTCTATGTAACTAGGAATAACATCAGTATCGTAGATGATCGTTGTCCAGGCTTCAAGCATCTTTCTTCAATTTCCGGTCATTCATCTTCTCATTTCCGTCTGTCTCAGGCGTTGGCTAGCTCAGTGGTTTTCTAGAAGAGTCAGATGTTTTCTTTGATGAGTGGAATAGAGCAGGACACTTGGCACTCACAGGGTTCATGCTCATGGAGAGTGGGCTCTTCATGATTTTTGAGCACCACAATCATCTGCAAAAGAACTCATAACAACCTATCTACATTCTTTCTGCCAATGTCAGATTCTTTTGTGGCACACTTTGTATTTCACCGTTTTTCTGCATAACCCAATACGTATGACCAGGTCCTTCAGCAGAAACCACCCCTCGGACAGGCGTAGCCTCCCCCAAAGGGGAGAATACCCAAACAGACTTGCCCAAAAAAATTCTTTTCATGAATGACAGGAACCCTGTCACCTTCTACCTTTTGTAAGACCTCTGAATGAGCTGGGCCAGCTCGGTTGGTGGAACCTCTACTATTCACTACCCAAGTGGCTTGGGCTAGATGTTTCTCCCAGTTCTTTAAGGTTCCTCCCCCCATTGCCTTTAAAGTTGTTTTTAGCAAGCCACTGTAACGTTCAATTTTGCCTGAGGCGGGTGCATAATAGGGGATGTGATAGATCCACTCAATGCCGTGCTCTTTGGCCCAAGATTTTATGAGATTATTTTTAAAGTGGGTACCATTATCTGATTCAATTCTCTCTGGAGCGCCATGTCGCCACAGGATTTGTCTTTCTGTGATAGTTTGAAGCAAGCTAGAATGTTTTGGTGAAAAGAACTAGATAATAGGCAGTGAAAAGGAAAACAATTGTGTCTCCTTCCCTCATCAGTCTCGCTGAGAGTTCTAGGAAGAAGAAGGAAAACGTTTGATAATATTCTCCATTTTGTCTTTCATTCTGCCTTTGTCTTCAGACCTAGCCACATCTCCTTAACCCCACTGCCACTAACCTTCCTTCTTAACTTCTTGGCTGCACCTCTATTCTTCCTGGGAACTGGGCTAAGGTTGAGAGGGGCCGGGGAAGGTTTTGGGGTGGTTTGAGAGCCCCTCCTGGGTACTCAGGTTTCTGGGAGGGGAGTTGTGCTTCTGTTTTTTTTATCCTTTGTGTATTTCTGTATATAACTGTATATATTGTAAATATCTGCTTGTATATTGTGCTGCTTGTAAATAAATAGCTTCATTTATATTCCTGGAGTCCCTTCTGAGTTAGCTGGGGCAAATAAAAAGTGTGGGGCGGGGCGGGTAAGAGCCCAAACCATCACACTTTCCAAGCCCAAAATGGTGTTACATGCAGTCGCATGGGAAACTGGATAGGTTTCCAGCTATCTGGTGCTTGCTTCTACCATGGTCAGCACATATTGCTTTCCAGTCCGAGAACGAGGTAGAGTGATGTAATGAATCTGCCACGCTTCACCGTATTTATACTTTGCCCATCGCTCACCATACCACTGTTGTGAAATGGAGTTTAGGGGAATTTATGGGGAAAAACACGCGAGGCCGATTTGTAAAGAAGATTAAATGATTTATTACTAAAATACGAGAAATCCCCTTCCCCAAACTTATTTATAACTATCCCACGTAAGTTCTTGATTCGCGGTTGCAGTTTAAAACAGAAAATGGCTAAAATGAAGAGAGTCTGTGATTTTAAGAGAGTTCATTTGAGTCTTGAGAAGTTACTCAGTCTTTAGATAAAAAGTTCATCAGTCACTCACTGTCCACAAGCAGTTCAGCAGGGTTTTGAAGTATTATGAAGTTCAGGGCGTTGTCCGAGCCTCCTGCAAGTTCGGACTGAGCTGGGCCCTGGCCCCGAGGTTTACGAGGATCGGGTGTTGCCGAGTTCATGCCGAGCTGGCCGTAATTCTTAATGTTGCTGAGCGATGTGTGTGCAGGCAGGGTGTCATTCAGAAGGAGAGCAGGGTTGAGAGTGAGAGGGTCTCAAGGTGCAGAGTGGGGGGGCTCGATTAAGGCAAATGCAGCATTTTTACAATGTTCCAGAGAAGTGTGTTTAGCCAGTTCAGGCGATTTTACGTTATTTTTACAGATTGGTACAAAATTATAATCAATTCATACAATTGGACAATTCTTACCATAAACAACCTGTAGGACCACCCAGCGGTCAGCCCCCAACAGGTGTCCAGCGGGCTGTGGGAACCAAGTGTTGCAGAGGGCAGGAATTAATACGTGGCCGAGTCGGGAATTTATCAAAAATAGTTATTTTTTATTTTCCCAACCCCCCCCCCCCAACTATATATACAAAGATTAATTTAGTTTGATAAGCAGATTCAGTTGCATGAGAATTAATCTACGCGGATACCATCAATAATCTGACTATATTGGAAGTCAGAATTTGGAAAAGGCCTCAGCTATTAATTAATAGCGGTTTCTTACTAAATTAAGCTAAGCCAAATAACTCACTCAGGCTGGCTCGTGCGGTCTGTGTTCCTCTCCTTTTCCAGCGGCTGCAGGGGAATCGTTAAAGGTCGTTAAGGGTCGTTAGGCACACAAAGGTGTCAATAGGAAAGCAAATTCCTGAAGGTCTCTCTGCAGTCCAGCCACAGGGGAGTGTGTGAGCTCAGGCAGACACATACGTCCAGGCACAGGCAAACTCCAAAGCGGGAACCCCAAAGGCGGGAAGATCCCCAATATTTATAACCTTCGCTAGACAAAGGGCAGAGTTACCACACCTTAGGCGCGAAAGCGCACGGCCAGTCCCAGCCTGGCTTCAGTGCAGGAACTCATGGGGCAGCCGTCCCTCCCTTCACGGGGCAGTCCTCCCCCCCTTCACAGCTGCAGGGCAGGCAAGAGGGGGAGGGAAACCAGGCGGCTTTTCCCCTTTCCCCCCGAAGTCCAGGCAGGAGAGGCATTTAGGGGTACAGGACTCCAGGACACCAAGGTCTTTTGACACAAAACAGAGCTAATGTTTACCTTTTTACCCCTCTGAGGGAGAAATATTCTCAGGGGCCCTGTAGCTGCTGAAACAGTAGCTGGAAATATTGTTTTGATTTTGAGATGACTTGGCCTTCATGTGAGACACGACCCTGTGCAGAAATGAGGCCTGCTAAAGGGCTCGGCTAGCTTCCATGACAACCAAAAGGGCTTCAGACACTTGGCTTGTTTAATAGCAGCACAAATAGCACAGTCATGTATAACTTGTGTTATAGCGTCCATGGAGATGTTGATTGCTCTATCCCGTGCCCATTGGTAGGTAGCATCTCTGCCTTGATGTCCTGAGGAATCATGGGCCCACCAGGCTAAGAACAGTTCACCTCGGTGTTCCCAATCCAAATCCAGATCACAATTCACATCGGTTTGAAACACCTTGGCAGCCAAAACTGCCTGACGGTTGTGCTGATGTTCCTCAGTAGCTTTACTTTTGGGCATGTGAGCGTCTATGTGTCGCACTCTTACAGGGATTTTCTCTAGACGGGTAGCAATGTCCTGACATAAGTCAGCAGCCCAAATTGGCTTACCTTTCCGTTGCCAATTATTTCTTTTCCAGTCCTTTAGCCAACCCCATAAGGCATTAGCCACCAACGACGAATCAGTGTAGAGGTAAAGCATGGGCCAATTCTCATGCTCAGCCACATCAAGAGCAAGTCGGATAGCTTTTACCTCTGCAAACTGCCTCCACTCACCTTCTCCAGCTTTTGCTTCAGCCACTGCTCGTATAGGGCTCCAAACTGCAGCTCTCCATTTTCGCTTGTTTCCAACAAGGCGACAGGAACCATCAGTAAATACAGCATAGTTCCTTTCTTCTTCAGACAAATCACTGTAAGGAGGATCTTCCTCAGCCCGACTTACTCGCTTCTCTGGGGGATTTATACATTTTGTGCCTTCCGGCCAGTTGGTGATCATCACCACTATGCCAGGTCGTTCAAGACTCCCCATGTGTGCTCGCGGTGTTATGAGAGCCATCCACTTAGACCAGGTAACATCGGTTGCGTGATGTGGCGATGACCCCTATCCCTTAAACATCCAGTTCAAAACTGGTAATCTGGGAGCCAAAAGAAGCTGAGAGTCTGTTCCTATTACTTCTGAAGCAGCTTTTACACCTTCATAAGCAGCAAGGATCTCTTTCTCTGTTGGTGTATAGTTTACTTCTGACCCTCTATATCCTCTACTCCAGAAACCAAGTGGTCGGCCACGTGTTTCTCCTGGGGCTCTCTGCCATAGGCACCAGGTTGGACCATTATCACTCGCAGCCGTATACAGAATGTTCTTAATGTCTGGACCAGTTTGAACAGGCCCCAAACCCATTGCATGAAGTACTTCCTGATTTATCTGATCAAAGGCTGCTTGTTGTTCAGGTCCCCACTGAACGTTGTTCCTCTTTTGAGTTACATCATATAAAGGTTTTACAATTTGGCTGTACCCAGGGATGTGCAGCCTCCAAAATCCAACTGTTCAAAAGAAAGACAATGTGTCCTTCTTATTTGTGGGATTCGCCATGGCAGAAACCTTATTTATCACATCCATTGGAATGTGACGGCGACCATCTTGCCAAAGACTTCCCAAGAACTGAATGTCTCTAGCAGGTCCATTCACCTTGTTTCACTTTATGGCAAAACCTGCCTGCAGCAGAATGCCAATTATTTTGATACCTTTCTCAAAAACTTCTTGTGCTGTGTTCCCCCAGTCAATGATGTCATCAATGAACTGCAGGTGCTCTGGAGCTCCACCTTTCTCCAACATAAAGTCATAAACATGGGTAACTTGCGCTGAGAACGTCCTTGGTTCCCAGCGGGGCCAGGAAACCGAGATGTAAACAACTGAGCACCCCACACACAGCTGCAGTGGGCAGAGACTAGATAATCAAGGGGGCTGGAGTGGGTGGTCTGGGAGGCTGACCCTTAGAATGTTGTGATAAGTTAACCTATGTGCACATTACATGTAACCTTTCAATTATCACCTGTAACCAATCTTAAGCTGAGCACGCCTCTTGCTAGAACGCATATAAGTCACTGTATCACGGAAATAAAGTGGATTTGACCATCTAACCATATTGGTGAACAAAGAGTCATCTTCCCATAGCGCTCCACCGAACGTGTTCTCCAACATCTGGCGCTCGAACAGAGGAGTCAGGACACAAGACGGCTGCAGGTGAGACTGCATTGGGGGCCGGAGGGTTGGCCCGTAGAAAGAGGGGGCCGATCATCTTGTGGGACGTTCTCCATATCGGAGAGAGTAAGCGTCATTCGGTGCCGCTGGGCCGGGTAGCGCTGCCCCGAGGTGGCAGTAGTCTGGACGTTCATTTCCGGAGTGAACAGCCCGTGTGTGTAAGGCAGGTAAGGCCCACAGTGGATTTGCTGGGGCACTGCGTCTGCTGGCGTATTTATCTCGTGAGAGAAGTTCGCCAGACATTGAGCTCTCAGAGCTGCTGGCCGGGGCGTATGCACAGGGTCATGCGAGTAAAGAGCCTCCCATGGTTTTGAGATCGAAAGTGCAGCGGGAGGTTGGAGACGCACTGTGGGACGCGGTTCTTAGCAACAGAAAAGACTCTGAGTTGCCCTGCCAGCTAAGTCCCACCCGGCGGGAGGTGCTCCGCGCGTTACTAAGGATGAAAGCCGAAAGAAACGCTGCAGCGGTGGTTTTTCTGTTACTTCTTGCCCTGCCGGCCGTTGAAAACAGTTCTGACACATGCGCGGTGCCAGGTTTCTCCTCCGCCCCCGCCCCGAGCGTCCCGAAGAGAGAAAGCTCCGTGCTTTGGTTTTTCGGTCTTGGCAGAGCTGCTTCCGTTAAAGGTGTGGCTGGGAAGGTTGCCAGCTCTGTGGTGGAGTTGAAAATGGGTGTACATCACGATCCCGGCAGGCACCCATGTCGCCCGCCGCCCGCCCCGCCTCCGTGCCCAGTAACCTGATTGTAGCCACGTTGACCGCAGGGGCATCGGCAAGAGACAAGTTAGAACGTATCCACGGCAGGGAGCGATACGCGGTTTGCAACAAAGTTGCCGGCGATTTGCCTTTATAGTACCATCTGTGACTGAAGCTGAGCCTGCAAGCCGCTCTGAGTACACAGCTTTGCCGCGAGGCATGCAGACCACACCAACTCTCTGCTGATTGTTCGTTGTAAAGCATTGCAAGCCCCCCGAAAAGAACTGGGCATGTGCAATTGTTTATCACTATGTGAGTGACTTTGTTTTCTGTCCCCGCTGACGAGTCTTAGTCTCTGGGAGACAATCTCATCTTGCTTCAGCTCTGTGGGCTGCGCATTGGAAGCTAAGGACTTTTTGATCCGTCTAGCCGGAGCGCTAGGAGAGACGCACTTGGGAATGAGTTAAAATTCGCTTGAATCCGCCCCCGATCGGCATCCATAATGGTGGCTGCCCATAGCGACCCGCCGGCAGCCAGTTACAAACGCTTCTCAGCTTGGAAAAGTTTTTGGACCTGCCGCGTGAAGGGCGGCTGCCTGCCGCTGTGTGTACTGTGTCGAATCTGCCGCTGTAGCCCGCGCTTCCCCGCGGATGACTGCATGCGATACAGGACACAGACTTTTAGTTTTCAGCCTGTAAGAGATGCTACTGAAGGTACAGAGGAACGGACGGTAAAGAGAGAATGGACCAACGGCAGACGCGACCGCACCGGATGGCTCGGGACCCTCCCTTTCCCGCGGCTCGGCGGAACAGTTTTCGGATCCGCCCCCCTTCGCCGCCGCCCGCCCGCCCACCCGCCCCATCTCCGACGGAACGCATCCCAAAGCCGAGGGGTCTCCCGCGAGTCTTCAACAACTGGGGGACTGAGGGAGATGCTGATGGGATCAGTGGGGTGGGCAGAGTTTGTGGGTTTCCTTGGGTCGTTTCAGAGTTTAGTCAATTTGCGTTTGTATGGCTACAGGGGGATTAGCAGTTCGATAGCTCACAGCTTAGCCTCTGCCTTTTTTTTTTTTCCTCTCTCTGTCTTGAAGAGTCTGAGAGGAAAGACGGCAGTTTGGAAGTTTTCAGAGTAGATTTCGTATTATGTACTAAGGATAGGTGACAGGGGGAGGGAAGGACGAGAAAAACAAGTGGTGGCTGACCTGAAACAGCTGGGGGTTGGGCAAGATGGAGGGCCAAGGACAAAAGCGGCACTGCGGCTGCTGGCCTCCTCCTCCCCCCCCTCTAGCCACCTGTGGAGGGCCCGCGGGGCTCCGTTACCCCCCCGCCCGTTGTTTCTTTTACTGATTTTTTTTTTCTGCCGGAGTTATCTCCTCGTACGGATTTTTTTTTCCCTGCTAGGAGGCAGCGAAGCCTCGGAATTGTTTTGACAATGCCAGATGTGAGGAGAGAGCTCTTCACTGGGAGACTGATTGGATACTGGAATGGGCTCCCCGGGGAGGTGGTAGAGTCGCCGTCCCTGGTGCCCTGGAGCTGTTCAAGGCAAGGTTGGACGTGGCGCTTGGTGCCATGGTTTGACCTTGAGCCCCGTGGTGAAGGGTTGGACTTGATGATCTCTGAGGTCTCTTCCAGCCCTGATGGTACTGTGGTACTGTCCTACTGTGATACTATGCTACTGAAGACAGATGTCAGAAAGTTTATGGAAATGGTAGCAAGAATGACGAGGATGACTTAGGACCATTTTTGCCCCTGTTACAGGCATGGACACGCACAGGTGTATTTTTTAGTCACCTGATGATAACGGTTTGCATTCCGGATGATAGCTGATAGTTCCTGGCTGGGGTATTCACCATCGCCTTGCTGGTTAATTCCTTCTACAGATTAGGCAGCAATGACTTTTGCACCCACTGCTCAGTGGCAAAAAGAAAGAGAGGGAGATTGCTAGGACATAGCAGAGATGCCAATGCCACTGACCATGGGTGGAAATTTATACAGACATAGAAGGCACCAAGCAGGACAGACTAGAACTCAGATGCATTGCCTCTCACAGCGAAGGGTGTAGGCACTGAGATCCACATTGCAAGTCACTAACCAGATTCTGGACTAGGAACAGGGAATGATAGAGCTTGTAGGCTAATGCCAGTCAGCTCCTTCCTCCAATAACAGATAAAGACAGGACTAGTATAGAAGTTTACTGGAACAGCTGCTAATTGCATGAAATGAGCCTTGTGACAATTCTGACTTTTCCTTTTTCTGAGAATACCATGGGATTGTTATCTTCTTGAATTTTCTTTGCCTTTTCTTGAAGTTCCTATAGCTGATATGTATTTAGAGTAAGATAAGTTAAGACTAAGGGTTTTGGGAACTTAGGACATAAGGATGTTACGGGATGTTTTGCTGGGGTATATCTAGGCATTATTGAAAAGGGGAAAATGGGTTAGAGGACAGTAGGATAGCAGAAGAAATCTTTTCCTTCTCGAGATTTTTATAATCACATCATACAGACTAGGCCAGTGGATCTGCTAGCCTAGGCAATGGATATGTCTGCATTTGTTCTTGTATCTGCTTGTGTTTGACCATTTATCTTCACAGGCCTTGATGAAGACCAACCTGATTATGACCAACCTGTTTGTCCTAAAGTGAGCAGAAGTCTTGCTCAGATGGCAGAACTGTGAAAGGACTTGAAAGAAGCACTGACATGATGATTGTATTTGTATGGATCTTTAAGGTTTGGACCATGGCTAATGAATTTGGGTATTTTTATGAGTTTTCAGTGATTGTGGTTTAACGGAATAGGTTCAGCTTAACAGCTTTGTAAAGGCCAAGGCCCACTCAAATTGGCATAAGATGGCAATGTGACTTTTTTCTCTTGCAAGGGCCCTGCAAGAGATAAAAAAAACACTCCCCTAAATTCTAAAAGCAGATGAAGAACTGTGGGAAAAGGCCTAAGTAGAATAGACTGATAGTAACATCTAGGGCATATCTTTGTATTGTATTTAGAGGTTTGTAGTTCTTAAGCACAATAGTCAGACACAGCTCATAGCTAAGGAGTGTAATGAGAACATCGAGTGAACCCAGAACTATGGCAGTCTGAGAAGAATACTTGACAGCTGAGTGATCTGCGAGTCTGCAGCGTCGACTGCCACACAGAGCCAGCGAAGACGTGGCACACCTGCACTCTCCTGTGACTGTGATGTTCGTCTGGTCTTTTGGGTTTCTGAACGAATGACTTACTGTCGCTTGCAGAAATAGCTTTTGGGATTGTTAGCTAAGCTTGGGTTGTTAGCTTGCCAGACTAATGCTGCTGATGAAAGTTCTAACAGGTTTATTCCTTTTGATTGTAGCACTGTTGATTTGTAGCTGCACCATTCACCCCTGTGTTAAACAGCCTATGATAACTTCCTTAGCAATGAGGGTGGACACTGCGGTTCAAACGACAGTGACAAGGCCCATGTTAGACCCTTAGGTGCTTTTGGAGCAAACAATTGGCGCTATGGTGTTAAAGCATCAAGAAGGGGCCGAGGTCATCTGTTGTGGAACAACAGAACCGCCAAGGCACTTCCCACTGGTGTGTTCCTTATTTGTGGTGATAGAGCCTGGCAAGGCATACCAAAGAACGTTTATGGAGGTCCATGTTATCTGGGTAAATTGACAATGTTTGCCCCTCATCTTAGTCAACTTAGGAACCTAGCCCAACGCCGGCCTAAGCGATCTTTAAAATTGAGTCCTAATTGCAATGACAACGTTCAACTATTATCTACAGCTGCTTGTGTTGCCTTAGCTGTATTTCTACCAGAAGGAGCAGCTGGAAAAGCATTAGTACAGCTAGAGAGACTTGCATGTTGGTCAGCAAAACAAGCCAATGTCACCACAAAGGTTTTAGGACAACTATTGCTTGATCAAAATAGCCTTCGCCATGCCTTGTTGCAAGATCGAGCAGCCGTTGATTTTCTTTTGCTAGCCCAAGGACACGGCTGCCAGGACTTCGAAGGGATGTGTTGCTTGAATTTATCAGATCATGGTGAGTCCATTCACAAGAGTATAACCTGGTTGAAAGTCCATATTGATAAGATCAAAAAGGAAACATCGATTTTTGATGATTGGTTGCAGAACCTGTTTGGGGAAATCCCTGGGTGGTTAAGTAGCTTATTAGGAGAAGGCTTACGGTTGTTTGTTATCTTCATAATAGTTCTACTATGCGCTTGTATTGTCTTTGCTTGCGTTAAGAAGTGCTTAACTAAGGTAGTTAGCCAGGTGTGGGTTGCTCAAAAAGAAAAAGAGGGAATTGTGGAAGAATTTCTCGCCAGTCGAGGACATAAAGTCATAAACATGGGTAACTTGCACTGAGAACGTCCTTGGTTCCCAGCGGGGCCAGGAAATCAAGATGTAAACAACTGAGCACCCCACACACAGCTGCAGTGGGCAGAGACTAGATAACCAAGGGGGCTGGAGTGGGTGGTCTGGGAGGCTGACCATTAGAATGTTGTGATAAGTTAACCTATGTGCACATTACATGTAACCTTTCAATTATCACCTGTAACCAATCTTAAGCTGAGCACGCCTCTTGCTAGAACGCATATAAGTCACTGTATCATGGAAATAAAGTGGATTTGACCATCTAACCATATTGGTGAACAAAGAGTCATCTTCCCATAGCGCTCCACCGAACGTGTTCTCCAACACCCCTTTTTTTTTTTTTTTTTTTTCAAAAGTCAGGGAAAGATGAAATTGTATTTTCTTACAGTATAACAATGTTAAGAGAGAAAATAACTAGAGAAGGAAGGAAGGAAGAAAAAAAAACAATACAATAACCTTATGGGAGATGGGGGAGGGGTCAAGCGGTGGCGAAAGCAACAGAAGTAGCAGTAGCCAAAACAGCAGCCGGGGAAGATAGGTGTAGCTGAAGCAGCAGAAGCCAGTGGGAGAAAGGGGAAGAACAAGCTGTGCTTCTAGACATAAAGCTCTTGATGCTCCAATGAAATTATATTAATTTATCTATTGTTGCTATTATGTGGCCTATCCCTGGAATGTTCATCTTTCCCCTATGTCTGAGATAGAAGATCAGCTCAAACGGCCACATCTGTGTTCTTATGGTTGCTGTATTAACCTTGTTGTTATGGTTATCACCATGACTGCTGTGGTACCCATGTTTGTACATTTGCCATGGTTACCGTGTTGTTACTGCTATCCTTTTGTTATGCTTGCCATGGTTACCATGTTGTTATGGTTTCCATGGTAGCTGTGTTGTTGTGGTTTCCATTGTACCCCTGTTGTTATGGTTACCGTTTTGATATGGTTGCCATGGTTACCTTGTTGTTATGGTTGCCAGGGTTACCATGTTGTTATGGGTATGGTTTTGTTGTGATTGCCATGGTTACCATATTGTTATGGTTGCGATGGTTACCGTGTGGTCATGTTTATCATATTGTTATGGTTGCCTTGGTTACTGTGTTGTCATGTTTACCATTTTGTTATGGTTGAGATGATCAATGTGTTGTTATGATTACCATTTTGCTATGGCTGCCATGGTTACCATGTTGTTTTGGTTACCGTGTTCTTATGGTTACCATGCTGTTATGGTTGCCATGGTAACGATGTTCTTATGGTTGCCATAGTTACCGTGTTGTTATGGTTGCCATGGTTACTGTCTTGCTACGGTTACCATGTTGCTATGGTTGCCATGGTAACCATGTTGCTATGGTAGCCATGATTGCCGTGTTGTTACCATGTTCTTATGGTTGCCATTGTTACCATGCTGTTATGGTTTCCATTTTGCTATGGTTGCCATGGTTACTGTACTGTAATGATAACTGTGTTGTTATGGTTGCCAAGGTTACCATGTTGTTATGGGTACCGTGTTG